>NC_064633.1:489978902-490578902 GCF_023864275.1 Schistocerca cancellata | reverse complement strand
TGACATGGCGCATTGTCATCCATAAAAACTGTATCGTTCTTTGGGAACATGAAGTCCATGAATGGCTGCAAATGGTCTCCAAGTATCCGAACATAACCATTTCCAGTCAAAGCGCCAGTCCATTCCATGTAAACACAGCCCACACCATTACGAAGCCACCACCAGCTTGTTCTGTGCTATGTTGACAACTTGGGGCCATGGATTCGTGAGGTCTGCGCCACACTCGAACCCTACCATCAGCTCTTACCAACTGAAATCGGGACTCATGACCAGGCCACTGTTTTCCAGTCGTCTAGGATCCAAGTGATTTGGTCAAGAGACCAGGGAAGGCGCTGCCAGCGATGTACTGTTAGCAAAGGCACTCGCGTCAGTCGTCTGCTGTCATAGTCCATTAACGCCAAACTTGGCCGCACTGACCAAACGGATACGTTCATCGTATAAGTCCTACATTCATTTCTGCGGTTATTTTGCGAGGTGTTATTTGTTAGCAATGACAACTCTACGCAAATGTCGCTGCTCTCGGTCGTTAAGCGAAGGCCGTCGGCCACTGCTTTGCCCATGATGAGAGGTAATGCCTGAAATTTGGTATTTTCAGCTCACTCTCGACAATATGTATCTCGGAATACTGAATTCGCTAACGATTTCCAAACTGGAATCTCCCATGCGTCTAGTTCCAACTATCACTCCTCGTTTAGTGTTTGTTAATTTCCGTCGTGTGGTTATAATCACGTAGGACACTTTTTCACGTCAATCACGTGAGTACAAATGACAGTGCACTGCCATTTCATACCTTGTGTAGCGATACTGTATATGTATCTGTATATGTGCACATCGCTATCGCACGTCTTTTGTCGCCACAGTGCATATTACATATTTTTAATATAAGCAACTGAATCTGTAGTTTGTCTTACATCAGGGTAGAGAAAACACAAAATATTTCGCTGCAGAGGAGCGTGAGCATGTATCGCCACGAAACTCGCTGACAAAACCAAAGAAATCTTTTTCAACAGTTTTAAATGTTCGACATTAGGCTGCGGCAATCCCAAAGAGAATTAATCAAAGTGGCCACTTTAACCGCCCTGGCCGTGTAGCACTCCTCATTCTGTTCAGTAATCCTCCAATTCCATACCCCCAGATACGTTAACCGCGTGCAGAACATGGCGTTGGAGACTTGTGCGAGAACTATGTGTCTCTAATGTCATTTGCTTCAACCTACCAACGGTTTTTTATACACTGTTCTTACCGATTATAGTATTAAATTGTGATCTGCAGTGAGTCCAGATATTAGTTCTATTCTACGACGACTCGTTGTAGTATTCGTATAAATTCACATTAACGGTAATTTCACACGCTTTATTCATAATGACCTTCAGTAACGAAAGTAACACGCAACGGACCGTTTCTCACGAGTATGTGACTCGACAATACCGAAAGCATACGTACAAAGTTTAGTCGTTACTTTTACGAGACTATACTCAAGTGACCATACCAGTCGCATTTCCTGTACAAAACGGAAAATCAGGCGGTAGAGGATCCTAAACTGGTTATTTCGAGATACTGAACCACTAGTACGAAATAATTATCTGTAGCGGTATAATGAACAGGTACTGTGCAAAGAAAGTTTTGCAATATACATGATCAAAAAAAAAATGGGAAAATATATCGCACTGCATCGCTGTCCGTCTGTAAATCTGTACACTGAGCAAGCACAAAAGAAACCGAGGATAAAACTGATTCAAAGTTAAAGGTCAGACACAAAAAAATTTAAACATTGAGGATTTTGTCAATAGCACTGTAATTCTGTTAGAGGCTGCAAAGGACCTGGAAGATCGCTATGGAAAGAACGTTGGTAGATAAACATCTAAAGTCGTAGAACAAGACTAACGAATGTCATTGAATTAAATCAGGAGATACCGAGGGAATTAGATTAGGATATGAGACAGTAAGAGTAATAAATGAGTTTTGTTATCTGGCCATAAAAATAACTAATGATGGTCGGAGTAGTAAAAAGCAGACTGGCAGTGGCAAGAAATGTGTTAACGAAAAAGAGAAATTTGTTAACAACGAATATATGAAACCATATTTGAAAATGTCTGTGTGGGGTGTAGCCTTGTACGGATGTCTACATCTACATCTATACTCTGCAAACCACCGTGAGGTGCATGGAAGAATCATTGTTCGAATACGTCTGTGCGTGCAGTAATTATTCTAATCTTATTCTCACGGTCCCTATGTGAGCGATACGCAGGGGATTGCAGTATATTCACATGCTCATCATTTAAAGCTCTATCTTCAAGGATCTTCCAGTCCAATTCCTTCCACATCTCTGTGGCACTCTCCCACGGATTAAACAAACTCATGACCATTCGTGCCGCCCGTCTCTTTATACGTTCAATATTCCCTGTTAGTCCTCTTTGGTACGGGTCCCACACCCTTGAGCATCATTCTAGGATGGGTCCCATGAGTGATTGGTAAACAATCTCCTTTGCACTTCCCCAGTACACTACCAATAAACTGAAGTCTACCACCTGCATTGCCTACGACTGAACCTATGTGATCATTCCATTACATATCCCTACGGAGTGTTACACCTAGGTATTTGTATGAGTTGGCTGGTTCCTACAGTGACTCATTGAAATTATAGTCATAAGATACCAAGTTTTTTTCATTTCGTGAAGTTCTCAGTTTTACATTTCTGAAATATTTACATCAAGTTGCCAATCTTTGCACCGTTTTGAAATCTTATCAAGATCTGATTGAATATTTGTGCAACTTCTTTCATATAGTACTTTATTATAGATAACTGCATCATCTGCAAAAAGCCTGATGTTACTATTAACATCGACTGCAAGGTCATTAATATACAACTTGAACAGCAAGGGTCCCAACACACTTCCATGAGGTATACCCGAAGTTATTTCTACATCTGACGATGACTCTCTATCCAAGAAAACATGCTGCGTCCTCCCTCCCAAAAACACCTCAATGCAACCACAAATTTCACTTGATAACCCATATGATCGAACTTTTGACAATAAGCGTAGATGTGGTGCTGAGTCAAATGCTTTCCGGAAACCAAGAAATACTGCATCTTTCTTATTGCCTTCACCCAAAGCTTTCAGTATGTCAAGTGATAAAAGTGCAAGTTGGGTTTCAGGAGATGGATGTTTTCGGAACCCATGTTGGTTGGCATTGAGGAGGTCATTCTGTTCAAGATACCTCATTACGTTTGTGCTCAGAATATGTTCTAAGATCTTATAACAACATGATGTCATGTCAAGAATATTGGACGGTAGTATTCTGGATCACTTTTACTATCCTTTGTGTAGACGAGTGCTCTCTTATAGACCTATACTTTTTTCCCAAGAAACGGCCACGGTATTTTGTTCAATGAATCTACGATAAAATTGGGGCAATTCTCGTGGGTTTTCTTTTGTAAACGAAGAGTTGAAAACAGACGCAAATTCAGTATAGAATCTGACAGGGATTCCGTCGGGACCTGGAGCTTTGTTCGATTTTTAACGATTTCAACCGTTTCTCGGCACCACTTACACATTCATCTTTTCAGTGGTAAGGGGACTTCATTGGGGCAATTCTCCTGGGTTTTCTTTTGTAAATTAAGAGTTGAAAACGGAGTTAAGCATTTCAGCTTTTGCTTTGCTACCCTCAATTTCAGTTTGTCTCCCATTCGCAAGTGATTGGACACTAACTTTGGTGCCACTATCAGCCTTTACATACGATCAGAATTTCTTTGGATTCTGTGAAAGATCGTCTGACAATATTTTGCTACGGTAGTCTTTGAAGGCATCGCGCATTGCTCTCTTGACAGCCAAACGCGCTTCATTCAGCATCTCTCTATCTATAGCCCTAAGCTTTGATTTACGCTTATTATGCAGTAATCTCTATTTCTTTAGAAGTTTTTTTACAGTGACTGTATACCACGGAGGTTCCCTCCCGTTATGGACCGTTGTACTAGGTATACATCTCTCCAGTGAGTAGTCAACTATTCTTTCAAACTTGAACCACAGTTCCTCCACACGCTGAAAGTTTCAAGTTCCTCATGAGGAATGACAGTACTGACTTTTTATCTAGTATACTGAACGTAAGTATCTTTCTGCTTGGTTTATCTGTCCTTTGTACTTTTGCAATCATTGTTGCCACAACTGCGTCATGCTCACTGATAACAGTTTCGATGTGGACGTCCTAAAGAGGTCAGGTCTGTTATTTGCCATTAGATCCAATATGTTTCCATCATAAATGGGACCCCTAACTAACTGTTCTAGCTACTTTTCAAAGAAGGCATTTAGTACAATTCCACAGGATGTCTTATCAGGCCCACCACTAACGAAACTGTAATTTTCCCAGTTAATTGTTGGATGGTCTCCACCAATGACTACAGTATGATTGGGGACTTACGTACAAGTGAACTGAGGTTTTCTCTTAAGTTTTGGGTTACATCAGGATACGAGTCTGGTTGGCGATAGAAGGATCCAATTACCATTTTATGCCCGTCTCTGATACTGAGTCTTGCCCAAACAGTCTCATACGCACCTTCAATTTCTATCTCAGTAGATTTGTGTCTCTTGTCTCTTGCGACAAATTCACCATCTCCGTTCCCCATTTGCCTATCCTTTCGATATACATTTAAATTTTCCCCCAAAAATTATACTGCTATCAGTTTCAGGTTTCAAGCATGGACGATAAACAGTTCAGACAAGAAGAGAATACAAGTGTTTGGATAGTAGTGCTACAAAACACTGCCGAAGATTAACTTGGCAGATCAGATATCTAATCAGATTCAAGGTATTAAATCGAATTGGAGAAAAAAAGAAATTTATGGCACGTTGTTGTTGTGGTCTTCAGTCCAGACACTGGTTCGATGCAGCTCTCCATGCTACTCTATCCTGTGCAAGCTTCTTCATCTCCCAGTACCTACTGCAACCTACATCCTTCTGAATCTGTTTAGTTTATTCACCTCTTGGTCTCCCTCTACGAATTTTACCCTCCACGCTTCCCTCCAGTACTAAATTGGTGATCCCTTGATACCTCAGAATATGCCCTACCAACCGATCCCTTCTTCTCGTCAAGTTGTGCCACAAATTTCTCTTCTCTACAATTCTATTCAATACCTCCTCATTAGTTATGTGCTCTGCCCATCTAATCTTCAGCATTCTTCTGTAGCACCACATTTCGAAAGCTTCTATTCTGTTCTTGTCTAAACTACATTCCATTATCCTCGTTTTGCTTTTGTTGATGTTCATCTTATATCCTCCTTTCAAGACACTGTCCATTCCGTTCAACTGCTCTTCCAAGTACTTTGCTGTCTCTGACAGAATTACAACGTCATCGGCGAACCTCAACGTTTTTATTTCTTCTCCATGGACTTTAATACCTACTTCGAATTTTTCTTTTGTTTCCTTTACTGCCTTTACTGCTTGCTCAATATACAGATTGAATAACATAGGGGGGAGGCTACAACCCTTCCCAACCACTGCTTCCCTTTCATGCCCCTCGACTCTTATAACTGCCATCTGGTTTCTGTACAAATTTTAAATAGCCTTTCGCTCCCTGGATTTTACCCCTGCCACCCTCAGAATTTGAAGGAGAGTATTCCAGTCAACATTGTCAAAAGCTTTCTCTAAGTCTACAAATGCTAGAAATGTAGGTTTGCCTTTCCTTAATCTATTTTCTAAGATAAGTCGTAGGGTCAGTATTTCCTCACGTGTTCCAACATTTCTACGGAATCCAAACTGATCTTCCACGAGGTCGGCTTCTACCAGTTTTTCCATTTTCTGTTCAGAATTCGTGTTAGTATTGATAGTTCGGTAATTTTCACATCTGTCAACAACTGTCAACACCTGCTTTCTTGCCGGCCGCTGTGGTCTAGCGGTTCTAGGCGCTCAGTCCGGAGCCGCGCGACTGCTACGGTCGCAGGTTCGAATCCTGCCTCGGGCATGGATGTGTGTGATGTCCTTAGGTTAGTTAGGTTTAAGTAGTTCTAAGTTCTAGGGGACTGATGACCTAAGATGTTAAGTCCCATAGTGCTCAGAGCCATTTGAATCAACCTGCTTTCTTTGGGATTGGAATTATTGTATTCTTCTTGAAGTCTGGCGGTATTTCGCCTATCTCATACATCTTGCTCACTAGATGGTAGAGTTTTGTTAGACCTGTCAATCTCAAGGCTGTCAGTAGTGCTAATGGAATGCTGTCTACTCCGGGGGCCTTGTTTCGACTCAGGTCTTTCAGTGCTCTGTCAAACTCTTCACGAAGTATCATATCTACTACTTCATCTACATCTAAATTCTCTTCCATTTCCATAACACTGTCCTCAAGAGCATCGTCCTTGCATAGACCCTCTTTATACTACTTCCATCTTTCTGCTTTCCCTTCTTTGCTTAGAACTGGGTTTCCATCTGATCTCTTGATATTCATGCAAGTAGTTCCCTTTTCTACAATGGTCTCTCTAATTTTCCTGTAGGCAGTATCTATCTTACCCCTAGTGATAGGCGCCTCTACATCCTTATATTAGTCCTCTAGCCGTCCCTGCTTAGCCATTTTGCACTTCCTGTCGATCTCATTTTTGAGACGTTTGTATTCCTTTCTGCCTGCTTTATTTACTGCATTTTTATATTTTCTCGTTTAATCAATTACATTCAATATCTGTGCTGTTACTCAAGGATTTCTATTAGCCTTCGTCTTTTTACCTGATTGATTCTTTGCTGCCTTCACTACTTCATCCCTCAGAGCTACCCATTCGTCTTCTACTGTATTTCTTTCCCCTATTCCTGTCAATTGTTCCCTTATACTGTCCCTGAAACTCTGTACAACCTCTGGTTCTTTCAGTTTATCCAGGTCCCATCTCCTCAATTTCCCACCTTTTTGCAGTTTCTTCAGTTTTAATCTACAGTTCATAACCAACAGATTGTGGTCAGAGTCCACATCTGCCCCTGGAAATGTCTTACAATTTAAAATCTAGTTCCTGAATCTCTGTCTTACCATTATATAATCTATCTGATACCTTCCAGTATCTCCAGGGTTCTTCCATGTATACAATCTTCTTTCATGATTCTTGAACCAAGTGTTAGCTATGATTATGTTTATGCTCTGTGCAAAATTCTACCAGGCGGCTTCCTGTTTCATTTCTTACTCCCATTCCATATTCACCTACTACGTTTCCTTCCCTTCCTTTTCCTACTTTCGAGTTCCAGTCACCCATGACTATTAAATTTTCGTCTCCCTTCACTATATGAATAATTTCCTTTATCTCATCATATATTTCATCAATCTCTTCGTCATCTGCGGAGCTAGTTTGCATATAAGAATGAATCCATTGATGGGACACATTCTGAGATATTGAGGAATCTTCAGTTTGAGAAAGAAGGGAAGTGTGGGCGAAGGAAAATTGTAGATGAAGGCCAAGACTTGACTGCAGAAAGCAGATTCATAAGGACACTCATGAGTTCTTGTAGTTACTTAGAGATGAAGAGGCTTGCACAGGACAGAGTAGCATAGAGAGCTGCCTTAAATCATTCTTCGGACTGAAAGCTGCAGCAACAACTTAACGATAATCTGATTGATTTAAGTCACTTGGAGCTGCCCAAACTTACCCATGAATGATAGAGTGTCGGGAATACTGGTGGAACAGCAATTACAACCCTGTCATAAAGCCGGCCGCGGTGGCCCAGCGGTTCTAGGCGCTTCAGTCCGGAACCGCGCGACTGCTACGGTCGCAGGTTCGAATCCTGCCTCGGGCATGGATGTGTGTGATGTCCTTAGGTTAGTTAGGTTTAAGTAGTTCTAAGTTCTAGGGGACTGATGACATCAGAAGTTAAGTCCCATAGTGCTCAGAGCCATTTGAACCATTTTTTACCCTGTCATAAACAACACGTCCTAGATGTTTAAACAAATGATTCTGCGCCCACGTGCAGTTCTGTCAATGAATTATCGAGTTCAGTGGTGCAGTGCCGAACTTGTTACAGACTGTGTTGTTCAAGGATGAAGTCTTAGAGTTGCGCACTACCAGAACTCTGGTTCGGTAGTTTTGGTACGCTACGTAAACGACTTAGTAAATGGTAGTATCATCGGTAGTATTGGTAGCATTGATAGGGAAAGATACATAAATGAGTGTGTAAGAGAAAATGGGAGCAGACGACTTCCGGTTTTTTTCACATAATTAGAATTCCACTTCATTCAATGTTAATCCATTGTGTATTTTATATCCTTGCATAAAATTTACAAGCGGTAAAAATTTGTTCTTCACGTAACTTACTGCGCTTTTATGTAACAAAAGCAACTGATTTTGGTGCAAGTGCAGTTTCCATGCACGAACATAAAGAATATAATTATTTTGTTGTTTATTACTCAACATTCAACATAACGTTCTTCACCATGATGAAAGGGAAGATTTAACTGTTATTATTGATAAACGCAAATGTTGTGTATCAATAACAGAAACATGTTTTATATAAGTTCGCCGAAGTATTGAAGTAATGTTTCATATGTTTTTGTATTGCTTTTTTAAATTTTTCTTCTTTGTTAACGAAATTGCGTTTTCTAGAAATACATCGTAAATCTGCATTATATATATTTAATTAAAATCCCTCTGTTTCAAGTAATAAACCAACAATTTTCGAATAAAACCTCTGCTGAACATTGACAGTTTCAAATTTGCTATAAATACTGTTTATTTTCAAGTAACAGACAGGTGGATAACTATGTAGAACAAAAAATGCTTCGTAGGTTACCGGGCTTCTCACTCAGTTTCCATACAGTTCACAACTTCCGGTTTTTAGGGGAACCTCGAAAGGCAACTGGTCGCATGCTTAAACAAGACTATCGTTGTAATGTAAGCCGATAGGTATGCAACACACCTAACGTACGAGGGTACGACCTTACATGACAAAAACTACTAGGAAAACTACCGTACTAGACACTTACTTATGATAGTCTATGGAAGTCTACGGCAGTTTTACAACTCTAATGAAGACCCACAGTGGTATTTTCAGCTGGCGCAGTAGTGACGTCTGGGGTCATCAACGTGGCCCCGTACGTCCTAGATAACCGGGAAAGATTGTCTGACTTTGGAGCTAAATTCTACAAGATGAAGTAATAACATCTCATTACATGCCACCCTATTTAAACTGGATATATTACATTCTGGTCATTCGAGACTCAGTTACAGTTGTTGCAGAGAGTACCTCTTCTTGTCAGCGAGAAGATGTGGTTCCAATACGACAGTGCAGTATCACATTTCGATATTAGTATCTGTGAGCAACCAAAAAAAGGACAGATTCATCTTTGGATTGTAAAAGGAGGTCCTGGCGCACGGCCAGCACGATCGCCGGATCTCACTCATATTCATTTTGTCCCGTGAGGTTGCATGAAGAAGTCGGTATACGATACCCAGTAAAAAGTAAAGAGGAGCTGGTACATAGCATCCTAGCCACCTGTCTCATTGTACAACAGACAGCCGCAATAACTGAGAACATCAAAATTTTATCTACTGTTGTAATAAATGCATCGCAAGTAGAGGTTATCACTTCGAGCAATTCCTACGAGTGTCAGTTATGGCTAAAATGTGTATGTTGTCAATTTATATATGAATCCACAGCTGTGATACATATTATGAAAACTGAAGGTGGAGAGGGGAGAAAGGAAATGGTTCAAATGGCTCTGAGCACTATGGGACTTAACTTATAAGGTCATCAGTCCCCTAGAACTTAGAACTACTTAAACCTAACTAACCTAAGGGCATCACAAAGATCCATGCCCGAGGCAGGATTCGAACCTGCGACCGTAGTGGTCGCGTGGTTCCAGACTGTAGCGCCTAGAACCGCTTGGCCACCCTGGCCGGCCGGAGAAAGGAAAGGGAAGGAACTAATGATATCAGCTGCACTGGGAGTTCATGCGGAATCAGCGGCGATGAGTGTTTGTTTATCTCAATAATGACCTTTACGATCTATAATTTTGACTCTAAAGGTTTACCATACCTTACAAAATTACGACCGAACATATTATGACCACTTACTTAATCGCGTGTTGCTCCACCTTTGGAGCGATACACAGGGTGTTCCCAAAATATTCGTTCAAATTAAAAGAGAACGTAGAGAACATCAAAAGAAATATATGTCGATAAAGAACGTAATACGGTCTCTGAAATGGCTTTGTAATACTAGGGAACTGTTGCGTCGATGTCGCTGAATGATCATATATACTGACATGTAAAACTGCTCTGAGTACGGATGGTTGGCTCTGAGATCCTCTTGGAAACAACAATTCATGCGCAAGGATGTACTTCCAGCACAATGCGGCGCCAGCCCATTTCAAAAAAATGGTTCAAATGGCTCTGAGCACTATGGGACTTAAGGTCAAAGGTCATCAGTCCCCTAGAACTACTTAAACCTAACTAACCTAAGGACATCACACACATCCATGCCCGAGGAAGGATTCGAACCTGCGACCGTAGCGGTCGCGCGGTTCCAGACTGTAGCGCCTAGAGCCGATTGGCCACCCCGGCCGGCAGCCCATTTCAGCATTGCTATGAGGAATCATCTGAAAGCCACCTTCAGGAATCGATGGATCGGGCCGTGGTGGTCCTGTGGTCTGGCTACCTAGCTCAGCTGACCTCACGTGACTGGATTTCTTCCTCTGGGGGCATATGAAGCACGTAGTGCATGAAACCGTAGTGGAAACAGAAGAAGGCCTCGTCGCCAGAACTGCCGTCGCTGCTAGTAGCGTTGTGGACTTGTCACGAATCCTCGCACGGACACGACAGTCAATGGTCCGACGGTGTACTGCGTGCATACAGGTCAGCGGTCGTGCGTTCGAGCTATAAGTAGCTTGCTAAACTACCTTCTGTGTAAATCGTCCCTAGCATCAGAAACTGCCGTCAGCGACAATATGTACCATAAATACACTAATTTCTTTTGGTGTTCTCTACCTCCTGTATTTATTTGAACGAACAGGCCTACAAAGGTATGTGGCACCAGATTTCTACCCATAGATCATGCAACTAACTAGCTAACTAACCCCGTCCGAACAGGCCTCAGAAGACCCAACGGTACGGATCGAGCGCCGTGTCATCCTCGGCCGACAGGCGTCACTGGATGCTGATATGGAGGGTCATGTGGTCAGTTTTCGTGACCGGAGCCGCTACTTCTGAGGCAAGTAGCTTCTCAATTGGCGTCGCAAGGGCTGAGTGCACCCCGCTTGCCAACAGCGCTCGGCAGCCCTGAACGGTCACCCATCCAAGTGCTCGCCAAGCCCGACAGCGCTTAACTTTGGTGATCTGACAGGAACAGGTGTTACCACTGTGGCAAAGCCGTTGGGACCCACAGGTAATGTAACTCCCGTAAATTACGAGGCGGAGGTTTGCGGACGTAGAACTGGCGCCCTATAGCATCCGAGATGTGTTCCATCACGTTCTTATCAGGCGAATTTGGTGGCCAAGACATCAACGTGAGTTCACTGTCATGTCCTGAAAACAATGATTCAGAACTGGAATCATTCACGTCGTGTGACAATCTGGCAGCAGTGTTGCTTGAGTCTGTATCATATTGGCAGGGGCATAACGAGGATGGGGCTCCCGGGTCATTGCCTTGAGGCCCTCGAGAACAAAGGCCCCTGGCTCCCGAAAGAAGGAAATGAAAAAAACAATCAATAATCAAAATGGAAAAATTAGTAAAGATCCGTTGGCGAAGTGATGTATTTCGTTATCTTAAAATAACCATAGTTGGTTTTGGAAACCCTCAGAGGATCTCTTTAGAGAAATGCGAATCATTTACGTCCTTTACCAAGGCTGAATGTCAGTCTGCTTCATGACTCATACATTCATTAATTAGAACCATAGAACGAAAGAGATTAAACCTGAGGAAGGATTGCGGCCAAGGCTATGACGAAATGGAGGACTTCAAGAAATATTTGGAAAATTCCGACTAGAAGTACACACTTGGCGTGAACGAAAAATACTCTGTAACACAGACATAGACTACTAATTTTGAAAAGAGTTGTCCTAAAAGTTAATGCCATTAGATTAAATTCTTCTAAAACCCGGACTATAAATAGTCAGCAAATCACGCAGAACATGCATCAGTATACTTGGAGGAGTACAGGGTTAAATTACATTACAAATTTAGTTGTACTCGCAAAATACGAAGCAAAAGCATCAGAGATAGAACCAAAATATAGGTATTTTCCCGTCGACGACGAGGAGGTTTAGAACTGGAGAACAAGACGTATAGTTTTTTTTTCAGTAACTGTAAAATTTACCATGAGTGAAAAGTGTGGGCTCTGTCGTAGGTTTGTGAGTAGTGGATTACGGTGTGGGATTTGTTCAAAGTCTTTTCATTGGGGGGAATGCAGTGGGGAAGCCAGTGGACATTTTAGGGAGATCCTATCCTGGGAATGTAGAATCTGTAGTAGAAACAAGTTAATAGAGGAGCAGGAGCGTAAGATCTGTGCCCTTCAGGTGCAGTTACAATGCGCAAAGGAGGAACTAGATAGGTTGAGGGGGGTGAAGGGTGGTGGGGAATGGGAACTGGCAGTTGGCAAGAAGGTAGCTAGGAAGAGGAGGTACTCACAAGGGGAGGCCGCCAATTGTGAAATTCAGATTCGATTCATACTGCACATAATAAGAGCTCATGGCAAGAGGTGTATTGTGGCAAAGCACCAAGATGCACTTCTCAGCCGTTGTCGAGAAAATCGACAGTTAAAAGAAACCGTTGCAGTGAAATACTCTCTACGCTTTATAATTTCCTACAGCGTCACGGCGCAGCGGTAAGCGCTCGGGTTCGTAATCCGAAGGTCGCCGGATCGAATCTCGCGTCATGCAGCCTTTTTTTTAGTATTTGTTTTTTGTAATTCAAATATATATATATCGTGGGGTCTCTGCTCTAATTCGAACGTTTGACTTACACTATACGTATTCGTTTCGGAATATCGTTTCTACGCCTTCCGTTAACTACACGTGTAAACATTATGAAGACAATTAATAACATTTGTGAAATACAACTTTGTTTGCGGAAAACATAATCATGTTCGAAGTCGCCAGTTTTTCCACGACAAACGAATTTCAACAACTTATTATATGCATAATTGTTGCAACAGATTGCCGGGAATATATATATATATATATATATATATATATATATATATATATATATATATATATATATATATATTTGAATTACGAAAAACAAATACTAAAAAAAATAGTTGCATGGCGCGAGATTCGATCCGGCGACCTTCGGATTACGAACCCGAGCGCTTACCGCTGCGCCACGACGCTGTAGGAAACTATAAATCGTAGAGAGTATTTCACTGCAACGGTTTCTTTTAACTGTCGATTTTCTCGACAACGACTGAGAAGTGTGTCTTTGTGCTTTGCCACAATACACCTCTGGCCATGAGCTTTTATTATGCGCAGTATGAATCGAATCTGAATTTCACAATTGGCGGCCTCCCCTTGTCAGACAGTTTTACTTTGCATACATGCAATAGATACGACCAACTGTCAGAGTTGAGTGGAGAGGAGCCTCGTGTAGCCGTAGATGTAGGTAACTTGCAGCAGTCCTCAGCAATTAGGAGGCCTAGGTTAGTTGGGAAGTCTAGCAGAAAGAAGGTTCTGCTGCTAGGTAGTTCCCACGGTAGAGGTGTGGGCCAGCAGTTGCAGGAAGTGTTGGGGAGTGAGTACCAGGTCACCAGCATTGTGAAGCCTAGTGCAGGGTTGGCTCAGGTGACTGAAAGCATAGGGGAGTTATGTAAGAATTTTACGAAAGAGGATCAGGTAGTGATAGTGGGTGGAGCAGGGAACAGTCTCGATAGGGACGGGGAATATGATGTCAGAGGTGACTTGGTTAAGATAGCTACTCAAACTGGTGGTACTAATGTTCATTTCGTGCAACTGTTTCAGCGTCATGATCGGCCTCACCTTAATGCGGCTGTTAGGCGCGTTAATGTGGGGCTGGGGAGAGCACTGATGGCGGAGGGCATGGATCACATCTCAGTGGTGCCAGTTGGGTCTATCAGTAGATGGGGTTTCACTAGGCATGGCCTGCACCTCAATAGATATGGGAAGGGGAGGCTGGCTAAGCTTATAGGTGACAGTGTAGTGGGTGGTGGTGGTGGTGGTGGTAGTGGTATCACTCATGGAAAAAATCCTGTAGTAGTTGGTGTTAGAGCTGCACCTTTTTTAGACTGAAGTCAGCTGATAGGTATACCTGCTTAAAGGAAGTGCCTCTAACTAAGGGCTCACCTCCAGAGGATGTAATGTTTCCAAGTAGAGAAGGAATTAGCATATTTCATCAGAATATAAGAGGTATTAGAGATAAAGTTAGTGAACTGCTAATAGATGTTAACTCTGAAATTATTGGTATATCAGAGCACCACTTAAATAATTTTATAATTCAGAGGCTTCCTTTACCAGGCTACAGATTAGCTGGCTGTTTCTCAAGGAGTTCCTTGCGAGGTGGTGGAGTGGCTCTGTACGTAAAAAACAGTATTTCATTTGAGACCATGGACGTATCACGACGCTGCACTGAACAGATATTTGAAAGTTGTGCAGCATTAGTTGAATTTAGTGAAACTAAACTTCTAATTGCTGTTGTTTATAGGTCCCCTAGCTCCGACTCCAGAGCGTTTTTGCTAAAGCTAGAGAGGGTACTTGATTCACTTTGTAGGAAGTACCAGAAAGTAGTTCTATGCGGTGACTTCAATATTAATTTTGTAAATGATTCTGCAAGAAAAAGGAAGTTGGTAGATCTCCTAAATTCATATGATCTGATGCAAACTGTGTTTTTTCCAACTAGGGTGCAGGGGAACAGTAGCACAGTCATAGACAATATTTTTATTCATTCTTCATTACTAGATGGGCATTCTGTTAGTAAAAGGGTGAATGGCCTTTCAGACCATGATGCGCAAATTTTAACACTAAAAGGTTTTTGTACTCTAACCAATGTCGTATTTAGTTACAAACTACGTAGGAAAGTTAATCCAACAGCAATAGAGAGTTTTTCAAAACTTGTCAAGGAACAAGAGTGGCAAAATGTTTTAGTGCCGATAATATAGATGATAAATACAATGCTTTCCATAACACATTTCTCATGCTCTTTGAGAGTTTCTTTCCATTATAACATTCTAAACGGGGTACTAGCAGTAATGGACAGCCCGGTTGGCTGACTAGTGGGATAAGGATATCATGTAGAACAAAGCGGGAATTATATCAAAATGTTAGAAGTAGTCACAATCAAGCTACAGTAGCCCATTACAAACAGTATTGTAAGGTGCTTAAAAATGTTATTAGCAAGGCAAAAACTATGTGGTATGCAAATAGAATACCTAATTCACAGGATAAAATTAAAGCCATATGGTCAGTTGTGAAGGAAGTGTCTGGTCAGCAGCACAAGGTTGACGATATAAAGTCAGTTTACAGTAATAACATTTCTGTTACTGATAAATCAGATATATGTACAGTATTTAATAACCATTTTCTAGGCATTGCTGG
Organism: Schistocerca cancellata; assembly: GCF_023864275.1. Taxonomy (NCBI): domain Eukaryota; kingdom Metazoa; phylum Arthropoda; class Insecta; order Orthoptera; family Acrididae; genus Schistocerca; species Schistocerca cancellata. The sequence goes on along the minus strand of NC_064633.1, from coordinate 490,563,403 downwards.
TGAATTAAATAAAAATTTAGTATCTACAGGAAATCATATAAATTTCTTAGCAAATGCCTTTCCGAGATTGACGTCTGAAATACTCCTCTGTGGTACAGACAAGAGGGAGATTGAGACAATAATCAAATCACTTAAGACTAAGGACTCTCATGGTTATGATGGAGTGTCTAGTAGAATATTAAAGTACTGTGCTGCACATGTTAGCCCTGTATTTAGCCACATTTTTAATTTTTCTTTTAGGAATGGTCAGTTTCCTGAGTGATTAAAGTACTCAGTAGTAAAGCCACTTTATAAAAAGGGAGAAAGAGATAATGTAGATAATTTTAGACCTATTTCTATGCCATCAGTGTTTGCAAAAGTTATCGAAAAGGCTGTGTATGTAAGGTTAATTGATGATTTTATAATCACACGATTTGCTATCAAATGTACAGTTCGACTTTAGAAGTCGTTTGACAACTGAAAATGCTATATTCTCTTTTCTCTGTGAGGTACTGGATGGGCTAAACAGAAAGTTTCGAACGCTTAGCGTATTTTTTGATTTAACAAAGGCATTTGACTGTGTTGATCACACAATATTGCTCCAGAAGTTGGACCATTACGGAATAAGGGGAGTAGCTCACAATTGGTTCACCTCTTACTTTAGCAACAGGGAGAAAAAGGTCATTATTCACAATGTTGATAACGGCTGTGATGTGGGATCTGAGTGGGGTACTGTCAAGTGGGGGGTGCCCCAGGGATCAATTCAAATGGTTCAAATGGCTCTGAGCACTATGGGACTTAACATCTATGGTCATCAGTACCCTAGACCTTAGAACTACTTAAACCTAACCAACCTAAGGACATCACACACATCCATGTCCGAGGCAGGATTCGAACTTGCGACCGTAGCAGTCGCGCGGCTCCGGACTGAGCGCCTAGAACCGCTAGACCACCACGGCCGGCCAAGGATCAGTGTTGGGGCCGCTCCTGTTCCTTATTTATATAAATGATATGCCCTCTAGTATTACAGTTAACTCTAAAATATTTCTGTTTGCTGATGACACTAGTTTGATAGTAAAGGATGTTGTGTGCAACATTGACTCGGTTTCAAGTAGTGCAGTACATGACCTCAGTTCAAGGCTTGTAGAAAATAAACTAACGTTAAATCACAGTAAAACTCAGTTTTTACAGTTTCTAACACACAATTCAACAAAACCTGACGTTTTAACCTCACAGAACGGGCATATGATAAGTGAAACTGAACAGTTCAAATTCCTAGGTGTTCAGATAGATAGTAAGCTGTCGTGGAAAGCTCACGTTCAGGATCTTGTTCAAAGACTTAATACTGCCATTTTCACTATTCGAACGGTATCGAAAGTGAGTGATATTTCGACACGTAAATTAGTCTACAGTGCTCATTTTCATTCACTTATGTCGTATGGTATTATGTTTTGGGGTAACTCTTCCCATTCAGGGAAGGATATTTTTGGCTCAGAAACGGGCGGTTCAGGCAACAAGTGGTGTGAGTTCACGAACCTCTTTTCACGAGTCTGGGTATTTTGACATTGGCCTCTCAATATGTATATTCCTTATTGTCGTTTCTTGTTACCAATATTAGTTTATTTCCAAGAATAAGCAGCTTTCACTCTGTTAATACTCGGCAGAAATCAAACCTCCATTGGATCGGACTTCTTAACTCTTGTGCAAAAAGGTGTGCAGTATACTGTTGCATCCATTTTCAATAAGCTGCCACTCGAATTCAAAAATCTTAGCAGTAATCCACGCGCTTTCAAATCGAAACTGAAGAGTTTCCTCATAAGTCACTCCTTCTATTCTGTCGAGGAGTTCCTTGAAAAATTAAGATGATTCTCATTGTATTGCTGATAGCGTTTGCTTAAACTTATGGACTGATTTTCTTTCAGGTTCATGAACATTTATTTTTATCTGTTATTACTTTTTATGTTGTAAGTTCATGTACTGACACGTTCCATGACCTGGGAGATTTGCTCCTAAATTTGGTCCTACGGAACTTGACATTTATATAAAAAATAAAATAAATAAAACTGGGGAAGGACAGGGAAGGAAAGCGGTCGTGCCCTTTTAAAGTAACCATCAAGGCATTCGCCTTAAGTGATTTAGGGAAATCACGGAAAACCTGAAGCTGGCTGCTCGGATGAGAATTTGAAACGAATACAAGTACATTGTTTTAGCACTGCATGTATTTTTCCAAAAAAAAAAAATTAAACTGTTTCAGGAATGTGAAACTATGTGGAACACAGAAAAGTGAGACATGGAAGTGTCAGGAAAATTTTTAATGGTACGTATGAACTGATCAAAGACATCCCCAGAATTGTGAGGTTTTTTATGTAAGCATCGTAACACTGATAAACCGACACATTACGACCACCGTCCACCGCGACGTTGTATGGCGCCTGGCGGAGCTGCGGGCACGTGACGCGGTAGCAAAAGTATGCAAGCGGAGCAGACACGGGCGGGGGAACCACTCTACCGAAGATATGGGCTGCAAATAGGGGAGTCCTTTGACATAAGCGACTTTCGCAAAGGACAGATTATCACTAGTCAGATCCTGTGAACTTGTATCTCGAAAACGGTGAAGCTGATCGGATGGTCACGTGCTACAGTCGTAAGCAGCTGCGAGGAAAGGTAAAAGGACAGTGAAACTAGGAGTCAAATCGTTGCAAGTCCACGACCCTTCACAGAACGTGGAACTCGGAGGTTTGTCTGCGCGGTAAAGTAGGGTAGATGGTGATCTGTGGCGTCTCTGACGAAAGAGCACAGTGCTGGTGCACGCGCAAGTGTTTCGGAGCGCGCCGTTCATCGTACGTTGTTGAACTTGGAGCTCCACAGCAGACCACCACTACTTGTTCGCCCAACGACATCGCCAGTTACGATTGCAGTGGCCACAGGATCATCGGCATTCGATCGTTGATAAAAGGAAACGTTTTGGTTCTTCCGTTGAATCACATTTTTGCTGCACTAGGTCAATTGTCGTCACCACAAATGTCGTCATCGAGGTGAACGACGGCTCGAAACGCGCAGCGCGTGACGGAAGCAGGCTGGTGGGAGCAGTATTCTGCTATGGAAGACACTCTCCTGCGCTCGCGTAGGACCTGTGGTAGTAATCTAAGACACGCTGACAGCTGCGAACCACCTGCATCCCTTCATGCTTGATGTCATCCCCGACGGTGATGTCATCTTGCACCAGTATAATTGTTCGTATCTCGGGGCCAGAACCGTTCTCAGTGGTTTGAGGAGCATTATGGTGAGCTCATGTTGCTGTCGTCTCGGCGACAAAATTAGCCTGATGTACATCCTATGGAACCCATCTCAGTCGCCATTGGGCTCCATCAACGCGTACGCAAATCAGCGACCCATATTTACACGAATTACACGACCTGTGCGTAGACATCTAATTAATTTATTTATTTATACGTCAAGTTCCGTAGAACCAAATTGAGGAGCAAATCTACATGGTCATGGAACGTGTCAGTGCATGAAATTACAACATAAAAGTAATGAAACGTCCCCTTTGAACAATTATACACGACTGTGCTTAAACTGACACACAATATTTTTAGCGCAACGCAATCTGACTTTCAAAAAATCCCTACAAAAGAATGGCCCTGACTAACATTAACCTACACCTTTCACAAATCACTTACCTCACAAAAATCCTCATTACTCGAACTACTGCAATACAGCGAGCGCCACTACTGCTAGCTAAATAACAGATTCAAACAACGGAAGGCACTAACTACTAGTACGCATAGTTAGCAAATGAAAGATTTTAATAGAGAACAAACAATGTATTTACCTTAATAGTCATCAAAAGTCATAATATATACAGCAATTCATGACATCCATTTTTACAAATTTCAAAACTTCGCCATTTCTCTCCCCACATCCACCACTGCTGGCGACTCACCTCCAACTGCGCAACGCTACGCGCTGTTCACATCCAGCTGCCCAACACTACAATGGCAGACAACAATGCAAACTAGCCACAGACTGCACACAGCACAGCCAGTGATTTTCATACAGAGCGCTACATAACGTTGCCAATAAGAAAACATAAACAGCCTAGTTACGGTAATAACAGACAAAAATAAAATGTTTATGAATCTGAAAATAGTCAAGCCTTAAGTTTAAGTAAACGCAATCAACAATACAACAAGAATCAGCATAATTTTTCAAGGAACTCCTCGACAGAACAGAAGGAGTGGTCCATGAGGAAACTCTTCAGTTTCGATTTGAAAGCGCGTGGATTACTGCTAAGATTTTTTAATTCTAGCGGTAGCTTACTGCAAATGGATGCAGTATACTGCAAACCTTTCTGCACAAGAGTTAAGGAAGTTCGATCCAACTGGAGGTTTGATTTCTGCCGAGTATTAACTGAGTGAAAGTTGTTTACTCTTGGGAATAAGCTAATATTGTTAACAAGAAATGACAGTAAGGAATATATGTTTTCAGAGGCCAATGTCAAAATACCCAGATTCGCGAACAGGGGTCGACAAGAGGTGCGTGAACTTACACCACTTATTGCCCGAACCGCCCGTTTCTGTGCCAAAAATCCTTGCAGAATGGGAAGAGTTACCCCAAAATATAATATCATATGACATAAGCGAATGAAAATAAGCAAAATAGACTAATTTTCGTGTCGAACGATCACTTATTCAGATACCGTTCGAATAGTAAAAATGGCAACATTAAAGTCTTTGAACAGGATCCTGAACGTGGGCTTTCCACGACGGTTTACTATCTATCTAAATACTTAGAAATTTGAACTGTTCAGTTTCAATAATCATATGCCCATTCTGTGAAATTAAAACGTCAGGTTTTGATGAATTGTGTGTTAGAAACTGTAAAAACTGAGTCTTACTGTGTTTTAGCGTTAGTTTATTTTTTTACAAGCCATGCACTTAAGTCATGAACTGCACTGTTTGAAACCGAGACAATGTTGCACAAAACATCCTTTACTACCAAGCTAGTGTCATCAGCAAACAGAATTATTTTAGAGTTAACTGTAATACTAGAGGGCATATCATTTATATAAATAAGGAACAGGAGTGGCCCCAGCACTGATCCCTGGAGCATCCCCCACTTGATCGTACCCCACTCAGACCCCACATCACAGCCATTCCCAACACTGTGAATAATGACCTTTTGCTGTCTGTTACTAAAATAAGAGGTGAACCAAGTGTGAGCTACTCCCTGTATTCCGTAATGGTCCAACTTCTGGAGCAATATTTTGTGATCAACACAATCACACGCCTTAGCTAAATAAAAAAAAAATAAAAAATAAAAAATGCCTAGCATTCGAAACCTTTTGTTTAACCCATCCAGTACCTCACTGAGAAAAAAGAATATAGCATTTTCAGTTGTTAAACCACTTCTAAAACCGAATTGTACATTTGACAGTAAATAGCGTGATGTAAAATGAACAATTATTCTTACATACATAGAATATTCTATAACTTTAACAAACACTGATTCCTTAGAAATAAGCGTAAAATTGTCTAAATTATCCCTTTCTCCCTTTTTATAAAGCGGCTTTACTACTGAGTACTTTAATCGTTCGGGTAACCGACCATTCCTAAAGGAAAAATTACAAATATGGCTAAATACAGGGCTAATATCTGCAGCACATTACCCTAATATTCTCCTAGGCACTCCATCATATCCATGGGAGTCCTTAGTCTTCAGTGATTAAATTATTGACTCAATCTCCCCCTTGTCTGTCTCACAGAGGAGTATTTCAAGACATCAATCTCGGAAAGGCATTTGCCAAGAGAGTTATATGACTCCCTGTAGAAACTAAATTTTTATTTAATTCACCAGCAATGCTCAGAAAATGATTGTTAAATGCTGCACATATATCTGATTTATCAGTAACAGAAATATTTTTAGTACGAGCTGACTTTATATCGTCGACCTTGTGCTGCTGACCAGACACTTCCTTCACAACTGACCATACGGTTTTAATTTTATCCTGTGAATTAGCTATTCTATTTGCGTACAACATACTCTTTGCCTTCCTAACAACATTTTTAAGCCCCTTACAGTACTGCTTGTCATGGGTTACTGTAGCTTGATTGTGACTACTTCTAGCATTTTGATATAATTCCCGCTTTTTTCTACATGATATCCCTACCCCACTAGTCAGCCACCCGGGCTGCCTTTCACTGCTAGTACCCCGTTTATAGAACGTTCTAATGCGAAGCAAATCTCAAAGAGCATGAGAAATGTATTAAGGAAAGCATTATATTTATCATCTATGTTATCGGCACTATAAACATCCTGCCACTCTTTCTCCTTGACAAGGTTAAAAAAACTCTCTATTGCTGTTGGATTAACTTTTTTACATAGCTTGTAATTATATGTGACAATTGTTTGGGTACAAAAGCTTTTTAGTGTTAAACGTTGTGCATAATGGCCTGAAAGGCCATTCACCCTTTTACTACCAGAATGCCCATACCAGTAATGAAGAATAAACAAAAATATTGTTTATGGCTGTGCTACTGTTCCCCTGCACCCTAGTTGGAAAAATCAGAGTCTGCATTAGATCATATAAATTTAGGAGATCATCAACATCCTTTTCTTGCAGCATCATAATGCCACATACCTCCACAAGTCTACAAAGTCTTCACGGATCCCTGATGCGCAGAATTAGTGACGTATTTCGTTCCAAAGGCGAACAAACAAGCCAATAAGCAGGTGGTCAAAATATTTTGGCTCATCACTGTGATTTAAGATGAACACTTTATTAGTGGATACGTTACAGTTTCCAACCAAAAACTTTCCAAAACAAGTTTAATTTCAACTCTCGTTTTTCAGCGAAAGTTAGCCGACATATACAGTTTTGTTAAACATAGCAGATAATTTTCGATAAAACGACTGCCTGGCATAATGGCGTTCGAAATATTGGTTAAACGTGCATGCTAAACCTCTGGTGTGTCACCGATTGCAGGTGATAATAACTCGTCGCCACTGCCAGCGGCACATGGCTCGTGTGTGGAATACTTAACGGGCTCGTCGTCGACGGAGCTGGCAAACTTGTGTCAGACCAGGGGCCACACTGTGATGCAAGAGTTCAAACACAGACGATGCTCACTACAGTGAATTAGGTATCACCGACATGAAACACGGAGTTAAGCAGTGACGACTGTAGCGTCAGTTCTATGGTGCACAGTAACGATTCAGCGTACAGAACGCGAAGTCAAGAAAATGTGTGCGAATTCTTCTGGATCTGAGGATACCAACTGCACTGGCACGGAGACAATTATCTAATGGTACGTAAGCAGAAACAATAATTTCGAATCGCATTTCATTCCACTAAGACATTTCTGATTTAAAAGGAAAATTATTTTTCTAACAACAATATAGTATAATGCAGGAAATCAGTCTGTAATGCGTTCATCTAAAAAATAATATTTCATATGATACGCGCACGGAAAACATTTGTTCCCGAAGTAGTGATATGCTCTACTTGTCGAACATTATCTATACAAGCGGATACAGAAAGCACTTGGCACACAAGCCAATTTCAAAGGAGATTGTATGATTTGTAGAATTCCAATTTTCCTGTAATAATAGTAATAATAACGTATGTAAAGTTCATGTTTTTCCAACACAAACTGCCTCATACAAACTGGGATCAACAGCCGCGATGATTTCAAAAACAAATTATCCTGAATACGACTGCAGTGTCGGATATCTCCATATTTATTATTCATGCAAGTCTGTAGGAGTTTATGTTACGCGCCCGCAGAAAGATGCAATCGATTGTACGCCTGTATTTTTGGCACCAAGGATTGTCAAAAATCAAATTACAGCCAATGGCTTACCTTCCGACTGCTATCGTTCTTCCGTCCTCTTGGTGCATTTTACGGTTGTTATAAGTTTTTGCTGAGCGGCGGCAGAAACATTCGTGCTGTTCGCCATTCGATTCGTCTCTTGCCGTTGCTGACCAACGGCGGATGCAGCTGGAGAGTCTCCTGTATTGTTGAGAACTGTCTCACGCGAAGATTTTTTGTTTTCTGTCCTAAGATGACATGAGGAAAATAATCATTTCACAATTAAGGAGACTATCGAGCGAAAGCAGGAGGGGTGCAATTAGCTGGGGTGACCGGGGGATATGGAGCCCATGGCGCCCGACGGAAAGAAAGGAAAAAATGGGTAATTAAAACGTGAAATAAAAAGAGGAAAAATTAGGAAAGCTGATTAGTCAAGACAAGTCATGCGCTATGCTGCATGATCTAAGATTCTTTTTGAAATCCTTGTAAGTCTAAGATAAGAAAGTCATTTAACATTTAACTCCTTCACCCATGTCAAGGATCACTCTCGAACTTAAATAAATTGAATCTATAGAACGAAAGGGACAAGATGTGAACACGTTTAGGCCAAGGTTACGATGGGATATCCATCGTGAGTGGCTTATATAAAGGGCGCACTAAAAAATTATCAAGTCACAATTTGAATCTAGTTCTTACAGGAGTTGTAGGGGCTAGAGATTAATCAAAACGTAGTTTTGTTTTTTTAAACAGGTGAGAATGTCTACAAATTTTTTGGTCCCAGCACGATAAAATCATGAAGATAGATTTGTGGGTGACGTTTTGGTGAGTTTCGTGATGGGGAGAGGTCAGGCGTGGAGCAGGAAGAGTGGCCGCTAATGACTGTAGTTACACCCCTGGATATGGGATATTTAAATACCGGTAATTTTAGTGGTTCATTAACATGAGACAGGCCCCGCTGATGGACAGCGTACTGAGAGACTGCATTTCCTTTGCACAGGTCTTGTTCTCGAATATGGCATTGCATGAATCGGTTCGCCTTCCCGAATGTGGAATTCCAGCAATCGGTTCACCCAGTGAATGTAATATTCCAGGCATCGGTTAACACTGAAGACGCTCGCATTGAGAATTTAGAAAATAAAAATGTCGAATTAAAACACCTTCAGCCATCTAAACTTACAGTAGTTGTTTTATTTGAGCAAACCAGTTTCAGCGCTACATTAAGCCGTCTTCAGGCCCCTTAGCGACGTGTACGAAGAATCCCACCTCTGGTCCAGTCACAATAGGGACCAGCATTTAGTTGCTGTTTATCCGTAGATTTCTTCTTAATACAGCATTGCCTTCGATCATAACTTGCCGACTCGATTCGACATTTTATACTGAACAGCCAAGGTCCCGCAACCATCTGTATAAAGATGGCATTACAGAGATCTGAGAACATGCGGGTTCTCAGATTGCCCATCACTGGTTGATACTATGCCTAACATCAGTATCATGAAACATGAAGGTAAGTTTGCATTTCGATCGCATCTTCAGTCTTCCTTCCTCGCCCCAAATATTTGGCGTCCCCGACTGAACGCGGTTTTACATGCAGGCACAGTGTGTTCAGCCAGTTCAAAGCCGTCCTTGGTCCACCGGCAATGCGATACAGCTGTCGTGTGCCGCGGGTCGTTGTAACGCCCTAACAGGTTGTCCTGCCTGGCGTGCCACGCTGCCAGTACAGCCAGAAGAATGTAGGTCAAGAACCAGGCGCGCCGCTGGGGCCATCGCGCTCTGGTTCACCGGATCGTCACCAGGCAGCGCCGCCACCGGCCGAGCGATTGACGTGGCCAGAGTGGGCGGGGCAGCCTACACATCGCGTTGTGCGCACTCGCCGCTGTTTCTCGGGACTGTCGCCGACAGGAAACCACTGCAGCAGTGGACTACCGGCAGAAACTCATAACGAAGCAAGAACTAGTAGTCCCACATTGAATCTGCGTGCATGAAAAAAAAACCGCACTACGGAAATTTGACAATTGATGATGTACTATCTATCAGAAACACCCACGTGCCTAAACGACTATTCTCAGAAACTGCTCATGGACACACTGGTCAGCCTCAGTGTATTACTTTTCAACGATTTATTACACTCGTGTGCCAACACCTCTGCTCCCTAACGACAGTCGTCATTAATAGTAAGAGTGAATTTTGGTTGAAGTATGAAAATCACACACACATTACTAAAAGTATAAGTACCTTTCACATAGGCAATGTCTCCTGTCAGAGTTCAGAACAGAGTTTCATATTCCATAACATGTTGGCAGCAAACATCAGGCAGAAAACTGGAAAGCCCAGATATTCAAAAACAAAGTAAAAGACAATCCCTTTTTAACGCACCAGAGTATTTGAACTTGGGCATGCAAATTCAGTTAACACAATGTCCATACTAAGTAGGTTTTAACTTCTCCATTACATCGGCAGTTGATAGTGTTCTCTGAAATCACCAAAGATATATAAGTTTTTAGTATGAAGAAGTGCATGAAAAACAACAATGAAGAGTGTAACTGTTAATCTACACACACACACACACACACACACACACAAAGCAATCTATAAGTACATCCCATAATTATCAAAGCAGGTGGATTGGCACTAATTGAAGTTATTTGTTAGTAATGCTTCTGCATGCTAATGTATAAATTTACTCACTCAGCATTCCTAATGGCTCTTCTTCATGGTGGAATTTGTGGGTCATAATGACTGAATGACCTAATTAATTACAAACATCATTTGCTTCTTTAATGATGCTAGTAGTTATGGCAGTAATCATTCATATATGAATAATCCATGGGAAAAATGGGGTAAGTCCGTTTAATTAGGAAGTGAGTTTATGGCACATTCTAATGTATGACTGTAATCATTCATATATGAAGAACCCATGGAAAAATGGGACAGGTTCTCTTAATTAGGAAATTAATTTATGGCACATTCTAATATGTAATCATCAGTACTACAAAACAGTTAAAATGACTTTCAAATAATGTGGCAAGTCTCTGAGATACAAGGGATTTCACTTTTGGTGGTAACGTAAAAAATGTTCTAAGCCAGTCTTTTCATTGAAAGAATGTGGCAAGTCCAAGGTTTGCTTCCGCTGTTCACTTTACATCTGTTAGGTCAGTTGGGTTGTGACTGCAAACAAGATCAATTGAATTTCTTACTCTCTGTTGTTTCTTTACATTAAAAGTATTTAGTTTGAAGTGTGATAGTAGTGTGGTCCTCATAGGATTTTCAGAATGTGTGGATCATTAAGGGACAGTGGCAAACTATCTATTAATCAATCAGCTAAAAAGAGAAAAAGTTATGGTAGAGTGAGTAATGTTTGTGGGGACCTTAGAGCAATGTTTCAAGAGTTAGTCACTGACTGTAAATGCTCAGTTTGAGTGTTTCAAACAAGTCAAACCCTACAAAAAAGAACAGCTTATCAAGAATTTTAATTTGTTAGGTAACTGTAACTACTCTTTGTATTTAGCCAGCTTAATTATTGTGACATGAATCGCTCATAGAAAGCCTAGGCATCACAATTCCAATGCCAGAGATTGCTTTTTCCAGCACATTGTAAGAATCAAACTAAATGATATGATGAGTGAAATTCCTGTTTGCTGAAAGACCCTTCATTACTTTTAATGGAATAGCAATAATACCGTACATCTAATACCGTTAGTCACTGACTGTAAATGCTCAGTTTGAGTGTTTCAAACAAGTCAAACCCTACAAAAAAGAACAGCTTATCAAGAATTTTAATTTGTTAGGTAACTGTAACTACTCTTTGTATTTAGCCAGCTTAATTATTGTGACAATAGCTAATTTCTGCATTGTAATACACAAATTTCTCCATCTATATCTATACCATGCAAATTACAGTGAAGTGTATGGGAGAGAGTACATTGCATTGTACCAGTTAGTAGGGGTTTTTCCTGTTCCTTTCACGTATGGATTGTGAAGAACAGCTGCTTAACTGCCTCTGCTGCCTGTAATCAGTCTACTCTAGTCTCTGTGTTTCCGGACTGAAACACTGGGGATTGTAATCTATTCCTACATTCAATACTTCAAGATGGTTCTAGAAACTTTTTAACTACATTTTCAAAGAATAATTTGTATCTATCTTCAAACATTTTCCAGTTCAATTCTTTCAGCATCTTTGTGACACTTCCCCATGCGTCATACAAATCTGTGACCATATGTACTGCCCTTCTTTATATCCATTCATTAGTCCTATTTAATATGGGTCCCACACACTTGAGCAATATTCTAGGATGTGTCAAACGGATGTTTCTTATATAGTCTCCTTTGTAGACTAATTGGATTTTCCTCGTATTCTACCAATGAACCATAGTGTGTCTCCACATTTACCTACAACTATGGCTATTCCAGACTATTATTCCCAAGTATTTATATGAGTTGGCTGATGGCAACTGTGTCTCACTGATATTATAATCATAGGATACTATGATTGTTTCTTTTTTTTAAGTGCACAGTTTTACATTACTGAACATTTAAATGCAATTGCATTCTTAGCATCACTATGAAATAGTATCAACATGTAACTGAATATCTGAGCAGTTTCTTTCAGACAGTATTTCATTATAGATAACTGCATCATCTGCGAAAAGTCTTAGGTTACTATTATTATCCACAAGGCCACTAATATACAACATGAACAGCAAAGGTCCCAACACACTTCCCTAGGACACCACCAAAGTTATTTCTAGATCTGCTGATGAATCTCCATTCAAGATAACTTGTTGTGTTCTCTTTACTAAAATATTTTCAACCTAGTTAAAATTTTCACATGATGCTTCATACAATCATACTTTGATAATAATCATAGGTGTGGTACAGAGTCAGATGATTTTCAGAAATTGAGAAATATTGCACCTACCTGACTGCCTTGATCAAAGACTTTCAGTAAATCATGTGGGAAAAATCTGCATTGGGTTTCACATGAATGATATTTTCAGATTTCACACTGGTTGGCATGGAGGAGTTCAATCTGTCTGAGGCACCTCATTACATTTGAACTCAGAATATCTTCTTAGGTTCTACAACTAATGGATGTCAAGGATATTGGACAGCAGTTTGTGAAAAAGTTGTACAACACTTCTTGCAGCTGAGTGTGACCCATGCTTTCTTCCAACTACTGTGCACAGTTTTGTGTCTGAGGTATTTATGGTAGATTCCAGTTAAAAGAGGGGCTAACTCAGCTGCAAAATCAGTATAGAATCTGATAGGGATTCCACTGAACTCTGAAACATAGTACAATGTTAACTATTCCAGCGTTTTTTTAATGCCACTGACTTTACAATATATTTCATTGATTTTTTCAGAGGTATGAGAATTAAATTGTGGCAATACTACTGGATTTTCCTTTGTAAAGGAACAGTGAAAAATGGAATGTAGACTTTCCCAGTGAATACTGGTGAAGAACTCCTCTCAAGCTTTCATCCAGGTGGAAGCTTGAGAAGACCTCATTATTTGAAAATGGTGTTAACCATTTCTGATTTTTCTACAGTATTCAGGCAAGTCAGTGGAACAGGGGTATAATTTTCTTTGGAGATTATGAAAATTAAAATAATAGTCAGAGTTCCTCAGTTTTACATAGACTACGACAGAGTATGACTTTCTGCAAGGCATGCCTGCCATTCGCTTACATCATAACACATTCTGACACTGAAATAAATGATTGGAATTCTGTCAAAAGTGACATAAGTATCCTTTATTGAGGGTCACTAGTTTCAGATGTTATGTCCATTTTCAAAACAATCATCTTCATAAGTAATTAAAATACAGATGCGAGGCTGCAATTTAAGGTATGAACTCGCAATGCCTATTACTGAAAGATTGTACTCTTTTTCCATACATACATTAAGTTCTCATATGAAGGCACAGAACCAAAAAGTGTAGAACACATCCTTAATTTTATTTCTGGTGGTCTGTGTATTTTAATTAGACACAAGAAATTTATTTCACTCAGGATCACATGTATTCTGTGCTGTATTCTCAAAATCAGCTATCCACATAATAAGAACAGTGCTCCATGATGTACGCATGAGACACACCACACAGTGAAACCTAAATATTACCTTCACATACCATGTCAAAAGAGTACTTGTTAGTATCCATCCTCCGGAAAGTCTATGCCTGCAGAAACTCATTAAATATAGTTGTAACACATACAGTACTGTAGAAATAGTGACCAATGACACTGTATAGCTTTCATATGGTGCTGCACTATCTCTTCAGTGTACTCCTGTACTTTTCCGAAGAAGCACTGAGGTCAGTGAAGAGAAATCAGTTGTCTTGTTGAGCTTATACCTAAGACAGGTATATTTCTGTGCAGCATTGTTATAAAGGCCCTTACTAGCTGAGAGTATGATGCCAAAAAGTTATTCTCTGGACTAATGAATGTAATGCAATATTTTCCACATGTCAATGTCAGCTGGTATGCTTTTGCCTAGCATCATCACAGGAAGTTCACTCCACATGGAGAGCTTGCCACCTCCTCTTCTTGTCCCGAAAGTATTATCCAAAACACAAACCTTGCCAAGTTTATCAAACAGTCCACTTAACACTATTGTCTCCCTCACAGCATGATGAAAGCTCGATGCAGATCATGCTGCAGAAACAGATACAGATTCTGTTCTACACTTGAGCTCTAGGAGGGATCAAAATGTTTAGAGGGTTGCCTAGTAAGGCTGGTTTTGTACATATGAGTGGGTGGGTAGTTATTTCAAAGCGCGGATCATGCTCTTTTGTCAACTGTATGACTGATGAGTGCTCAAATGTACTACCCTGGTGCAAGAACACTTTGATGGTTCAGAGCAATACTACTGCAACTACACTTTGTGACAAAATGAAGTTACAATGCTACCGTGTTGTCCAAGCTAATACCATTGCCACTGCCCTTACAATCCATTTGTACTCATATGTTCAGCAGCATGCATGGCCTTTTATTGTAAGTAATTTTACAATTTTGTTTCACTGAAAAAAAAAAAAAAAAAAAAAACAATAAGTTTGTGTATCACGGCAGAGTTATGGTATGTTTAAATCACTGATCTCTTTTGTCATTGTAATGTGCAGGAAAAAGGGCTGATTGAAGCAGCAAAGCACGTTTGAAACTTTTTATCCAATTTGTGTTTTGTTTATGGTCTTATCACCCAGTCATTAGTGCAGTAAGTATGAGTACTGTAGTAAATGTGCACCATTTCAGTGCAGTAATGTGTTCATTGTAAATCAGTATTGTAGTAGTTCTATTATATGTTTATTACCTTATAGATAAAAAAAAAGGACGATCATTCCACTTGGGACCTGTGGAAGGTACGTTAGCTTATTTGTTTCAGTTGTAAATATTTGTCACATATTATTGTTTTTCTGAAATGTCCTACATCCTGAAGGATCTCCTCACTATGCATCAATTTCAATGAAAGTAAATCTAATCTGATCTCTAATCTAGTAATAAAAGTTGAAGACAAAATCCACCCTCATACCAGCAGGAAAAAGCATTTGAAAGGCAACTCTATTTGCAACATATAGTCTTAAATGAAATGAATGTGCTACTTTGGAAGAAGAATGTGAAACATCTACAATCAATCAGTATGAAATAAAGTAAATTTCGTGACCTAAATAATGACGGCCTGCTGTGAATCCTCTCCTTGGTAATGGTGTTTTACTGTCACAGTGCTTATCACTTCACTCTAGTTAAAAATTAAACTTAGTTTAGTTTGTAATCTTCAATACTTGTCAACAAATTACTTTGAAAATTTATTATATTATTTGCCCTGGTTTAAAAAGGACTGGATTTTCTTTCTATTGTTTCTGATAAAGCTGGTTATTGTGCTACATTAATAATAGTGTAATATTTTATTTCAGGAGAAAATGTGAGCTATCATTTGATTTAATAGTGATAAATATTCATAGAGGTAAAAAATTACTATGTAGCACTGGATGAATATGTTAACTGGAGATTACTCTATTTTCAGTTATCAGAACACAGAATTACTGTATTTCAGGTCCACCTGTAACAAACAGCTGTTTTTATATATACCCAAATAATTTCAACATCTTTGTGCCATCATCAGTGAGTACTTTTATTCAATTCTGTAAAATGTGAAATTATGCTTGCAAACAGTTTTTTTCTGTTGTTGTCATTACCTTAATTTTTCTACATTGTTATATGTTATTAAGGCCCCTCTGTACAACACAGTATATTGGTAGCTTGTCATATGCAATTAAATGATGTTGCTGTTAGTTCAGTTGGTGAATTAACAAATCATTGTAACTATAAATGACATTTTCTTGTCTTACATTTCAACAACTGAAGGGAATGCAGATGAGAGCAAATATTTTGAAACTAATTGAAAGTAATTACAAAAAATATAGTTACAAATTAGTTTCACCCAAAAAATTACTTTATAGATAAAATGATTTGTTAATTCAAAAACCAAATGCAAAGTAACGTTATGAATTTAAACAGGGTCCTACGTAACACTACAACATGGAAAAATTAATGACAGACAAAACTGCTTTCAGGCTTAATTTCAGTAGAATAGTTATTAGAGACAAAACAGAGAAGATACAAATACACAATACAGAAGAAGAAGAAGAATGCGTAAATTATTGCAAGAGATTATGGTATGATGATACAGCACAAAAAACTGAAAGACAAATAAAAGATGAGAAGGGATTCAATAAAATACAGTCTGACAAAATAACACCTGTCTTAACATCGCTTGGGAACTGGAAAGGTATTAACGCCAAACTGCTAAAATATGGAGGACTGATGCTACATCTACAACTGTTACAGCTCTTAAATAAATGTTGGAAGAGTAAGAGTATCCCTAAAGACTTTAAGACTGCTAGAGAGGTAGCATTTTTTTTTAAAGGGAGATAAAAGCCTATTTATTTACTGGACTCACCCTATAACATACATGCTAAGAGTTTAAACACAAGACTTAAAAATGTAACAGAAGTAGTATTTCAAAAGAAACAAATAGGTTTTAGGAAAAGGTGCTCTGTGATAGATGCAGGTTTTATTTTACAGCAGTTAATATAAAAAAGCAAAGAATATAATAATAAGATGAACTTTGCTTTTATTGATTTTTGAAAACCTTGTGACAGTTTCAATGGACAGAAACTTTGGAAGGCAAAGATGAATCACAGATAGCGACAATGTGTTAAAAAGTTTGTATCGGAACATGACAATCACTTTAGATCTGAAAGGAAAAATGACTATGAGATACAAATTAACAAAGGAATATGGCAAGGCTACTGTCTCTCTCCATCTTTGTTCAACATCTGTGTACATGAAATAATGTATATATGAGAAACAGAATTTCAAGAAGGTATATATCTACACAGGAGGACACTTTCAAACTTTCAAATAACTTACTACAAGCTGAAAAAGCAATGATCCTAGCCGGGGGGGCTTAAGAGAGGAATGTTCTTACTGAAACAAACAAGTCCAAAATTTGACGTGGAGGTCTCAACAGAAAAATTAAAGCAATGGCCTTCATGGAAAAGAGCACATTAGAAGCAAAATAGTGATAGACCATAAGATTTTAGAGCAAGTAAGCCACTTCCGTTACCTAGGAGGTAATGTGGCTACAGCAATGATATAAAATTAGGAAAGCTACTCAAATTAAATTCTACAAAACTGTTGCAGTTCTCAAACTGTGAGACCTGGGCGATTAGTAGAAAGCAAGAAACCCTTATTCAGGCCCAAGAAATGAAATTTCTCAAATGAATTAATGGTTGCACAACAGAAAACAGACAAAAAATCAAAATATTGGAGAATAATTACAAACATTTTTAGTCTAAACGGTAAAATTCTAGATTATAGAAGAAAATGGAATGAGAAGCTAGAAAGAATGGAGAGTGACAGACTTCCTTAAAGGATAGAAATTACAGGTGCTAAGGAAGAAGAAATAAAGGATGACCCCGGGAAAGAAAGTGTACCATAATAAGCAACTTTGCCTAATACCTGAAGAGAAGAAGAGGAAGAAGGAAAAGAAGATGATAATAATAATGATGATAATGATGAAAAAACCTGGCAACTATCTGGCATCTTGTCTAATTTTACCATCCAGCCAGACATCAGATAGTAGGTCAATATCTGCAAAATACCAAATTTTCAATAAGTTATGAAAGTTCCACAAAAATTGATTTCATTTAATTCACCTGTAAGATACACTAAACACAAATCAAACCACAGTACCATCGAATCAAAATATCGTTTATTGTTATTCATTTTAGCAAAACCACAGATTATTACTTGTACAGACTGTAGGCAAATTATGGTGAACGAACATCAATTTCTGCATTAAGAGGTAATAACCAATTTTGCTTGTCTTCATAATCACAGCCAGCTTTAGAGTACAGTTTTTCACCATATGCACTACTGTATGGCACTGAAAAATAAATTCTGGCAAAGTTTGTCAAATTTGGTCTGAGATTGTGATCAACTTGAGCTGTCTTCAAGTAACAGTCAAGCTGGCAATTGTTATTTACATTTACCATCTCATTAAAGAAATCCCAAAACGTTTTTTGAGCTTTGTGAGTCACAGTCTATTCAGTTTTGTCTTCTCTACTTCTTTTAGCAGGCACTGGAGATGAACTATTACTGGTGGAATGCTCTTCACAAAACTCCAATTGAATCTTCAGTCGAGCTCTTTCTATTCCAACTCCCAAATATTCTGTCTTGTATCTATGGTATAGAAAGCTTTTAATCAAGTAATTTGGATCTTTGTTTGACAAAATGAAATCACTACCTAATACCTAGAAAAAGACTTCAAAGCAAAAACTCAGAATTTAGGAGAAAACAAATGAGCTGTGAGACTCAGTTATACGAGCTGTCATTATATAAACAGGTCCATATTTCAGAAGTTACAGAAACCAGGAAAGCATTTGAAATGTTTCTTCTGATTTTTTCATAAATTCTGTTACAGATACCAGGAACAATATTTTTAGGAATGCTGTGAATGACCTGGTATTTTATAGTGGGGTAAAGTTTGTTCTAGGAGTCTTGCAATCCCATAACACATAAATATAACATATAGCTACAAAAATTTAATTTTTGTCAAGGCTTTTATTTCTGACAGGTGACTTTAATGTAATTTTGCTTACTGTTTATGGGTCTGAAATTAGATTTTCTGCATCCTATAAAGATTTTATAAAAATTTGAATTTAAATATTTACTCAACCTATAAATTGGTATAGGAAATTAAACACAGAAATGTAACTAATAACTTTCTTAAAATAAAATCATTAAAGAAGACAGTGTACGTATTAATTGTTTGTCAACATATAACATTAGTTTTGGCACATGACAAGTCCAAAATATGCATTTGATAATTTAAACTTACTTCCTATTGCTGCAGAAGTTAGATCTTCAAGACTGCCTTACATGTTGCAACTTCATATTGTCCCTTTTCATAGACCACCAACAGTCAGCTAACATCACAGAATTCCACTTCACCTAATATTTATGTACTGGTGCCACACCATTTATTCTTTACTAATAAGTCCCAACTTTTCAGAAAAAAAGACAAGATAGCTATGAAGGAAATGCAACTTGATACTCATATTACAAACTAAATTTTTCATAGACATCAACATATGTCCCAGAAATTTCTTGTAGTTTGGATTTTTTCTGTTCTCCCACAAAAAAATGTTTATTACATTCTTGAATCCTACCCAAGCCATTCTTTCTGTGTATGTCATCAGATCCTCAAATCATAGTCTGTCATTAGCGTCCTTATCTGTGGTCCCACAAAGATTCCTTCTTTCAATTTAGCAGCAGACAAGAAGGAGAATTTCTGACAGATGTACTCAGAATTTTCACCACCTTTATTCAATCCCTTTATGAATTGTTTGATGGCATATTTGCCAACAACCCAAAGAATGTAAAAGCACCTACTTTCATGAAAAAGCCCAAAACAATGTTACCCAGTGTAATAACTCATTGTCCAGTACAATCATTTTTTGCTGTTAAATAATGGCATTTCTTGGCTTTTTTATTCTTTACATCCCAAAGCAATTTCCTTTCAAATGATTCTGGCACAATAAACTGATTTTCTATCCACATTGAACATGATCATGTATCAGGGATGACTGTAGCTTTAGCAACTGTTTGAAATTAATGAGCGAGTTTATCTGGATATTTCATTCTTTAATAACTTTCCATAGCTGAAGTTCCTGTTAGACAAAAAACCATTTGGTTTAAGGTAGGTTATGTTCAAAAAATGGCTCTGAGCACTATGGGACTTAACATCTATGGTCATCAGTCCCCTAGAACTACTTAAACCTAACTAACCTAAGGACAGCACACAACACTAAGTCATCACGAGGCAGAGAAAATCCCTGACCCCACCGGGAATCGAACCCGGGAACCTGGGCGCAGGAAGCAAGAACGCTACCGCACGACCACGAGCTGCAGACAAGGTAGGTTTTGTATTTTCAATTAAACTGCACAACAGAATTAAAGGATCACTTTTTCAAAACTCTGTAATTGCCACCAACTGTGATGCTTAATTTTGAAATTTGGCTCAAAGGTGCAAACAACTTTCCTCTGTAATGACACAAAAGCATGGCGCCCCGTAATATCATCCTTGGGTTCATTAACACTTCAGACAGCAACATGCCGACATATGTGAAAAAAATGTATGGAGCTCAGAAGTCCACATGATGTGCAACATGGGTTAATAATGACTCATGGAAGCTAAATATCACCACAACTCTGCTCAGTGTGATCATGGGCATGTCACACTATGGGACGGTCGTCAAATCCCCTCTCACCCACATTTCACCTCTTCTTTGGGTGCCTCTGTGATGGAGGTCTTAACTACGATGCCCAGCATTTAAATCACACAATATTCTCACCAAGGAAAACATTCCAGACATACTGCCGCTCAGAATCAACATGATAAGGCAGCAGGGGATGGCATAAAGGGTATCAATGAAACCACCCCTCTCCCTGGACATGGATTCCCACACATTTCACGGTAGAAAACAATAATTTGCAGTGTGATGAGGAAGACATTCTGTACAATCGCTGACATTTGTGACACATGTGGGCAGTTAGTTAGTTAGTTACATGTTCTGCGGATTACTTTGGATGAGACATCGTAATGGCGTTGTTCAAATGGCTCTGAGCACTATGGGGCTTAACATCTGAGGTCATCAGTCCCCTAGAACTTAGAACTACTTAAACCTAACCAAGCTAAGGACAGCACACACATCCATGCCCGCGGCACGATTCGAACCTGAGACCATAGCGGTCGCGCGGTTCCAGACTGAAGGGCCTAGAACCGCTCGGCCACAGTGGCCGACTAATTATGTGGAATGACTCACTTTACAGTCACATTGCACATTAATTTGTATATGTTACCAGCCAAACCCGATTTTAGGATGAACTAGTTTTGCTTAGGTCAAACTCGTTCATCCTGTTACTGATAGGATAAAACAGTTTAGCCTTGGTCGAATCGATTTATCCTAGTTAGACTTTACATGCTTTAGGATAAACTGGTACGTCCTAGCCTGAACTAATTTCACCTAGTTTGTATCCTCTATAAGCTTTTCAAAGTAAACTGAATAAAGGAACAGAAATAAAATAGTCAATATGATTCATTAAAATTATTTATTAACTAATCAGTAATTTCACATCTGTCACTAGATCAACTTACATATATCCATCCACAGAACTCACCTTTTCTGCAATTTGCTTACTTATTTATTTTTGCAAGGTTTACTTTGGTGGCACTTAGAACTGCAGAGTACTTTATTTTTCTTAGAATTGCATTTGTTTGTTGCACAGTTTTTCATGCAACTGCATTTCACAAAGCCTTGCCCTGATTCAACAGAGTGTTTTGAGGCTGCAGTACTTAAAGATATTTCAATATCCTGGTTAATATCTCCCACATCTAAAAACTTCTGAATGCAGATGTCGAAATCAGTTCTAAAAAATAAAAAAGAAGTTAAAACAATTTAAAAAAAAATTTTATTACTAAAAATTATGGAAAATTTTAATAAAAGTATACCTGCAATAATGTTTTTGAAGTACGCCACATTTGGTGCCACCTTTGTAAAGGCCCTCACATCTTTTTAAGTATTACTCCAATTAGATTTCGAAGGTCACCTCCACCTTTATCTATATCTGGAATAGGTATGGTTACCTTGTCTCCAATGTCACCTGGTGGATGGGATTTGTCTTTTAGCTTGTTTTTAATTTTCTGTCATAATTTTTCTAGCATTTTGAATGTCATTTGTGTCAATTTTCACAATGTTATCATCGTCACTGTCTTCATACTGTTCAGTATTGCTGTCATCTTCAATTGCCTTCTCTAGGTCATCTTCACCCTGAATCCCATTTACGATCTCTTGAGGCAACAAGGAAGTGGAAAGTTCTACTCTAGGTTCAATTCTGAATAATGCTTTGTAAGGTGATTAGTTAATGCCAGAGCGGTAAGCTCAATTTTTCATGAATTGGACATACCTTAATCCTTCCGACCACTTCATCAAATTGTTGTCCATTAACCAAGAACTTACCATATTTACAATGTCTTGTTTGGCACGTTCAACAGAACCCTGACTTTGGCTGCGTCTTGGTTTTCCATGCACAATTTTCAGTTCTGACCAAAGCTTTGCTAGTTCACTTATAACATTATTGACAAATTCTCTGCCATTATCAGATTGAATAATGCCCGGCGCCCCAACAGTTACGAATATGTCATTAAAATGATAAGCCACTTCTTCAGCCCGCTTTGAAATTAACAAATGAAGGAGAACAAAATTTGTGAGATGGTCTGGGTAAACTAGAATGAATTTTTAATTCCCATCTGGTTCTGTTTGGAAATCAATCAAATCGACTTGGCATCTGCTTATCATTTCCGGATGGAGAATTGGATTTGAAACTAGTCCTCTTTACTTTTTTGTTGACAAACAACACACATTGATAAATAGAGGCACATAATTTCCTCTGTGATATTGGCTTTTTTTTTTTTTTTTGTCTCGGCTAACATCACCTACATGAGCTGCATCAAAAACATTGTAAAGTTCATCAGCTGGAAGAAAGTATTTTATATTCCCTTCACACTTTGCAACGAGTTTTTTCACATCACAAATTTTCAAAAGAGCAAATTGTTTTAGCCTTCTTTTTTGTAATCATGTTCTTTTTTCCAACTTTTGCGCGTCTTCTGCTTGTTTAACCAAATCTGCATA
Organism: Schistocerca cancellata; assembly: GCF_023864275.1. Classification (NCBI taxonomy): domain Eukaryota; kingdom Metazoa; phylum Arthropoda; class Insecta; order Orthoptera; family Acrididae; genus Schistocerca; species Schistocerca cancellata. The sequence continues at coordinate 490,540,364 of NC_064633.1, read as the reverse complement.
TTCGTCTACTGATAAAACATTAAAATGAGAAGACTTTTTGTTTTCACTCTGCAAAATTTCCTCCAGAAATTTCTCTCTCTACATCCTTTGACTGGCTTGTCTACTACATGCCCATCCATGACGAAACGTCTCATAATAATTATACTAGGATTATAATAAAATCTTTTAAATGCAACCAGCAACTTAAAATGCACACTCGTCAATGCAAAATACCATTCAAAACAATGGACAGTGTGAGCGAAGAGCAGTGGAGAGGTGCGAGGGGTAAGCCAGAGATGATTTGGGGATTTTTCCTGTTCATACAGGCAGCAACATGCATTCTGACTAGGCAAAATTAGTTCAGACTAGGGCGCACCATTTTATCCCAAAGCATGTAAATTCTAACTAGGATAAACCAATTCAGCCAAGGCTAAACTGTTTTATCCTATCGGTAACAGGATGAACAAGTCTGAGCTAGGTGAAACTAGTTCCTCCTAAAATCGGGTTTAGCTGGTAACGTATACAGGGTGTTACAAAAAGGTACGGCCAAACTTTCAGGAAACATTCCTCACACACAAGGAAAGAAAATATGTTATGTGGACATGTGTCCGGAAACGCTTACTTTCCATGTTAGAGTTCATTTTATTACTTCTCTTCAAATCACATTAATCATGGAATGGAAACACAGCAACAGAACGTACCAGCGTGACTTCAAACACTTTGTTACAGGAAATGTTCAAAATGTCCTCCATTAGCGAGGATACATGCATCCACCCTCCGTCGCATGGAATCCCTGATGCAGCCCTGGAGAATGGCGTATTGTATCACAGCCGTCCACAATACGAGCACGAAGAGTCTCTAAATTTGGTACCGGGGTTGCATAGACAAGAGCTTTCAAATACCCCCATAAATGAAAATCAAGAGGGTTGAGGTCAGGAGAACGTGAAGGCCATGGAATTGGTCCGCCTCTACCAATCCATCAGTCACCGAATCTGTTGTTGATAAGCGTACGAACACTTCGACTGAAATGTGCAGGAGCTCCATCGTGTATGAACCACATGTTGTGTCGTACTTGTAAAGGCACATGTTCTAGCAGCACAGGGCTATAGCCCCGTGCTAATCCATACATCAAATGGACATCTGCCAACTCCGCATTTGTAAACATTGCACTGACTGCAAAACCACATTCGTGATGAACACTAACCTGTTGATGCTACGTACTGATGTGCTTGATGCTAGTACTGTAGAGCAATGAGTCGCATGTCAACACAAGCACCGAAGTCAACATTACCTTCCTTCAATTGGGCCAACTGGCGGTGAATCGAGGAAGTACAGTACATACTGACGAAACTAAAATGAGCTCTAACATGGAAATTAGGCGTTTCCGGACACATGTCCACATAACATATTTTCTTTATTTGTGTGCGAGGAATGTTTCCTGAAAGTTTGGCCGTACCTTTTTGTAACACCCTGTATATGGTTACATTCTGAACATTTCTAAGGTTTTTTTAATTTTATTTTGAGGAAAAAATTCTTCTACAGAATAAAAACAGTTGGCATGGAGAAACTTTCTCACTTTGTTTTCAAATTTTACTTAACTGTCTATCAGATATTTTATATCACTGGTTAAGTAATCAAAAATTTTTGTTGCAGCATTGTGCACCCTTTTTTGTTCATAAGACAAACTTAATGTTAGGTAATGAATGTTGTTTTTCCTTCTGGTATTGTAATTATGTACCTCTCTGTTCCTTTTGAACTGTAGTGAATTATTTACAACAAACTTCATGAGGGAATAAATATACTGTGAAGCGGTAATTGAAATGCCAACTTCTTACACAGATGCCTACAAGATGACAGTGGGTGAAAACGACATACTATTCTTACAGCATATTTTTGTGCAATGGGGACTTACTTTTTTAAAGATGAGTTACCCCAGAACTTTATTATTATTATGATATTAAATGAAAATATGCAAGAAATGTTAACTTACTGATTTGTCTCTCCCCAAGAGTTGCAATGATTGTAAGTGCAAATGTGGCTGAACTAAGTTGTTTTAGGAGTTCCAAAATGTGTTTTTTCCAATTTAAATTCTCATCAATATAGATCCCTAAGAATTTTGAAGTTTCCATTATATTCTTATTTTGAAGAATGATGTCAGCAGAGAAACAGGTCATTAGTTACGGACATCTCTCGTCACCTTTCTTAAAAAGGGGTTTAACAATGGAATATTTCAGTCTGTCTTGAGTTAGTGAAGCATTAAATATTTCAGATAAGACTGGGATTATTACGCAGGAACAAATTTTTAGTACTCTACAGGAAACACCATCAAAATCAAATGAGCTTTTATTTTTTAGAGACTGTATAATTTTCTTAATTTCAGAAGGAGAAGTTGGTAACACATTCTCATAACTGAATTTTATGAAAGTTACATTTTCAACACACTGCTGTGCTTTGCTCTTGAACTGTTTGTCACTATGCTTTCTACTACAGTTAAAAAATTATTATTAAATGCATTTGCTACTTGTAACTCATCATTTATAGCCCTTCCATTCAGTTCAAGTGATCTTTTCTTGTTCTGTGGCTGGTAGCCACTACATTCCATATAGCTTTAAATCTGTTGTCAGAAGTACTAATTTCTGACATCATGTGAATGTTCCTCGATTTATTAATAACATTTCTTAATAATTTTAAGTAGTTTTTGTAGTGCGCAACTACAGCAGGTTCCTTACTACTTCTTGCCAAAAGATACATTTTCATTTTCCTTTTACAAGATACTTTAATGCCTCTAGTGATCCATGATTTTTCACATGGCCGTACGTGTCCTTTCTGATTAGCTTATGTGGAAATCTATTTTCAAATAATGGTATGAAAATTTCCTTATCCCTAGCCAGGACCCAGTCCCATTTACTGTTCCTGCATTGTTGCTTGGCTCATGAAATCCCCCAAATTGCCTTACCATCAAATTACCCATCCCAGCTGCCACCCTTCCTTCCACAATAACCTCCATGTGTTCAGATTCTGCCAATCCTTAGCCCTCATGATCATAGTCCTGCAAAACTATATCAATCAAGCCCAAAGCTCCTTACAATACCTTCTCTCCATCCGTAGAATTCTCCTGCAATGCAATCCCAAAGTACTGAAACTCATAACACATACTAAAACTCTTACCCTTCAGGAACTAGAACAACATGCACAGCGCGACCTCAAAAAAACCCTCCACCCTGCTCACTTCCTACTCCCGCCATGAAGTACCACAGTCCATCACCTCTACAACAATCCCCAAACCTCCCCCACAACCCCTCATAGCTGACAAACCTTGTCTTACAGACCTACTACACTTACCCCCACTCTCCAAAACCCCTCCCACCACCACACAGAATCCAGGCCCTAAACAGACCTGAAACACAGTTATGAACCCTTCATCCAAAAGCCTTAGCGCCACAGAAATATCAGTCCTTTCCACAGGACTCATCTTTTGCCCCACTCCCAAATTCAATCATGCATGACTTATTACAGATCTTCTCTCCTTCTCGCAGTCCCTACAGTGGGAACACTTTTTCACTGCCAACCCTACCAATCAGACTCAACCAAAGTCCAATGTTACACCTGCACGACTCAGTTCAATGCTCTATCAAACCATGATCCACCTAAATCACCCGGTTAATGTTCCAGAATTTCTTAACCTTGAACCTTGCCTCACCATCATAATCCAAATTCCTCAACATTGGAACTAACCTTATATCCACAGAAAGAACAGCAATCCACCACTTACAACCTCATCCCAACCTTATAATCCTACCTGTTGACAAAGGCTACACCACAGTTGGTTTGAATTGCAAGGATTACCTGATTGAATGAATGCAAGTTGTCAGATACATCCACCTGCAAACCCTGCCACAGTGATCCTATTCCAGAAATCCAGCAGGATCTCCCGTCTCTCCTCAAATCCTTAGGCCCATCCCAGAATCTCTTCCCAGAGTCCATCTCCCTCCTCACCCCTACCTTCTACATGTTTCCTAAGGTCCATTAACCCAACCACCCAGGACATCCCATTGTGGCCAGTTACTGCGACCCACTGAGGACAACCTCTGCTCTGGTAGACCAAGACCTTCAGCCTGAGGTGGATGCTCGGGTGAGATACACCAAACACCACCTTACAATCAGGAGTTCATTTATTCACCTCTTTACACAAGTAAGGCTTACAAAGAACTGGATGGCAGAACTACACAAAGATAATATTTTGCTTAGTTCAGAGATGATGCTCAGATCGCTGGTGTCGACCTCATCGGCGCCACAGCGCCACATAGCCAGCCCCCCCCCCCCCCCCCGCCCCGCCCCCCACTGTACGGAGTACTCCTGAGAGGCCGGGGGGAGGGGGGGGGGGGGAGTTGACTATGGCGTCGGCAGGGGTGGTCCGCGGGAGCCGGACCACAGTCAGCTCAACAGATGTCGTGAAGGAAGGTCCGGCCACCGAACCTAGAAGTCGTTGAAGCGGGCCGGGCATCGTACTGGGCGTGCTGGTCGTGTGGCGACAGGTAGGCCGGCAGTTTGCGGGAGGAACGGAGCGACGACGACAATGTCTCCAGTGGGCATGGCAAACACATGAAGCATGTCCAGGTCGACGTCGGGCAAGAGGGGAACACATTTCACCAGGTGGCAGGGAATGGCGGAGGTTGTATCATGAGCACCAGATGAAGGGAAACTCACGACGAACAGTGTGTCATCGCGTAGTAGTATAGAGATGTCATGGATTATGTCCGGGGGGACAGGCACAAACACCTCAAGCAAGGGCACGTTCAAGATTGGGGGGGCCGTGAGAAACCTCAACAGGGTGAGGCAGGCGACGGGGGAGAGGTCGAAGGGACCGGAGAAGGGCCTGGCAGCGAGGGTGTGATCATAGGTAAGCTCGACGTGGGGAGCATGTGATCACTCGACGGAGTGCATGAGACCGGAGTAGAGGGCGGGGTCAGAGAAGAGCTCAACGATTGGAGCTGGAAGTCACTCGACTGAGTAAGTCCGACGTGGAGGGAGTGGTCGGAGTGTCGTGAGCCACGACAGTGAGTGACGTGGTCGTGGCCTGAAGGGGGGTAGAAGTGGGCTCGACATGAGCAGGCTTAAGTCTGTTGAGAGAGACGGTAACAGCTGAATCTTTTATCTGGATGTCATATGTGTTGGCCGAGTGCCGGAGAACTCGGTACGGGCCCGTATATGGGGGTTGGAGGGGAGCACGGACAGTGTCATCTCGGAGCATGACGTACTCGCAACTGTTCAGAGATTTCGGGACATGAACCTCAGGGTGGGAATGGCTGGCAGGCGGAGGGATGTGGAGGTTGATGAAGTGGTGTCTGACGCGGTCCACGAAGGAAGGTAAGTCAGACTGAGGGATAGATGCGGAAGGGCTCACAAGTTCGCCAGGGAGAACAATGTTCTGGCTTATACGAACTCGGCTATTGTGCCTTTGAGGTCTTTCTTATAGATCGCACGAATGCCAAGTACCACAAGGGGAAGGGCCTCCGTCCAAAGAGAGTTGTGGCATCAAAGAGCCGCCTTGAAAGCGCGGTGCCAGCGCTAAACTAGCCAGTTACTTTGCGGGTGATATGTTGTGGTATGGATGTGCCAGATGCTGCAAATGTTACAAATCTCGTTGAACAGGGCCAACTCAAATTGTTTGCCCTGGTCGGTCGTGATGATAGCTGGACATCTGAAATGCGATACCTATGACTCCACGAAAGCTCGAGCAACAGTTTCTGTCATGATATTGGGGAGGGGGACAGCCTCGACCCAGCGAGTTGTTCAGTTGATAGACGAGAGAACATAACAAAAGCCATTAGAGGGAGGGGGGGGGGGGGGAGGGAGGGCTGACAATGTCAATGTGAATATGCTGGAAACGCCCAGGGGGATCGAGAAGGCGCCGAGGGGGGATGAAGTGTGCTTGTGTACTTTGCAGTGTTGGCACGCGACGCAGGAGCGTGCCCATTGCTGGCAGTCCTTGTTGACATTTCTCCACACGAAGCACTCCGCTACAAGGCGGGTGGATGCACGAACACTGGGGTGGGCTAAATTATGCAGTGTGTTGAAGACAGCTCGACGGAGCGCGGTTGGGATGAGGGGGCGTAACGTGCCCGTACTGTCGTCGCACCAGATCTCACCAGAAATGCCAGGGAAGGTAGTGCGGATGAAGTGTAGTGAAGAGGTAGAGTCTGAAATAAGGTTCTGTGTGTCCTTGTCAGCGGGTTGGAGGCTAGGCAGTTCAGAGAGATCTAACAGCGAATTAACGGCATCAACTCGTGAAAGGAAATCAGCAACTATATTCTCAGCACCCTTTATGTGTCTGACATTGCTGGTGAACTGAGATATGAAGTCCATGTATCTGAAACGGCGAGGAGGCGTGTCAGCTGGCGGGGTATCTGAAACGGCGAGGAGGCGTGTCAGCTGGCGGGTTTGAAATGACCGCAGCCAGGGGTTTGTGGTCTGTTAAAACATAGAAAGGGCGTCCCTCAACTTCGGTCTTAAAATGCTTGAGCGCTTCATAGACCGCGAGCAACTCCCTGTCAAACGCGGAACATTTCCATTGTGCATTGGTGAGCTTGTGCGAGAAGAACTGCAGAGGTGAAGTTTGGCCGTCGACGGTCTGGCTAAGGACAGAGCCGATGGCAATATTGCTCGTGTCTGTGGTGATGAAAAGCTGCACATTGGGATGAAGATGCACGATGGTGCAGGCCTCGGCAAGAAGATTTTTGAGGGCAGTGGAAGAGTCAGTCATAGCAGGGGTCCATGGAACGGGCCGAGATCGAGAAGTCTTGGTGCCTGCCAAGGCGTCCATCAGTGGATCCTGAATCTCCACAGTCTAAGGTAGATGACGGCAATAATAATTAACTGTCCCCAGAAAGCAACGGAGCTCTTTGAATGACAATGGTCTGGGTAAGTTTAGTATTGTTTGTACTTTGTCAGGGGGCGGTGAAATGCTGTCAGCAGAGACCCGAAAACCAAGAAAAGTGACAGCTGGTTGATATAGCTGCAATTTGTCCTGGTTGGTCTCGATGCCTGTTGCCGCGAGAGTGTCCATAACAGTTTGCACATGTCGAATGCTGTCATCGACGGAAGAGCTGAACACAAGAATGTCATCAAGATATGCAAAGCAGAATTTTAGTCCGAATAGCACTTCGTTGATGAAGCGATGTCAGGTCTGGGTTGCGTTTTTCAGACCGAAGGGCATGAATCGAAACTGAAATAACCCGATTGGGGTGGTGATTGCTGTCTTCTCGATGTCTTCTGGAGCCATGGGGATCTGGTGGTAGGCCCGTTTGCAATCAATGACATAGAACGTGGTCGCACCTGCGAGGGAACTGGTCAAGTCAGCAGTGTTGGGTGTGGGGTAGGTGTCCATAATTGTTCGTGCGTTTAGTCGACAGTAGTCTCCGCACATGCACCAGGACCCGTCATTCTTGGGTGTCATATGAATGGGCGTAGACCAGCTGCTGGCAGAGGGTTCAATTACGCCGGAGCTTAGAAGTTCAGGAATCTGCTCTTTAAGGTCGGAGAGGTGCTCGGGACTATGTCGATGTGGTTTACTGGAGATCGGGGGGCCTGGCTTGAGGCAAAGCCTGTGAACCGTGCCGTTGGTGATGACGGAAATGTTGCCGGCGGCACGGGAGGCGGTTTGTTTACAATGTGAGGCCAGCAGGGCAGGCGAGGCGAGGTCGTGGTGTTTGGAGCCACTCGGCAGATCTGACGGGAGCCGAGGCGGCAAAGTGTCCCAGGAGTCAACGTGACAAGATGGCCGCCAGCCCGAAGCAGTGGCACCGTGATCAGGTGAGCTCGGTAGAGCTCGTGAAGCGTTAGTGAGTACATTGTCCGAGGGCATGGCCTGTGGCAGCACAGTCGCGGGCGAAGCGCTAGACGCGAGTACACTGTTTGTATTGTCAGTGGCAGTCGTGGGGCGGTGTGCAGGAGCCGAAGTTGCATAGTCTGACGTGCTGTCCGCGAGGGGAGGGGTAGGAGCTGTCAGTACGGGAACACATGATGCTCGTCACGCATGCGCACTCGTGTCCAGCCGAGTGTCAAACGCTGCCTTGTTGGGGGCGGGGGGTCCTGTGGAACTGTCAGTACACGTTATGGTAGACTTGATAGCACAGTTGCGAGGGGTAGCGGGACTTAAGCACACAGAGGCTCGATTGCTGGACTACAAGCAGACTCGGCACACTTACTGATCTTGCTTTGTCCTTGCCGCAGTGTCTGTAATTCCTTTGCTGCATCGGAGAGCTGGAGGTGAGTTTCGTGGAGCTGGAGGGAGAGCTTGAAGGTTTCCTTGCGTAGGCGAGTGACGTTTTAAAGTTCGACACGGCACTTGTGTGTTGTTTCTTGTAACGTCGTCGACAGAGCCAAGCATGTATGGATGAGATGAGCCCGAACCGGCGTGTCACGGGGAGGGGGGGTTTGCTCGACGGGGCACAGGGGAAGCGAGTTTTGGACAGGTGATGAAATACGGTGTTTCGCACTAGGTCCCATGAAAGTTTGTGGTGTTGCAAGAAGTCAATGCCTAGTATAGTTTCCTCAATATTGCACACTAAAAAATTCCAATCGAGTTTGCAGCTTGTGGAGAGTGAGACGACATGGGAGGAAGCATTGTAGTTTAGTAGAATTCACAGCTTGCAGTGAAGTATGATGAGGGTGGATGTTCGACGACACTAAGGACGTAGGCAGCAGCGAAACATCGGCGCCAGTGTCCACTAGGAAAAAGTATCCCAACGAAATGTCTTTAATATAAAGTCATCCGTAATTATCCGATTGTTCCCGGACAGAATGGAGCACTGGGAGGTGCCTGTCATGTTGCGCGCAGCAGGTAGCACCCGGACCTACCTGCAATTTGTATTTGGGAAGCACAAGGGTGGTCTGCAGTTCCGTGCCGCTTCACCAAACTGTGTGTGGAAGTAACAGTATGGGTAGTGCGGCTGCATTCTCTGCAGAAAGTTCGTTGCCAGAGGCGGTGGCTGAGGTTCGGTAGTCGCAGCCGGTTCGGTTGCAGGAGGGGGCATGACCGAGGGCGGAGCCGGTGACGTCCCAGTTGTTTGTATACTGCGTCCCGGAGCGAGCGGAACAGTCGGTACAGTGCGGCCCTGGCCGCAGGACGAGAAGCCTGAACCTGAGACTTGCCAGGTAGGCAGTGGCTGGCAAAATAGAGCAGTGATGCATCATGTAGTTTCTCAGCAATTGTAATTCATTGCTCGACAGGTTCAGAGACCTCCGAGTCAGAGCAAAGCAGATGTGGGGAGGTAGTTTATCTGTCCAGATGGCGAGGAGGGTTGTGTCAGAGAGTAGATGGTCGATGACCGGGGCCTGTAGCTGTCTCCAAAGTTGTGAAGGTTTGTCGTTGCCTAGTTGCTGGACATGGAGCACTTGCCGGATTGCTGTCTCAGTGGAGCGCGCAAGCCGACGTAGCACTGTCTTTTTGGCTAGAGTGTACTGGGTAGCCGAGTCTGGGGCGTCGACCAGGTCAGCAATCAAGTCCTCCTGGTCGTGCAGGTGGGTGATGAGGCACAGAAACCTGGTTGACTCATTGAGTTTGTAATGGTCGAACACTTCATCCACAATTTTGAACCAGGTTGTTGCCCTGTTGGGATTGAACGGCGGCAGCGTTGGTAAGCGTTGTAGAACGTTTGGAAGAACAGGGCAAGTTGAATTCATCAGGGCACTGCCTGAAACGAGCTGTTGTTGCTGCAGTATTCCAGGAGAGTGAGTTTCCATGGTATGTGGCGACGACGGCCGGTCGGGTGGCAGCGTGAAGGTGATGCAATGTGGTTGAGCGCTATCCGTCGCGACACGGAAGGTCGACACGGGTGAGACACCGTAATGTGTCAATTGCGGTTGCGGAAGTTCGACACGTTACGGGTGTGTTCTGATTGACGTGTCGCTGAAAACCGATGTGGATGAGGCACCGAGATGTGCTGAGAATGGGAGCAGAAGCTCGACTGGAGCTGGCGTGGGGGCGACAGGTGAGAAAAACTTCAAAGTTTGAAAATGCGTGCCAGTCCGCAGAAAACTCGACATGCGATCGGAGTCGGAGCAACCTGTGTTGCAGGGAGGCTGCGGAAGTGCGGGCTGTCCAGAAGCATAGTGAGGAAAATGATGTTGAACGTTGGGCGGAATGTGTGAGTGCTCACTGTTCACAGTCACTTCACTCAAAACGGTGTGCGGATAAGGTGAATGTCGTGGCACAAAACACTGAGGCATAGCAGTAGGACGGAGATGCAGGTCAGGCACAGATAATAAGCCATTGTTCCTGTTGCAGGCTGAGGTATTGAAGCGGGAAGGCATGTGCTGATGCTGAACCGAGGCAGGCGCGGGCGCGGTCGGATGCTGAGGAGGTTGACCTGTGAACAAAGCAGTTCCGGCCATGTGGCAGGAATCTGCATGGTACTGCATGTATTGCGGCGTGGCAGACCATTGTCCTGGCGGAGGTAGGTTATCCAACGAAGCATTTGCAGAAATCGGCATCGATTCCGCACTGAATGGAGATCCGTAAGAGATAACTGCACCATCGATGAGGGAGGGCACATGTGACGGGAACAAAGGCGTCTGATAGCCGGAGTCATGCACACTCCTAACCTCACTTACTGTTGCAGGCACGAAAACATCCAGCGAAATCAGCATAATCTATGAGTGAGAGGCATCGTGTTGCAGTCCTGGTGGGTGTACATCGTCCGCAACATGATGCATGTCCATCACAAAATCCGGTGTTAGGTGTTGGACCGAAGCCATTGTTCAAATGTTGTGCTGATGTAATACACACGAAAATAACTGATGTGGAGGCTGCGGACACAGTAAAACAGCGAAAACTGAAGGCGTCACAACTCGGGGTCACCAGTGAGGTGGATGCTCGGGTGAGATACACCAAACAACACCTTACAATCAGGAGTTCATTTATTCACCTCTTTACACAAGTAAGGCTTACAAAAAACTGGATGGCGGAACTAACAAGCCTATTATACGCAACCTACCCTCCTATATAAAAGATACCATCCATTTCCTCCACCAACTCTCCACAGTTCCTGTTCTTTTACCATTAGGTGCCCTGATCGTCACTATTGATACCACCTCCCTTTACACTAACATCCCAAATGCACATGGTCCTACTGCTATTGAACACTGCCTTTGCCAACAGCCGGCAGATTGCTGGCACTCGCATGGCACCATACTATGCCAACCTACTCATGAATCATCTAGAGGAATCCTTCCTAAACATCCAAAATCCCAAACCCATCCCCTGGTACAGATTCACTGATGACATCTGCATCATCTGGATCGAGGGTGAGGACACCTTATCCACATTCCTACAACACCTCGACACCTTCTCCCCCATTCACTTCACCTGGTCCTACTCAACCCATCAAGCCACCTTCCTCGATGTTGACCTCCACCTCAAAGATGGCTATATCAGTACCTCCATCCGTATCAAACCTAACAACCACCAGCAATACCTCCACTTCGACAGCTGCCACCCATTCCACACCAAGGAGTTCCCTCAATACAGCCCCGCTACCCGTGGCCGTCGCATCTGCAGTGATGAGCAGTCCCTCTCGAAATATACAGAGGGTCTCACTGAGGCCTTTACAGGTCTTGTACAAAAACAAATGTCCTGTGAATTATCTTTCCAGTCACCCACCACCTACAAAAGCCCCACCATCCGGCCACAGAGCAGCGTTCCCCTCATAACTCAATACCACCCAGGACTAGAGCAACTGAATTACATTCTCTGCCAGTGTTTTGACTACCTCTTCTTGTGCCCTGAAATGAGAAATGTCCTACCCACTATTCCCCCCCCCCCCATCCCCCCCATCCAACACACACATACAATGGTATTCTGCTGACCACTGAATCTACCCAACATCTCTGTCCATCCCTACACAACCCCTTCTAGCTCATATCCCTGTAATAGACCTAGATGCAAGACATTTCCCATACATCCTCCCACCACCACCTACCCCAGTCCAGTCACAAACATGACCTATCATATCAAAGGCAGGGCTACCTGTGAAAGCAGTAATGTGATCTACAAGCTAAGCTGCAACCATTGTGCTGCATTCTACGTGGGCATGACAACCAAGCTGTCTGTCCACATGAATGGCCACCGACAAACTGTTCCCAAGAAAAAACTGGATCACCGTGTTGATGAGCAAGCCACACAACACAACATTCATGATTTTAATGTCTGCTTCACAGCCTGTGCCATTTGGATCTTTCCCACCAACACTAGCTATTCTTAATTGCGCAGGTGAGAATCTCCCTGCAATATATCCTATGTTACCATAACCACCCTGGCCTCAATCTTTGTTAGTAATTTCCCATTCCATTCTAGCACTACACTGCCCTCATTCCAGCAATGCACCCAGTCTTTTTACTTTTCTCCTTTTCCGCCACTACCTACCCCCCCCCCCCCCTCCCGCATCCACTCTCAATACAACTTCCCAACTGCATCTACCTGCCCTACCCTCTCTCCAACTCATCCCTGCTTGTTCTCTAGCAGCACTTTACTGTTCCCCACTCCTACTTTGCTCTCCCCCCCTCCCCTCCCCACTTCAGCCTCCTCCTTAACCCCACCTGGTTGCCTCTCCCATCATACGCTGAATTTATCATGGACTAGATCAAATTTTATGCTAGAATTTGGTTCATTATAAATTACATCCTGTGTCATTTCCTGTAAACTATTCTTAAAAAAAGCATTTGTCCTGGAGTCATTAATTATACAAACTGATTTCCACTGAGGAGTATCCATTTTGTAAGATGCTATGTTATTTATCCTAATTAACTGTGCACCATTATCAAAGAGGGTATTTGTTACTGGTTAAAGAGTTTTTTCTTGCTTTGAGCTTTGTCAAAGGAAACATTATCAATTAGGGCCTAAAGTCTTTAGCCTCTTGTGTTTGAAAGATAATTAATGAGAGCATATTTTAAAATCCCTATCAGAATCCCTTAAGAAATCTACACTGAAGTCACTGCAGACTATTAACTGCTTGCAGCTGTCTAACAGATAGTGCTGTAAGGAATCCAGATTCCTTACAAACAGTTCAAAATTTCCCAGTGAGGATCTATATACAGTTACAATTAAAAGTGAACTATTTTTCAGTATTAATTCACAAGCACACCCTTCTGTGAGCTGATCACTACAAAATCTGCTTGTCTCAACAAGGATGTAGCCAAAGGAGTGTTCTAGGTGGTCTGGACATTACACATGATCCAGTTGCCATGCAGTGAAATTGAAAGATATTTTGATTTTCAATCATACAACAAAAAAGGGATACGTACTACCAGTAGGAAACATCACCACCAATAGATTTAAACTATGAAATATCAATAACACTATCAGCTACGGCCCACTCCTTTGTTGGCCTTGTTTTGTTAATCAGTTCAGTTCTTACTTGCTGTAGAATTTAATCAAAGTACTACTATTCATTGCTTTTGTGTGGTTTGTAATTATGGGTAAGTCTGTAACAAGAAAGAAAAGGAAAAGTGTTTTCGATTCATCTACTAGTGTTATGGTAAGTTAAAATATGTATGCACTACTATAATAGTCTAATTACCTCTCTTTAGCAGTTTAATGTTAGCAGTGGAGTAGTTACTTCGATACTGGTAGGACTTTGGGGTTGGAATATTTCGCTATTCCACAAGGCAGCAGAGTGGTAAACATCATTATAGATAACATTACATTAAATTAAATGCACAAAAATACATTCAGATTTGCCTGTCACCCAAAAATTCCACAAACAAGAGTGGTTGCATTTGAGAAGCACCCGCTTCAAATGCAGATTGTAATTTTACCACAAAATGATTTATCTTCTTAGCCAAATGAAATATGTCAAAATTCTCAACTGCAGGATCAAAGTATTTAGATTATGTCCCAGAATCAATCATGATCAAGATCACTTCCCACTGCATGGAGGCACTGTTTCAATTTTTAAATTGCACTTAATATGTTTTGAATCAATTCACTTAACAAAATGTGCTTTGATTGAATCGTGTTTTCACATACTATGATTTGAAACATTCTTTCAATTTTTTATTGATTTTATTGATGTACACAACCCATGAATAATGTGTTGTTGACATAAGATCAATGTGTCACAGTATCACACAAGTTGTTCTTTCTCACGTGAACAGTGTCATTCACTGTCCTCTAAAGTTGGCCAACCAGTTTCAGCTGATGTCACATCAATGATAAGTGCCGAAACATAAAACTGCAAACTAACTACCCCTTTCTAGTTGTCTCCAAATCTTGTATTCAACAGTTTATCAACATCCAGACTCTTAGCATCACGAAATTCGGTTTATCAATGGAATTTCAACTGCGCGTTTGTGCTTGAAGTTTTCTAGTTCCTCATCATATACCTGAGCCTTAGATCACATTCCACTTTGTTCTGAATGATATAAACTTTATTTTTTGCTTTCACCATGTAGAATTCCAGGATTCTTCCACACTTTAATCTGCCTTATTTGTGATTATAAAGTGGCTCAAAATTATTTTTATGTGGATCCCAACTGAAGTACTTAAAATGAAATACACCTCATCATGTACTAACTACAGACAGTAAAGCTCAATCAAACTACGAAACCATGCGTTTCTGCAATCTTTCCCACAATAATAACACATCAATGCACTGTCATTACAAATTTCACAGAAAATTATCATTTGTAAAACACATCAAGTGTTATTACTTACTAAGCTTCCTTTTCACATTACCTTTTAGTTTTCACAGGTCTAATTCTCATTCTACTTAATTTTGATCGTTCTCCCACGGGTAAAAAACAGGTTACAAAACAGCACAGTCAAGAAATCAACACCACACTCTGAGGTGTAAGAAGAAAATAAAATATCAGAAACAGCAAGCAAAAGGGCAGGCTAATAACGCAGGCTGTGGAACTTGCCCTGAACATAATACATTTTGACCCGTCGGCTGCGATGCACACAATACAGTTTGATCAGATTCATGTTTTTCAACACTAAATTACTATGGGAAGGAATATGAACTGATATGATCTAACTCAACAGTTTTAAAGAGAATACCACAATATTGTGAAAACGCATCAAACTGTATTCTGAACCTGACTGCATTTAACACATTTTGAAATGATGCTTCTCATTTCTTTAAAACAATTTCTCAAAATTCTGTCATTAGCAGTCCAAATGGCAAAATATTGCCTTATATGGTCACCTGTGTGGAACTCAATTATGAAAACCAGGTCCGGTACAGAATGATGTGGAGGGGTTTCTCAAGAGCGGAAAGGGTATTTAAAAAAAAGCTCACTAAACAGTTTGTTCATTTCTTGATTTCTAAATCAAACAAACGAAAACTGAGGATGGAATGTAACAATATTATGAGAAGGAAAGTCGCTACTCACCATATAGTGGAGATGCTGAGTCGCAGATAGTCACAACAAAAGATTTTCACACTTAAAGCTTTTGGCCAATTGCCTTTGTAAGTGACACACACACACACACACACACACACACACACGACTGGAGTCTCAGGCAACTGAAACCGCACTGCGAGCAGCAGCACCAGTGCATGATGGGAGTGGCGACTGGGTGGGGGAAAGGAAGAGGCTGGGGTGGGGAGGGGGAGGGATAGTATGGTGGGGATGGCAGACAGTCAAGTGCTGCAGGTTGGGCGGCGGGCAGGGAAGGGGTGGGAAGTAGCAGAAAAGGAGATAAATAGAGAGAACTAAAAGAGAAATAAATTAATAAAAAATATAAAATAAATTAAATAAATAAAAAAAAGGCTGGAAGTGGTGGTGGAATGATGGCTGTGAATGGGAGTAGGGAAGGGGCTGGATGGGTGAGGACAACTACACTCCTGGAAATAGAGATCAGAACACCGTGAATTCATTGTCCCAGGAAGGGGAAACTTTATTGACACATTCCTGGGGTCAGATACATCACATGATCACACTGACAGAACCACAGGCACATAGACACAGGCAACAGAGCATGCACAATGTCGGCACTAGTACAGTGTATATCCACCTTTCGCAGCAATGCAGGCTGCTATTCTCCCATGGAGACGATCGTAGAGATGCTGGATGTAGTCCTGTGGAACGGCTTGCCATGCCATTTCCACCTGGCGCCTCAGTTGGACCAGCGTTCGTGCTGGACGTGCAGACGGCGTGAGACGACGCTTCATCCAATCCCAAACATGCTCAATGGGGGACAGATCCGGAGATCTTACTGGCCAGGGTAGTTGACTTACACCTTCTAGAGCACGTTGGGTGGCACGGGATACATGCGGACGTGCATTGTCCTGTTGGAACAGCGAGTGCCCTTGCCGGTCTAGGAATGGTAGAACGATGGGTTCGATGACGGTTTGGATGTACCGTGCACTATTCAGTGTCCCCTCGACGATCACCAGTGGTGTACGGCCAGTGTAGGAGGTCGCTCCCCACACCATGATGCCGGGTGTTGGCCCTGTGTGCCTCGGTCGTATGCAGTCCTGATTGTGGCGCTCACCTGCACGGCGCCAAACACGCATACGACCATCATTGACACCAAGGCAGAAGCGACTCTCATCGCAGAAGACGACACGTCTCCATTCGTCCCTCCATTCACGCCTGCCGCGACACCACTGGAGGCGGGCTGCACGATGTTGGGGCGTGAGCGGAAGACGGCTTAGCGGTGTGCGGGACCGTAGCCCAGCTTCATGGAGACGGTTGCGAATGGTCCTCGCCGATACCCCAGGAGCAACAGTGTCCCTAATGTGCTGGGAAGTGGCGGTGCGGTCCCCTACGGCACTGCGTAGGATCCTACGGTCTTGGCATGCATCCGTGCGTCGCTGCGGTCCTGTCCCAGGTCGACGGGTACGTGCACCTTCCGCCGACCACTGGCGACAACATCGATGTACTGTGGAGACCTCACGCCCCACGTGTTGAGCAATTCGGCAGTACGTCCACCCGGCCTCCCGCATGCCCACTATGCGCCCTCGCTCAAAGTCCGTCAACTGCACATACGGTTCACGTCCACGCTGTCGCGGCATGCTACCAGAGTTAAAGACTGCGATGGAGCTCCGTATGCCACGGCAAACTGGCTGACACTGACGGCGGCGGTGCACAAATGCTGCGCAGCTAGCGCCATTCGACGGCCAACACCGCGGTTCCTGGTGTGTCCGCTGTGCCGTGCGTGTGATCATTGCTTGTACAGCCCTCTCGCAGTGTCCGGAGCAAGTATGGTGGGTCTGACACACCGGTGTCAATGTGTTCTTTTTTCCATTTCCAGGAGTGTACTAAAGAAGGTTGAGGCCAGGAGGGTTACAGGAACATAGGATGTATTGCAGGGGAAGTTTTTCAGTGAGCTGCTTCAATCCATTCGAGTGCAGTCGCCCCCACCCCTTCCCCCCATCTCACCCCCCATCCATTGCCCAACCTTCAGCGAATTGGCAAATATCTTTTTACACTTTTGTAATACTATTATAATTGAAGCCAGGGATTTCATGCACAATTAAATCTTAAAATGTGCATGGAGTATCAAATGACCAAACACATACAATTAAAGGAAATCAATGCAATATCAGAATTCCAGCTTTTGAAATAACGTACAACAACAAATTTTTTCAAAATCCTCCAATGACCGGGGTAGCTCTGGACATTGGGTCACTGAGCCAGCACCTTATATTAGAAGACTGAACTGTGGTTTATTGTTTTTAGGAAAGAGGCAGTGCATTATATTAGAATGTTAATTCATTTGCCAATAGAGTGAAATATTTAATCATGATCTGGATATTTCTCAGACTATATACAACTGTAAAAATGAAAACATAACCCCCTCCCCCTCCCTTTGGCTAAATCGGTGTGTCCTTGGTCTCAATTTTTTGGAAATTGTGTACTGTTTTAATGTATGTAACAACTCCTCCTTTTCCAATGTTCGCTCTGCATCAGTAAGCTGTAATAGAATAGTCTTTTATATGTAACTTATCTAACCCTGTAGTTATGTGGTGCTCAGACAGGCACAGAATGTCTATCTTTTCTGAGCACTCTAAATTTTCCAAATAGACAAAAAGCTTTTCTACTTTATTACTCAGACCTCTAATATTTTGATGAAATTAGCTAACCCTACTTTTCTATGCATGAGCAAGCATTTTTGGAGCTCTTCTATTATTTTAACTTCTCTCAAAACAGGGTGCCTGAATTCTGATTTTAGACCCAAAAAAGGTGGCCCTCTGACATAAGTAACCAGAGGGATTTTGCTATGTGTGATGGTGGCTCCCCATATATTATCTGCAAGATGCTCAGGCAACCCACCATTTGCTCTCCTACTCTGATGTAGGTCATGTCTAGCATATTTCCTATCTCCCAATCATAGCAATTGGCACTGCACTCATATGATATTTTGTTTCAGTCAGCTGCAGCCTGTTAAACTCAGTGTTCACACATGGCTCGCACAGCAGTGTTTACCAAGTGCTGGTCATGGCACTGCGGGACCTCCACAAAACTCACATTTATGTGTGCAGTTGTGACATTGACACATGTGTAAGACCTGCCAGTTCGGCAGAACCCTTAGTGGCACCCACCCACCCTTATTGAGATTTTTAAAACTGTACCTGCACAGACAGAACTCATGACAACATCCAACAACCCATTCAACACACTCCGATTCTGGATGGCCTACTATCAGGTGCAAGAGTACCAATGTAGCGGTGAAAGAGCAGCAGTATAGTCTGCCTGCAAGAACCTTGTACCCTCATCGGAGGTCCTGCCTGCAAAGATATATTTTTAAAATTCTCAATACAGGTGGACGATTGCATTGACGGTTACACTGAACTACGGGGATCTTATAGGAGTCCTTTGCCATTTTATTTATGCATGTGTTCAATGTCTCTTCCTGCCATGATCACACCAAAGGATTACACAAAACACGGGCACCAAAAAAGCATAAGCACCTTTGGCATGTTCAGATTTCATCAAATGAATGGTTCCTTGTGGTTCCAATCTGTACAAGAGAGCAATAATTGCAGTTGTGCTGTGCTCCAAATGGGTGTCCAAACCCCGCCCAAAGTCTTTAGAGGAGGACTGAAGTACCACAGGGTGTCAGCAGTATCAAATTTTGTGAAGAACGTGTTCCTGTTGCTCATCGCACAGTGAACTATCATTTTCGACTGTGAAATGTGTAGGAATCAATGCCCCAGGGAAAGGGATTGTTTCACTGATGCCCTGCCACCCCCTACGGCCTTTTTGTGCAGACTGTGAGTGGCATTGTGTCTGGAAGACATTCTGCCCCCAGCTGCCGCAATTGAGAGTCAGGTGTGCATGACGTGTGCTTGCTTATGTGAATGAATGGTGCATGTTTCTCCTTTTCTGATGAAGGCTGTGGCCAAAAGCTTATACATAAGTGTGGGTAAGAGGGGCTGTGACAATCATCCAATAGTGTGACATGTCCACAGTGGCATTAGGCAGAAGTGTGGTGAAATTTGTGTCAATGTGAGATTCTTGTCACAAGTGTTGACAACTTGCTATTAGAAGCATCATCGAGCCCAAGGGTTACATCGCATGGCACCCTGTTTTTGCACCATTACAGAGAAAGGTTGCACACACCTTTGAGCCAAATTTCAAATTTACGTGCCGCAATGTGTGGGAATTGCACGGTTTCAAAAAAGTGATCCTTTAATTCTATTGCACAGTGCAGTTTGTATGGTGTTTTATAACAATATTTCACAAAACGATTCGCACATCCCAAACATGTTTAATTAACCAAGTATTCAATATACTCAACGATATTAATGATCATATATATGGTTAAACACTTTGTTGATTCACGTAACGAAACAGTTCAATGAAAGAGAACAAGAGACAAGCTAAAGCTTTGCTACATACTAGCCTTTTTTTTCTTTCTCCTCTTCCAAGAGAAATTAGAACTCAGCACGAGAAACGAACGGCAAACTTATTTCTGTCACTGTTTACATAAAAATATTGTCAAATTACTTTTTTTATAATTTAGTTTTAAATTAAATAATTATTTCCAGTAATAGCATCAACTTACAACAAGTGAATGTGATTGCAATTCACAACAGATAAAGTAGTCAAGTCAATCAATCAATCAATCAATCCAATCGATTGCCACTTGCTAGCTTCACTCATGAATGATGTTGGCCAAATTTATCCAATTCGATGCGATCGTCCACACCTGACCTATGCAGACTTGCTCAGAATTGCACATTACGGCTGCTCTGTGGCAATGTTTGGCTGATTATAGGCCACTTGATATCTGGTTACCTAGCTTACAGGATGGCTGGACAGCCAGAATTCAGCCAAACAGCTATGTCTTTCATCTCTAATAACTATTACTTAAGGCTTGTTTACATTTTACACAACTGAATAAGTACCCAAGGACAATGGCATATACGTTCTGGAGCATGTTTAGGTTTATATTAAAAAAATATAAGACTAAAAAATAAAAGAAAAACAACAATTGTTTGTGTAACAGGCAGACCTGAAATCTTATAATTTTGTCTGCAAACATATCTACTGCAAAAGCTTCAAAACCAAATGATGAGTAACTAGTACACTCACTTGTATGAACTAAATCATTCTTTTTACTTTTCAATTTATTTTTATTTTTATAAGAAAATGATGGAAACACTCAGGGATATCAGTTATTTTATTTACAAACTCACAACTGACAGTATTTTGTGATGAGCTATGACATGTGATAGATACATAATCCTTTGGCCATGATATAAACATATATTATCATTGTTGAGATGTCTCCTGTACTTGAAAGATGAACTAATGAAAGTATTTAAGTCACAGCCAAATGCCTCAGTGTTTTTCCAAAGCTAGAGTCAGCAGCTCGTTCATACTTGTAACTAGTGTTCTTGGATCTTCCATCAGACCTGCTGAGACCATTGCATTGGAAAACAGCTGTAAGAAAATGATTAATTTAAAATGATATCTTTATGAACAACAAACAATTAATAAGTCATATGTGCACTTTTTGAATGCTGCCAAAACCTCAGTTTTATTATTACAAACCCACACGTTAACAAATTGGCAATATGTGACAAAAAATAAGTTCACCTATAATGTTTCAAAACAAAAACTGGAGTATGTGCAATTATACTCCATTCTATGTATCATAATTAAACAACAAACAACCCATCCACACAAACCTGTAAAGCCCTCCTCCTAGCACACTGAATGCCTCGCCAAGGGCTTTTACTCACAAGCAGAAACTGGCTTGGTTCAAATGGCTCTGAACACTATGCCTAGAACAAATTAAACCTAACTAACCTAAGGACATCACACACATTCATGCCCGAGGCAGGATTCGAACCTGCGACCGTAGCGGTTGCTCGGCTCCAGACTGTAGCGCCTAGAACCGCACAGCCACTCCGGCCAGCAAGCAGAAACTACCAAGCAATTTCTATAAACATATCCTCCGTGACATATCATAGAATTCTCTTAACCATTTCACTGCTTCAGACATGATTTTTGAATCCTGCGCTGAGGCGGCTTTTATTATGGCCATACTGCTCACCAAATGCTGGTGTTTGTGCTGAGAGATGGTGTTCTGGCCAATATGAAATACTAATCTTCTGACTTTTCAAACACTATTACATGAAAAAAAATTATTTTTGCACATCTTACAGTGAGATATTTTTGCTTGATAATGTACTGAATTTCTTTTCATTATCCACCATACTTACTGCACTGTATCAAATTAAATAAGACATTACGTGAAATTCTGAAGATTTTGCACAGGTAAAGATACATTACATAAACTTTGGGTAAAGCTGATTTTAGCTCATACACTGGAGTGAATGAAATATTAATAAGATATTGAAATTTTATTTAAAATTGAAAGTGGAAGGTATCTCATTTCATTCTTGATAATTGGACAGTCACATGAAGTGCCCACTCATGCCCTTGCACATTGCAAATTATGCTGACACAACAACTGTCATATCTTAAACAATTCAATACATCTAAACAAGGCTTTTTCTAATGATAGCATGCAATAAGGCACATATGTTGAGAGATATATACTCAAAACATTTTGATTCACGAAGATATGGAAGTAACTCATCCACAGCAGTGAGAAGTTGGCAGCTCAGGATACATTCAGACATCTATAGCCCTTTAGGGAAGTGCACACACACCCACAGCAGTGAAAGGATTAATATGCTAACCACATCCCCTGACACTAGGAGCAAGCTTCTGAAAATCCTCCTTACATTTCACTGCCTACTCAGATAACTCAATCTATTCTTATACCACTGCTGGTTCCAACACTTTATTACATGAGTCATTTCATGACCAAGAGCCATGTGGAAGATTAGTCCACCGAGCATTTCATATTCCAAATCAGACACTGATAAATCCCATCCCAACTGTGAGAGGGACACCTAAAGCGTTTCCATTGCAACTACTGCACAACATTTTAGGAGTGAATGGCTGTGGGAGAGCACTGAGGTGAGATTGGGAGTAAGTATCTACTCAACAACTGCCAACTTGTGTGAATAGCCACTGCCCAACTGTGACCACATGTAAGTTGCATCAAGCACTGACAGAGCAAGCCGCTGAACACAACATATTCTTTTAGTTTATTGTCCAGCATGTGAAGCATGATGATGCGGGTTCGGGTGTCGTGCTGATCTGAAATAAAATGACTACACCAGTTTCACATTTACTTTTGTTTTAAATACCATGACCTGTGTCAGTCCTCAAGGCCATTATCCAGTGGTTATATGTAGGACATCCTGAGAGAATACAGAATGACGTGACAGAAATGTGCAAGAGAGGCGAGCAATGATAAGAATATAAGTACAGTGCTATAAAAACGAAATAAAGTACAGAATTATATGCTATTTAAAAGATTAAGACAGACACAGACACATCTACATCTACATCCATACTCCGCAAGCAACCTGACGGTGTGTGGCGGAGGGTACTTTGAGTACCTTTATCAGTTCTCCCTTCTATTCCAGTCTCGTATTGTATGTGGAAAGAAAGATTGTCGGTATGCCTCTGTGTGGGCTCTAATCTCTCTGATTTTATCCTCATGGTCTCTTCGCAAGATATACGTAGGAGGGAGCAATATACTGCTTGACTCCTCGGTGAAGGTATGTTCTCAAAACTTCAACAAAAGGCCATACCGAGCTACTGAGCGTCTCTCTTGCAGAGTCTTCAACTGGAGTCTAACTATCATCTCCGTAATGCTTTCGCGATTGCTAAATGATCCTGTAACGAAGCGCACTGCTCTCCGTTGGATCTTCTCTATCTCTTCCATCAACCCTATCTGGTACGGATCCCACACCACTGAGCAGTATTCAAGCAGTGGGCGAACAAGTGTACTGTAACCTACTTCCTTCATTTTCGGATTGAATTTCCTTAGATTCTTCCAATGAATCCCAGTCTGGCATCTGCTTTACCGACGATTAATTTTATATGGTCTTTCCATTTTAAATCACTCCTTATGCCCACTCCCAGATAATTTATGGAATTAACTGCTTCCAGTTGCTCACCCGCTATATTGTAGCTAAATGATAAATAATTTTTCTTTCTATGTATTCACAGCACATTAAACTTACCTACATTGAGATTCAATTGCCATTCCCTGCACCACGCATCAATTTGTTGCAGATTCTCCTGCATTTCAGTGCAATTCTCCATTGTTACAACCTCTCGATATACTAAAACATCATCTGCAAAAAGCCTCAGTGAATTCCTGATGTTATCCACAAGGTCATTTATATATATAGCGAATAGCACGGTCCCACGACATTCCCCTGAGGCACACCTGAAATCATTCTTACTTCGAAAAACTCCTCTCCATTGAGAATGACAAGCTGCGTTCTGTTATCTAGGAACTCTTCAATCCAATCACATAATTGGTCTGATAGTCCATATGCTCTAGTCCATATGCTCTTACTTTGTTCATTAAACGACTGTGGGGAACTGTATCAAACGCCTTACGGAAGTCAAGAAACACGGCATCTACCGGGGAACCCATGTCTATGGCCCTCCGAGTCTCATGGACAAATAGCGTGAGCTGGGTTTCACATGATCGTCTTTTTCGAAACCCATGCTGATTCCTACAGAGTAGATTTCTAGTCTCCAGAAAAGTGATTATACCCGAACATAATACGTGTACCAAAATTCTACAACTGATCGACGTTAGAGATATAGGTCTATAGTTCTGCACATCTGTTCGACATCCCTTCTTGAAAACGGGGATGACCTGCGCTCTTTTCCAATACTTTGGAACACTACGCTCTTCTAGAGACCTACGGTACACCACTACAAGAAGGGAGGTGAGTTCCTTTGCGTACTCTGTGTAAAATCGAACTGGTATCCAATCAAGTCTAGCGGCCTTTCCTCTTACGAGCGATTTTAATTGTTTCTCTATCCCTCTGTCATCTATTTCGATATCTACCATTTTGTCATCTGTGCGACAATCTAGAGAAGGAACTACAGCGCAGTCTTCCTCTGTGAAACAGCTTTGGAAAAAGACATTTAGTATTTCGGCCACATAGGGGAAAGATGGGTGAATGGCCACTGTCCACCTGTGGCCACATCCTTATATCACTAATTTACTTAGAAATACTGAATTATGTCGCATTAAAAGAACAAGAATTACTCTTCTCTTGCATTTAAGAACTGTTTCTTGTAAGTCCTATAACATCTAATATTCCATTATAGGCAATGTAAAAATCAGTGATAAAAACAAAATGCAGAAAATGCAATTGATATTATCCCAACCTAGTTTCTGTATGATAATAAATAGTAATTAAAAGTTACACTTTGACTATCATTAAATGCTTTTAGTGTAGTCTCTCATCAGTCTTGGTAGTCTCATTTTATTAACCAAAGTAGACATATAACTTACGTACTTGTTTAGTAACCAGTTCAGCCAGCTTTGGGTTTGAATCTCTAAGAAAAGCAAGCTTCTTAATGATGGGATGCCGAGGATTAATTTCTAACTGTGGCTGCAGCAGAGTGTAGCGAGCATCCTCAGGTAGTTGGTGTGATTGCGTCCGAATGAAGTGGCGTGCAGCTGCCATCTCTTCAACTGTGACTACACAAGGGTGTGAGTCCAAACGCTGTGTCACACGGACATTATGCACTTTTCCTGCTAACACACTCTTCACCCATGGTAGCAATGCTTCAACTGATGTCCGAGACAGGCTATCAGATCCTGAAAGCAATACGATGTATAATGGCATAATATTTTATTAACTAATGATTAGAGACAAAAGAACTTTAATGCAGTATAATAAACATGCATCACATTAATTAGACCATCTTTACGAAAGACACATATGCTGAACAAATTAATTTGGGAATCTGTTGAGAAATCCATATATATCCTATCTACAGTGATAGCAGCTTGTGAGATGATGGCCTGAAGTTAAACCACTTAATGCTGGTACAGAAAAGAGAGAAGAGTTTTCCACTCACGAAGAAACATCAACTACATGTTGCTTTGATAAGTGGGGCATCACTGTTTGGTGCTTGTGTTCACTCAAGTAAAGGTGGTTCAACTGTATTTGTGTGAAAATATGACATGACGTGTCATCTGTATGATGGGTGATACGGAATGACAACTGAATGTCCCAGAGTGTAAATTAATGATAGTGGACTCATTTCATATGAATAAGGGCATTAAAAAAGTTTCAAACTTGATAACATCATGTCACACACAAGGGCCACATATTCACATAGAAACTAAAGCCTAAAATTATAGGCAGGTGGTGTTCACCAATAAACATTTTGAAAGTTCTGGCAGGTCATGACTGCTCTATCAACAACAGTTTCAAAATAAAAAACAACTTTTTGAAGTTTGGTGTGGTCATTTACAACATAAGTCTTTCTGTAAGTTGTGCTACATAATTTTAGAAGGTCTGGTTTCGGATTGAAATGCCTGTTGCATGTCTTACCCACCGTAACAAATGGGCTCTCACACTCAACTGGAATCTTTTCAAAATGGCTGAGAAATTTGAGACAGACTCATAATTGCTTTTTCTCACTATTCAACAAATACAGCATGTGTCCACAAAGCTTCCTCACAGTTAATTCTTCATGTGAAATGAACTCTTTCTTGTGATATATTCACTGTGTTTTCTTCTTCATATACCTTTAATAATGGGATACCCAATACCATTTACACCACTGTGTCAATGTTTCTATTTGTGGTTGCAGTTTTAGGATGGACTTTATGTGAATCATTTTCAAGATAAGTACGGCTAAATTTGACCTCAGCTTATCCACTCTCTAGCTGTTGAAAATGGATCAGCCTTGTAAAACTTTTAATGCTTAAGTACTTCTGCAGACAAGCTTGTAGGTAGAGCAACCACAGCTATGAATTGTCATCTTGGGTATTAATAAACGCTCAGCTGCATTTAGTCCTTTATTATTGGATCACTACTGGTCTTGTGGTACTAAAAGCCACATCTTCAGGTACTAGGTACAAAGTTCTGAGCATTTCACGCTCTGATGTTTTGGTTATAAATTCGTCTGAAGATGTGACTTTTACTGCCACGAAACCATTAGTGATCCAATAATGAAGGACTAAATACAGCTGAAGCAGTTTATTAATACTTAAGTTGCTAAAATACTTGCTTACTAGAATATTTCAACTCTCAAGTGCACACTGCGGCAGCCTGTCATAAGGTATTTAGCTACCATAAGGTTTGTGGACTGTCTTCCAGAGTGATAACCAAATTACAGGGTCTATCCTTTGACTGTCAGTTCCAGTGTACTAATCATCAAAGTAAACAGATCTACAGAGCTTCCTCATCAGAGACAGATTCTTGTACATTCCACAGATTAAGGACTCCATAATGATCTTAAACTCAAGAATCCCACATTTGGGATTTGTCTCCTATTCATCAGGACTTTGGAACAATCCTCAGTAATACTGCACGACACTTCACAAGTTTTTGTGGCTGCTTGACTTGCTGGACCCAACCCCAGCCATATTCTGATTCACCTTTGGCTAGCGAGCCCTAAACCAATGCGTGTCGCCTGAAATGGTTACCCTCATGCAGCAACTACAAACGTTGCTCAGAAAGTAAAGCACCACATTTTTTCTTCTTCAACAATTCTTTATTGAACATAATGAGAGTTACATGGTGGTTTACCTACACACTCTATTTATCCGTATAATCTCCGTCCCGTTCTATGGTGTTCCTCCAGTGCAAAACAAGGTACTAATTCTTGTCCTGTGGCAGAGAGAGTGCTTCACTGTGCGTATCACCTCCTCCTCAATGACAGATGCCGCACCCACTGCCGAGTCATAATGCATCTGTCCTCACAAATGACATCAGCAGCTTGCTGCAACATGTCAAGTGTGCCAGCTGTGGATGGTCTCCCTGACCACTGCATATCGTGGAGCTCCACCGAACTGTCTTCTGATGCCATCACCCTCCATGCCCAGCGACTAACTGTACTTCTGTCAACAGCAGATGCTCCATAGACTTTGCACTGGTGCTTGTGAATATCCCCCACAGTTTCTCTCTCTGCAGTGAAAAATTAAATGACGGCAAATTGCTTGTAATGTTCATCACCTACAGATGCCATTTTGAAACTGTCCTGCAGCTACACTATCTGTCGGAAGTGACGGAAACTTGGTGCGCTCACTCAGGAGACTTCAAATAACACATACGTAATGCTTCACATACGTAGCACTGTTTTTGGCTTAGAAAAAAGATGCAGTGCATTACTTTCTGGGCAACCCTCATATTTTACCACTACCCATGCCAGCAGTGTTATGATTAGATTAGACTGGTTTCATTCCACAGACCCAAAAATGGGATGATTATCATGGGTGTAGAACAAGTCAGAAAGTATGATACAAAAAGCATATAACATTTGAATATAATACTCGCTTACCCTAATCATTTGTCAGAACACGGTCAAAATAGGTGGATACATTACATTAAACTGGAAATGCTAATATTTACAGAATTAATACATTGTCACAGCAAAACATAGTTATGCACTTTTAATAAATTTATCATACACAGAATACCTAATCTGGACTGTTGTGAACAAGTGCAGTCAAAAACTTAAATCTAACAGACATTTTTACTTAAGCTGGTCTAACAGTCCCTGTTAAGATATTCATCTATAGAGTAGGAGTTGCCTGTCAAAACAAACCTCAGTTTAAACAGTGCTTTATCTGAAACCAAGTTTTTAATGGTTGCTGGCAATTTACTGAAAGTGTGTTCCTGAATACTGGACCCCTTTTTGAAGCAAGGTAGGTAGATTGTTTTTAATCCCAGTATTAACAATTATGAACAATATTATGAAAAGGGCAGATTGCTACTCACCATATACTCATATACTGGAGATGCTGAGTTACAGACAGACAGACGGTCAAAAAAGTAAGCTTTTGGTCAAAAAGGCCTTCATCCAAATTAGGCAACACACACATACATGCGCTTGTGCATGACAGTTTTATGAAATGGATAGATTGCTACTCACCATATAGTGGAGATGATGAGTTGCAGATAAGTACAACAAAAATACTGTCAAAGAAATAAGCTTTTGGCCAGAAAGGCCTGCATCAGAATTACACACACACACACACACACACACACACACACACACACACACGCACACGCGCGCGCGCGCGTGTGTGTGTGTGTGTGTGTGTGTGTGTGTGTGTGTGTGTGTGTGTGTGTGTGTAATTCTGATGCAGGCCTTTCTGGCCAAAAGCTTATTTCTTTGACAGTATTTTTGTTGTACTTATCTGCAACTCATCATCTCCACTATATGGTGAGTAGCAATCTATCCATTTCATAAAACTGTCATTATTTCTTCCTGGATTTTCCACTTTTATATTGTTAGTTGTATGAAGATTTGTGTGTGTAAATCAAACAACATTGTATAATAGAAATCAAGCAAATGAGGGAGTGCAGCTGTTAAAGCACTGGCCTCCTATTCAGGATGATGGGGTTCACTCTGTCTGCCCAATCCAATTTGGGTTTTCCATTGTTTTCCTAGATCACCTCAGGCAAATGCTGGGATGGTCCCTTCATCAAGGTGATGGCTGACCATCTGTCCTATCCTAGTAGAGCATAATTACAATATGGGATGATCCTTGGATGAAATAAATAAAACTCTGAGAGGCAGGATTAAGATCTTCATGTAGTTAAAAAAACTATTTCTGTGCTTTCACTATATTTAATCCTCCTGTACAAGTAGGAAATTAAATTAGTTATCATTTACCCTTAAGTAAATGCTTCACTGTCTCACCAAAGTGAATTGCCTCACTGATCCAGTTTACTTCATTCAGTTACATATATTTGTAACAGTTTCCACATCCTATCAGCTCTAGTGCTGAGGCTAATGTGAGTGGTAAACATCTTCCTTTTCCATACATTAAAAAATTGCTTTGCCACTTTTGTCCATTATAAAACATATCAAACAACCATCAGAACACAATGTCTGCTTGTTTTAAGTGATAACGTAGCTCTTAGAGCATATACTTCTCTATCTGATATCAATTACTATTGTGTCTTCATTAGAAAAGTCAAATTCAACATTAATTTCACATCTGTCACTTTCTGTGAGTGTTTGTTACATTCTGAACAACAAAATTACAATTTCCACTACATATTTGACCAACATGACCAAAGCACTTTCAGTGTTAATTCATTTATAATTCCTTTTAACAGCCATTATCAGTTTATTGTCAAATGAAGAATTTGATCTGGTTTCTATCTCAAAAAGCCACTTTTATTCCACATTTTACCCAACATACTATAATAAATGTTCAAAAATGTCCAGTGATCTCCATAACACCTTTACGCATTTTTCTGAATAGTTGCTAGAAAGTGGATGGGGTCCACACAAACTATTAATGACTAGTCCCACAAACTACTGAATTACTGTCTTGGTTGTGATTTCTGTTTGGGCATGTTACTGCATGACTCCAGCATTATATAAAGTACCTAGGAATTTCCTTTTAGGCATATTTGTCCATGGAGACTATCTTTTCTAAGATACATGATTACAAAGATAACTGTAATAGTGAGTTATACAATCTAAACTGAAATTCTTGGCTTTTCAAGAAGTACTGCTTCTGCTTACGTAAATCAGACTCTGTCACTATTGTGCAACAAAAGAATACAAAATTTAAATAACTTTCTTCATGGTCTATTACATACTTCTAGAATGTTATTTAGAGGTTTACAAGTCATGATCAGGACATAAATTGGAGTCATAAGAAGATAAGTTGAGATTACATCTCAACTGGAGCATCATCTATGTTGGTTCCTTCTCTGAAGTGACTAAATCTACAATATTTGTAATTGTTTCAGTCAAACGATTTCAGCTTATCTTCACTAAAAAATGAATTTAGCACTTAGAGCAGAAAGTTTTGATGACAAGCTGCACCATACTTGGATGACAAGTTAGCATAATACATGTTTGTGTAGCTGAAAATGAACCTACTCAATGACAGAGAGAGAGAGAGAGAGAGAGAGAGAGAGAGAGAGAGAGAGAGAGAGAGAGAGAATTTTAACCATCTTATAACGCCATAGAATATAAAAAAGATACATGAAACCTTTTACTGTTCAGTTCAGAACATAAATTATGAAGCATGCAGATACGCGCGCTCACCCACACCCACCCACACACACACACACACACAAAGACTCTAACTCCATGCTCTCAATTACCATGGTTTTTCATGTTTATCATCTCTACAGTTGGGAACAAGAAAGACAATTAATTCACTTGAATCACAGAATTTTACATACCAAGATTTGAAAGATCATCTGGCTCCTTATCTTGACGCATCTCTTTTTCGACAGATGTTAAGTTGTGGCGGTCAAACTGTCTGAGTTGCATTAGAACCAGCTCATCATATGGTTCATAGCAAAATAGTACTTCTACATCCTTTTGTTTCAGTGCTTCAAAATATGGAGAGGTTTCTGCCAAAGCACGACTGAAGTTTGGAGAACAAAACAAAATGAGAACAAAGAAAGAAAATACATAAGTGTGAAGTTAACACACCTTGTATATAATTCACAATGCAACAAACAATATAATCATCTGTTTTTCACTAATTCCACAAAAAATAATATGTACGAAAATGACTACTCACTTAAAACTAAAACTAAATACTGAAATGTACTACACTGAAAAAGAAAATTTTGTAAGTGAAATAATTAATAATTAGGTGGAAACACCTCAAAATGAGGACTAAATAAATGTGAAAGACACAAAGCATGTTAAGTCATGAAATATGTGTGTTTTCAGGGAAGAGTATAGGAAGTTTTGAGTTTAACACAGGAGGGAGACCAGATGACACACCCTCACCAGCACTATTTAATTTAGCTTTAGAAAAGATAATTTGAGAATGGAGATAACAATGCCAGAAAGAAGGTGCAATAGGCATAAGCCTCAGTTACATGGAGGAATTGCAATTCAGACTGCTTCACCTTTGCTGATGGCTAGTGGTCTGAAAAAGACTTTCAGGAAGAGACACTGCTGCAAAATCTACATGACGTAGCCCAGAAAACAGGCCTGAGAATATCATTAAAAAACCACAATTAATGAAAGTGACAACAGAATTGCAAACAGGGCATGGAATAATCAATGTAGTCAAATTCAAATATGTGGGGAGCAAGAAAAATGGAACTAGTTTACAACCTCATGCAACATATTTACAACAAAATATCTATAATCATCAAAACTAAATAGGGCCTAGGAGATGGCAAAAATAGAGAGGAAAATATTACAAAAGGTATTGGGCCCTAAAAAGAAAAGTGAAATTCAGAAGAAAAGGGGAAAAAACAGGGACTGTACACACAGATCAAAGAATTGTCAGATGTAATAGGGAAAAGTTGGTTGAAGTTGGCTGGACATAACCAGGTTGTCGAGAAGGCCACCACAGCACAGATAAAAGAAGTTACAGAAGACTTAAAGGAACTAGGCAGAACCACAGAAGACATGATGCTCAGGGACAAAGCTTCGTATGCAACATCTTGACATTGGAATATGATTTGCAACATGATTACATCTTACTGGTAAAAAGGATAAGTTTTCACTGCTGCTGGCAGTATCCACATCCCTGGATAAACAATTGCATCATTAGTTTTAATGTTATGTTGCATTTACATCAAAGTTCTCTCAACCACACCTCCTAAAGATTCCATTTTGTGAGCGGAGACAAAACGTTGGTGGCAAGGATCCTTGCTACCCTCCCTATTTTCCTTTTCCTGTTGCTTCATAGCCTGGGTTGTGAGTAACTGAATCTCCTTTCCCTTCTTCCCTTTCTTTCCCCTCTCTCCTCCCTGATGAAGGAACATTTGTTCCGAAAGCTAGGAATGTAAATTTTCGGTTCTGTTTTATGTGTATCTATCGGCTGTACTGAGCTGAGGTAAGTACTGGCCAGCCTCTCTATCTCTTTGTTAGTATTTGTTTCACATCTTTATATGAGATTTTCCATTAATCATTTATATATATATATATATATATATATATATATATATATATATATATATATATATATATATATGAATATAATAGAGGGAAACATTCCACGTGGGAAAATATATTTAAAAAGAAAGATGATGAGACTTACCCAACAAAAGCGCTGGCAGGTCGATAGACACACAAATAAACACAAACATACACACAAAACTCTAGCTTTCGCAACCAATGGTTGCCTCGTCAGGAAAGAGGGAAGGAGAAGGAAAGACAAAAGGATTGGGTTTTAAGGGAGAGGGTAAGGAGTCATTCCAATCCCGGGAGCGGAAAGACTTACCTTAGGGGGAAAAAAGGACAGGTTTACACTCGCACACACACACATATCCATCCACACATACACAGACACAAGCAGACATATATACATATATATATATATGAAAGATGTGTTTGAACACTGTCACTACCATCAAAACCTTAATGGCCTGCTCTTGGGAAAACAGTGCACCTGTGACACTTTTGCCACACAAAAAAGTATTCTTTTTTTATCTCCTCTAAACAGGCAAAAATTTTGTATACATTGTTTTTATTACCCTGTATGCATATGAAAGCTTGCATTTTTTTTCTAAATTACTCACATTTACTTAAACAATTACATGTATGAAGTATCAATATAACTAAAAGGACAGTTGATACTCACCGTATAGCGGAGATACTGAGTCACAGAGAGGCACAACAAACGACTGTCGAAACGTCGAAACAGCCAACAAGGCCTTTGTCAAAAATAGGTAACACACACACACACACACACACACACACACACACACACAAGCACAGTCTCTGTGGTCACGCGCACGGGTGTGTGTGTGTGTGTGTGTGTGTGTGTGTGTGTGTGTGTGTGTGTGTGTGTGTGTTTGACAAAGGCCTTGTTGGGCAAAACCTAACATTCTGAAGTCTTTTTGTTGTGTCTTTCTGTGATTCAGCACCTCCATTATATGGTGAGTTATATTGTCACATTCCATCATCAATCTTCCATTCTTTCATAAATGAAGTATATTAGAAAATAAACAAGACTGATTATTTTGTATCTATTAATTTTATTATTTCTTCATATGAAGGTTGTCTACTTCAAAGTAGTTGCCTTTAGCAGTTACACAGTGATGGCTGTGTTTCCATTCTTCACACCTGTTCAGGAAAGTTTCTGCAGGAATACCTTTCAGTTTTTTGGTTATGCTCTTCTGGGTATTATTCAAAGTATCCAAATAACAGCCTTTCAATTGGTTTTTGAGCTTCGGGAATAAAAAGAAGGTATAGTGACTGAGATCCCATGAATAAGCGGTTCAGAAACAACATGATTGCTATTTCTTGGCAAAAATTCTTTGATGGAGATTGCAATGTACCTGGACATACTGTTGTGGTGCAGCATTTACCAAGTAAAGGGTGTGATTCAACCTAGCTGCCATGCAAAGCTGGAGGCTACAGTGCCCCCATGCAAAGGGGGAGGCTACAGTACTGTTTGTTCATGCAGGGTTGCCAGCATAGTTGTTGTTCTAATACTCTCATTCTCAATTAATAAATATCCAAAAGTAACCAATGCATTATTTAAGACCTGCTTTTAAATCATTTGTATCATTTCATGCTGTCAGTTACCTGGGTGCAGCAAGATAGAATATGTCCCTCTGAGCAGGCTTAAGGCGACTGCAGTACTCGGGCAATGTCACCTTCTCACCAGCTGGCTTTGAAGATGATTCAAATCTCAGCAGTTTCGCAATCTCCTCCTGTAATGAAAATCACAGTATTTCTAAAACAGGTTTCAAAGCTGAATGCGAAGCTATGTGACAAATGAAAATTCGGACTGTGTTAGAAACGATAATTGCTGATACAAAAATAAGATTTAATCAACCAAATGCTATGATGGAAATGACTGGGCAGACCTGAGAGGAATCTAAATTAAAAGAAGAACTGAAATAGTAGTTGTTCAGTAAACTCTGCAGCAATATGTTGCACAAAGAAAACGAGAATAGGTTTTCTTCTTCATACCATTTGTACAAGTAGCATAAAGAAGGAATACGACACAACACCAATAATTGTATCAGGTTCTCTAGATAACCAAACTTTATGAGCATGTGTGCTCTATAAGATATGAAACTTGCTGTAACATGTATGAAGAGCAAACATGCTCCTATTTATGGAACCAGATATAATTATTGGTGCCTTGTCTTATACACAAACGACTGGTACTTGGTGTCATTCATGGACCAAGTTGGTAGATGACATAACTGGAACATCAAAACTGGTTGCCTGGTAAAACAATATCAAAATAAGAGCTGCTGGTACAGTATTATTACATTTTACTATTACTTAAGGATTCTTTCTAATGTTGGAGGAAATCTAATATTTGAAAATTCAAGTGTTTAATTAAATGGAGCTAGAAGGCATGAGATCTTCAAAGATGAGTGTTACTACAAGAAACAATAGCTGTATTTTGATAATCAATCACCATTTCCTTTAAACTCTAAACGACTGATTCCAGAAAACAGAGGCATGTTGTCTTTTCCAGCTATACTGTATTTCTGTTCTAGATGCAACTGCTTAAATAAGGATGTGTCTTTTCTTTCATCACTTGTGCTTCAATATATTATAATGAAATACGAAATGTTTTATCAACTTACCAAACAGCAATTAAGATAAGCACACTAAAAAGAAAACACAAAAATTCCAATTTCCAATCCATGGTTCCTTCATCTGGCCAAAGGGATAACAATGACGGACAAAGTAAAACTAGTAAGGGTTGATTAAGTAAATATTGGTGAAGGACAGTGTAGGGTATCATTAGATCAAAGGAGACAGAGCATTGGAGGAGCAGGAAGAAGAAGGAGAGGAGGAGGAGGTGAAAAGGATAATCAACAATGAAATGCTATGAGATCAGACCTGAAAGTTAAAAGTGATCATAATTCACAAGGCAGAGGTACGGAAAGGACAGTGATCAATGTAGCTTGAGGTGAAGTTAGTAACATGAACCAAACACGCGTTTGAAAAGCTATAACGTATTGCCACTGGAAGGTAATATTCAAATTACAAATGTGGTGGAAGTTGGCATGTGGGTCACATTTCTCATCATAGCTTTTGTCATGTCTGATAAGTGTGTCAAGCATTGCTAGTACAGCCAGCCTCTCAATCTACATTCAGCCCCAATGAAGACAAAGGAAGCATAACTGTGGTTGGATGCCAGCCAGTATATGATGCCACTGTCTCACCTTTCAGGTTTTAACAGTGATGATGTGAGATAATTAGTACTAGGAGTGTGCATAAAAATGCTGTAATAGTGACAGTCACAAAGGTATTCACAATACAGCAAAAAAATGATTTAAAAAGAAGCCCTAGATCTTTATACAATGTAGTAGAGGTTCTGAGAGATTTCAAAGGAAACGTAGAAGAAAGCTTATACAACAATTCTTCAGTGGGAAGGTTGGACATAACATCAGGAATGATATGTTGGTAGAATTTTCCATGTAGAAGAACACTTTTGTCCTTAAAACTTTCTTCCAGATTTCTTTAAATATTTATATTGACCATTAACATGTTGTGAACGAACTACTAAAACAGAGCAATGAGTATGAAGACCAGTTTGTTTGGGATTAATAGATTTCAAGCACGTTTTTCACTCAGTTTACACAAAATCCATATTAGCAGCCTTTTAAAAATTAGGCACTGATTCCGTGTATGTTAAAATGCTGATTAACATATGCAAAACTTTCATTAAACTTCACTGCGATTGTCAGAAATTTGAAATTTTAAGAAAAGGAAGAGTACGTCAAGGAACTTACACATCATGAAAACTGTTCTTAGCAGCCCTTGAGAAAGTCTTGAATCCGGAAACTATTAAAAAGAAGAAGGAATGTGTTTTAAGCAACCATTTCTGAAATATTTCTATTCTTGCCAATCAAAGTGTACTGTGTCCCTCTTGTGCATAGACTCAAACATGAATGGAAAATCTTAATAGAGCAAATCTGAAAATAATCTTAAAACTTAATTACTATAAAACTAAAAGTATATCCAACAGAAGGAAAAGAAAATAGTAAAAATTAACAATGAAGTCGGAGAAACAGCTGATGAGCTTATGGGAACAGGATACGAATAGTGGTATACGGAATAAACTGTACCAACTAATATCTGTACATACATATACTTCGACAATTATCATACACGTGCACACAGTACTAAGTATAAGAACAGACTGAATTAACATGGCAGCTCAGATGAGCGACCTGAGTCCCAAAGATTAATGTTATCTATGGTCGATACGGCCTATCGACACCACACAGCCCCCCGCCCCCCCACAGTACGGAGTACATGTGAGTCTTGAGCGAAGACCATGTGGACATCAACACTGTTGGTGGTCATACGAGATGGTAGACAGATGACCGGGACCTCCACCTCGACCAGGACAGGGTACGGAGGTGGAGTGACAGGAGGCAGGTCCACCTTGAAGTCGTTAGCCACCGAGGATGGACGATGCGGCGGCCAGCCTGAGAGCAGGCGGGTTGAACGGTGGATGGTGGGGTGTAGGTGAGGCAAGCCCGGATGCTAATCGAGCCATCCAGTGAGATGAAGGCGCGAACTGTCGTCGGGTCACACTCACGAGGAAGGGTGAGGCGATGCACAACACTGACGTTTAACTTGTCTGTGGGTGGTGGGGCCACTGTGTCTGTGAGTAGAATGAGAACTCAGCCATCAAGAGTGGCAACTGAAATGTCATCCACGTGGTGTGGGGGTACGTTGCAAAGCAGGGTGACTATGGGACAGGGTGTTTCTGTAGTCGATGAGGTAGCAGCAAAACCC
Organism: Schistocerca cancellata; assembly: GCF_023864275.1. Taxonomy (NCBI): domain Eukaryota; kingdom Metazoa; phylum Arthropoda; class Insecta; order Orthoptera; family Acrididae; genus Schistocerca; species Schistocerca cancellata. Next base: position 490,503,125 of record NC_064633.1, on the reverse strand, counting down.
ACACATGGGGGTGGAGGGTGACATGTCTGAGAAACCCACAAAAGGCGACAAAGAGGCGTCGGGTGAAAAAGACCGTGTGGTGGCCCGAGGAGAAACAATGTCGGAGGTAGACTGGCGGGAGAGTTATTAGGAGAATCACACTAAGCCAGCAGAGGGATATTGGGGTTCACGAATGCTGGTTTGAGTCAGTGTAACGAAACAGTCTGCAGACTGTCTTTGACAATGATTTCAAAAGTTGAATCGCCCCACTAGAGGACTTTAAAGGGGCCAAGATAAGGTGGTTGCAGAGGTTGTCAGACTGAATCCTCTCTCAGCATTACATGGGAGCAAGTGTTGAGACCAGTTGGCACATAAGTGTCCGGTGGGGAGTGGATGATAGGTGGGTGCAGGCGTGGGTGAGGTGGGAGTAACAGGTGTAAGGTACCGGTAGGAGAGTCGCACCACACCTCGTCCACAATGCTGGGGAATTTAGCTTTAGTAAACACAAGGGAGTTTGAGGGTCCATGAGGAGAGCTTGAGATTCCTCGTCAGAGGCTTGCAGGGCGGCCAGGTTGGATAAGTCAATGATGCATGAAACAGAAAAAAATCTGCGATGATGTTGTCCGTGCCTTTGATGTTGCGAATGTCAGTTGTGAATTGGGAGACTAGATCAAAGTGACAGAAACGCCGAGGGGTGGGTCCTCGGGGGAAGGGGGTGGGGGGTTGCACAAAGCATCTGCTGCAAGTGGTTTGTGATCCGTGAGGATGAAGAACAAGCAACCCTCCGCGGCGGGACGGAAGTGTTTGATGGCCTTGTAGACCGCAAGGAGTTCTCTATCGAAAGCGGAGTATTTCTTCTAAGCTGCTGATAGTTTTTTAGAGATGAAATGAAGAGGGGAAACCGTGTCTGCCTTGCGTTGCTATAGTAATGCTCCCACAGCGATGTCACTGGCGTCCATAGTGATGAACAACTCGGCTGAGGGGTCGGGGTCGGCGAGTGTCACAGAGGGAGCTAAAGAAGCCTTTAATGCATTGAAAGCCTCCAGCATAGGTGCAGTCCAGCGAACAGGTTTGAGTCCTGAAGTCTGTTTACCCGACAGTGAGTCTGTCAGCGGCTGTATTCCATCGGTGGAGACGGTGTAACCCAAGAAAGTGACGGAAGGCTGACGCAACTGCAATTTTCCTTTGTTGACCTCGACGCCGTTGGAGTTCATGGTCTGGAGGACCATGGATAAATGATTTTCATGTTCCTCAGCTGATTTGCTGAAAATGAGTATACTGTTGTAAAATGGAGTCAATGAAACGCTGCCACGTTTGTGCTGTGGTTTTTAGGCCGAATGGCATGAAGTTGTATTGGAACAAACCAAGCAGTGTCATAATAGCTGTTTCAGGGACGTCAGCCGGCGCTACATGAATCTGGTGGTAGGCGCGTTTACAATCAATGACACTGAAGATTGTAGCGCCCGATAACACATGAGTGAAATCATTTATGTCAGGCATGCGGTAATTGTCCATGACAGTACCAGTGTTTAAACATCTGAAGTTGCCGCACATTCAGAAAGTACCATCATGTTTGAGGACAAGGCGGATCGGTGAAGACCAGTTACTGTCTGACGGTTGCAGCATACCTGTTTCCAAAAGTTCGTTAATTTGCTGCTGGGCTGCGCGCAACTTAATAGGGTTGAGGCAACTAACCTTGTGCCTAATAGGAGGGCCGGCAGTGGTAACCATCTTGTGTGTCATTCTGTCAGTGACGGAAGAAACTGAGAACTGCACACGAGACTGATCAATGTCCTGACGTGAAGTTTTTGGACGGGTAGGGCGCAACAAGGCATAGACGTTTGTGCAAGTGGGAAAAGGGAGCATGAAAGTCACATGTCTAGTACGTGAGCATGGCGTGCGCTTGTTTGGAGAGGGCGTCTGCACGTGCAGTGCGGAGCAGGTCAGAATGCGGGGCAACTTTCTGCTGTCACCCTTGCACTTGGTACCTGGCGCGGGCGAGTGCAGCGTTGGCGTTGCACGTGGAACACCGATGGCTGCCGAGTCACGTGGCTGGTGCGCAAGAGAGGGGGAATGTTTATCAACATGCGGGGCAGCTGCCGAGTCGTGTTCTGACAGTAGATTAGTGACGCAGGTCACAATGTTGCCCGCGAAGATGGAGCACTTGTGTACCAACTCACATGTCACGAGAGAAACAGAACTGGAAAATAAGTGTGGGAGCACAGTATCTGAGTGTTAGTGGGATGATGTAGCACTGAGCCCTGAACCACTTTCGGAGAGAGTTTGTAATGGAACAAAAAATCCATACCGAGAATTGGTTCATCAATATCAGCAATGTAGAAAGTCCATGGAAAACACAGAGAAGGAGATAGGTACACCGTAACTTTGACAGGGCTGAGGTTTGTAACACTGATGCGATGACAGCTCGTAGAAGTGACTTCGTCAGTGAAAAGTCAGGGGGAGCTAAAGATGTAGGTACAATGGACACTTCAGCACCAGTGTCGACTAGGAAAACAAGCCATGACAAAATGTCAAGGGGCTTCGGTGTCCCCTGGAAAACCAGCTGGTCTGTGGCAGGAGAGGCCGTACAGCAGGCTGGCACAGTTGGCGTGGATGTGTTACTGGCAAGGACATCCGTAGCAGCAGCAGGTTCCACTGACCTTGACGTGTCGTGAAAACGCGACGCAGCTGGCATGGTCGGTACTGTGGGAACGAGCGGTTGCGCAATACGTGTAGGGGTCCCGGAAACTGGACCATAGGTTACAGGTACTGATTTGAATTTGCCCACCTTGGAAATAATGCAGAAGGCCAGCAGGGCAGACACAGGCCGAGCTGTGGGAGAGGCGAGCGGCTGAGCTGTCTGAACCAGGGCATCCTGAGAGTGGGAGAGGGGGTTGGTAACTCGTGTGACAGAAGTGTAAGTTCTCTGAGCACATTGAAAACATGCCCCATGGGCTCAGACTATAAATTACTGGTGGAACTTGTGGAAGATCACTGCGGTGTGGTAAGACGCCACTGGAAGGTGAAACGCCGAAAGATGTATTTAAACCCACGTGATCGAAAAGTTGAGCAACGGGTCTTTGGGGTGAGCAAGGAGAATTCTGCACACGAAAATGTCCATCGTTAGTCTGCAAATGAGGAAAAACCGTAAAAGGTCGCGATTGATAGTGGCCGGGTGCGTTTTGCACAAATGGCGGCATTGCACACGGCACGACAGTAACTGTTGTTGTGGCCCATTTTCTGAATATTATCCACTTTACATTTTGGCGAGCACAGTCTGGTGACATGAAATCCGAGTCCATTGTCTGAGTTAACAGTGTAGCACTCGACCATTGTAGAACAACAAAGTTTGAAGTTAACATGGTTGGAGATTGCGAATCACTATGGAGTAATGGAGAGCCGGCCGTTGGCGAAGGATTTAAGGGGCCCCGTGGTCGTAGTTGGGCTTCCAAATCTTTGAACAAAGCATTGGGTGAGGTGGCCATGGCGGCATGCGCATAACCTGTTTATTTACAACACCCAGCGCGGAAGTTGTGGAAGACACATAGACTTCGGGGTCACCAATATGGGAACAGGATACAAATAGCAGTATATGGAATAAACTGTCCCCACTAATATCTGCACATACATATATTTCGACAATTACCATACATGTGCACACAGTACAAGGTATAAGAACAGATGGAGTAAACATGGCGGTTTGGATGAGTGACCTGAGTCCCAAAGATTAAGGTTGTCTATGGTCAAAACGACGACCTATCGATGCCACAAGCTTTTGCAGTTATGGCAGTTGAAGATCACTGGGTTGCTGCAGGAGAAATAAGCATAAAGAGTGAAAAATGGCCAGGCATTATTTTGGTAAATTAAGTAAGGTTTTCAAAATGAGGTTTCCATGTTTCTGCAATGAAAAATTTACAACCAGTATGATTGCTAATATACTGATTAAAATATGCATAAGTTTTACTTATGGCAGCATGACATGAACCTATAATCCAAAAACCGTTCAAAAACTGATAGCTATGAAGTGAAAGATGGAAAGGTGTATGTTAGGAACTACTAAGAGGTTAAGGGAATTGACTGGGTGCAAGATGAAATCATGATGTAATATTAATGAAGAGGAGGTGGATGAGACAAATAGTTTAGTGAATGGATGCTAAGTTCTTTACTAGATTCCAATCATCATCATCATCATCATCATCATCATCATCAATGGTTTGATATGTACAACACACATCTTTCACCGGTGCCAAATTTATCACAGATCCATAATTTTCTTGCACAAAGTACTGATGGAGTTTTGGGAAGGAATACTACTGAATTTCTATGCAGAAAGTGCATAGCACAGTCTGCAGTAAATGATGTTGCACTGTTCATGAAAGCAGTAAAAATATTTCACTACGCATCAGGTTTGTCTGCCAGAGATTACTACTGGTTACAATTTTGACCGTCATACTGAGCAGTTTTTGTGCTTAACAACATAAGAAACATTGATACTGGTGCCAAGGTTAAAAACAAGAGTAGATTTTATTTGCTACTGAATGCAAGAAAGCACTATTTTTAAACATACCCATTTTGTATCCTCTAAATGTTTTCAACAACTCACATTTCTTATGAATAAGCAGCACGACTAATCTTTTACTTGGATGAAACTCTCAAACTTTACTTTTCTTATTTTCTCAGTACATTTAAATAGGGATCCTTCCATTACTATAATTTATGGTTTAACATGTTCCATTACCATTTTGCTGTGACATGATTAGATTTAAATTACTGGTCTGTATGTACAAGTTTTCTAATGTTTCTAAACTCTCCTTATATTTTCTTTCTAAGTTACAAAGATTAATCTATATATATAAAACAAAGTCGGGTTTGTTACAACACTTATAACTCGAGATCTGCTGGACCAATTTTCATGGTTTTTGATTTGTTGGATTTGTCTCCGCCCCGAATAGCAGAATACATCTTAAAAATAATGAAAAATTGACGAATAAAAATTTTCATGGTTTTTGATTTGTTGGATTTGTCTCCGCCCCGAATAGCAGAATACATCTTAAAAATAATGAAAAATTGACGAATACTTGAAAAATGCGTTATTTTCCCTAAAAGTTCTTTAGTTTTGGAGCTGTCAAATTTTTTTGTCAAAATCTGTAAGTAATGATTGACATTTATGCATGCGTTCATAAACTATTTAAAATGGATGAATAAACTATAGTGTGTATTTTTTTTAAAAAAAAAAAGATTGAAAAATATTACGCGTGCGTTCAGAAATGTGTAATGAATATGTTGTATAGCTAGAGAAGGCCAAAATGCACACATTAAACTCAAGCAGGCGGGCGTGAGGTCTGAAACAGGATACATAATGAATGCTATAAAGAAAAGTACGTAGCTTCTGGAATACTTAACTTTAATCCACATTTGTAGAACATTGCTCTTGATGATACAGAAGTATTATAGCAATTGAATACGGCGCCTTGCTAGGTCGTAGCAACTGTAGCTGAAGGCTATGTTAACTATTGTCTCAGCAAATGAGAGCGTAATTCTCAGTGAACCATGGCTAGCAACGTTGGCTGTACAACTGGGCGAGTGCTAGTACGTCTCACCAGACCTGCCGTGTGGTGGCACTCGGTCTGCAATTACTGACAGTGGCGACACGCGGGTCCGTCGTATACTAGCGGACCGCGGCCGATTTAAAAGCTACCACCTAACAAGTGTGGTGTCTGGCGGTGACACCACAGAATACTTAATCATTTCAATAAATGCTCATTTGTTTATTACATGTCAAACATTTGTTGTCCAATCCTGTCAAATACTGTAACAACTATTTATGTGTGCGTTCAGAAATTTATTTTGTGTAAAATGTCTCGAAAGTTCAGGTAGGTACTGTTATATTTGTTTGTTTTAGACATTAATTTGTGTAAATTATTTATTAAATTAATTAAAGATTTATTCTACACGTTAACAAAAGTGTAAATATCTTTTCATAGGTTGTCTATGATTTTTCTTGACAAGCTATTGTCTATGTCTCGATTGTTTTATGTGGTTTTGTGCGAGTGCATATTCAGTATTACTATTAATAAAAATGCCGCTTCCTAGAAGATCTAATTTTTCCCAGCAGAGCCGTAATGCAATTAGGCAATGGAATATCGCAAGTCAATTATCTGACGAAGAACGGGAAATTGCCCGAGAAGAGCGCCGCGTTAGGATGGAGCAAAGAAGGGCCTTAATTCGTGCTTCTCAAACACAAGAGCAAAGAGAGGCAGCCCGTGAAACTGCTAGATTAGAAACGAGAAATCGTCGAGCTTATCGTACAGATGAACAGAGGAATAATCTTCGAAGTGCAAGAAGAAATGGTTCAAGTATTGATTTGAATCGAGCAGCGTTTCGATATGAATGCACCATCGACTACAGCTTGCATCATTTAGTTTGCATTGGTCCAATGGACGTTGTTTGCCAGCATTGTGGCGCATTGAAGTTTGCTGGTGAAACGCCTGGTTTGTGCTGCCTTAGTGGTAAAGTGACATTGCCATTAGTGGTCCCGCCACCAGGGCCATTGCGTTCCCTGCTTTATGGCGAAACACTAGAATCACGACATTTTCTAGCGAACACTCAAAAATACAATGTCTGTTTCCAAATGACTTCATCTGGGGCAGAAATTATTGAAGAACACGGATATAATCCGACATTTAAGGTAATTTACGTTAAAAGAAGAACAACTTGACTGGCGTCAAGGGATCAACACAGCTACGAAAAGAGCAATTCTCCAAGATTTGCAGCAAATGCTTCATGAACATTATGCATTGGACAGGCTGTTCAAGACTGCTTTACAGCGCATGCCAACTGATGACTATAAAGTTGTAATCAGAGCAGATAAAAGACCAGCTGGAACACATGAACGCACATTTAATGCTCCAACAATCGATGAAGTGGCAATCCTGATTGTTGGTGAAAACTTGGAAACATGTGATATTGTGCTTACACGACGCAATACTGGGCAACTACAAAGAATATATGAAACACACCGTTCATATGACGCGTTACAATACCCGCTGATGTTTTGGCAAGGAGACAATGGATATCACTTTAATATCAAAATGATTAATCCATTGAATGGTAAGATCAATATCATTGTTTTCATTTTAACTTGATATACATTTTATTCTGTTCGCTTTTGGTACACAAAAAAAGTTGTCACTCCTAATTTAGTAGAGAGTAGCTGTAAGAGTCATTAACCTATTAGGGTTCTAAAATACAATTTTTACTGTATTTGTTTCAGGTGAGGAAACTACCAAGAAGGTTAGTTCGATGAATTATTACGCATATCGTTTGATGATTCATGAAAATTCTGACAATTATTTGTTGCGATTTCGTCGACTGCTTCAACAATACTGCATTGACATGTACGTTAAAATCGAAACGGAGCGCCTGACTTTCATCCGGTTGAATCAAGCTAAATTGCGTTCGGAAGAGTATATTCATTTACGCGATGCAATAAGCACAGAAGGAGATTCAGAAAATGTTGGTCGATTGACTATTTTACCAGCGACATACACAGGTAGCCCGCGTCATATGCATGAATATGCGCAAGATGCAATGACATATGTTCGTCATTATGGTCGGCCAGATCTATTCATTACATTTACATGTAATCCGAAATGGATGGAAATTATTCAATTGCTGCTTCCCGGACAAACATCAAGTGATCGACACGACATCACCGCACGGGTTTTCAAGCAAAAAATTCGGTCACTAATAAATTACATTGTTAAGCAACACGTCTTTGGGATTACTCGATGCTGGATGTATTCAGTCGAATGGCAAAAACAAGGCCTACCGCATGCTCACATTCTAATTTGATTAGTAGACAGAATTCGGCCAGATCAAATAGATGACATCATATGTGCGGAGATTCCTGCTCCTGAAACTGATCCAGACCTACATGATGCTGTAATCACGAATATGATTCATGGACCATGTGGCACTATCAACCGCCAATCACTGTGCATGGTCAACGGCAAATGTTCCCAACGGTATCCGCGAAAATTCACGGCAGAGACCATTACAGGCAACGATGGTTATCCATTGTATCGGCGTTGATCGCCCGATGATAATGGTAGAACTATCACAACTAAAGTGAAAGGAAACGATTTCATAGTTGACAACAGTTGGATTGTTCCATATTCGCCACTTCTTTCCAAAACATTCAAGGCACATTGTAATGTTGAGTATTGCAGTTCAGTGAAATCTATTAAATACATTTGCAAATATGTCACGAAAGGGAGCGACATGGCGGTTTTTGGTATCCAAACATCCAATATCAAGGATGAAATCACGCACTATCAAGTTGGTAGATATGTGAACTGCAATGAAGCAATTTGGCGTATATTCTCATTCCCTATTCACGAACGTTATCCCACTGTTGTACATTTGGGGGTGCATCTAGAGAACGATCAGAGAGTATATTTCACAGCGTCGAATGCTGCTCAACGTGCCGAAACACCTCAAGCGACAACACTGACCAGTTTCTTTACGATTTGTCAAAACGATCCGTTCGCACGAACGTTGCTTTACTCGGAAATGCCACGTTATTACACTTGGAACGCTACATCGAAGAAATTTCAACGTCGGAAGCAAGGCGATGCAGTTCCTGGTCATCCAGATATGCGTTCTGCTGATGTTCTTGGTCGTATTTACACAGTTCATCCGAAGAATGATGAATGTTTCTATCTTCAGTTGTTGCTGGTACATGTTCGAGGGCCAAACTTCAACTGTCTGTAAATATGAGAGTTGCATTGTTGAACGATCTATCTGCTGATGATTTCTCGAAGCAATTGCTGACTATCGGTAATGGCCGTGTTCCTGTTGACGAATCGAGCGGTTTGATTTCATTTCCTCCAAATTTTTGCAATTTCGTCTCATCAAAAGACGAGCTTATCAACAAAGTATTTCCGGATATAATTGCTAACCGCAAAAATACTAAATGGTTAAGTGAGCGAGCAATTTTGGCAGCTAAAAATAAAGATGTAGATGACCTCAATTTTATAATTCAAAATCAAATCGTAGGTACTCTGTATTCATTCAAATCTATCGACTGTGTAACAAACGAAGAAGAAGCCACTAATTATCCAACTGAATTTTTGAACTCCTTGGATGTGCCTGGTTTACCACCGCACAATTTACAACTGAAGGTTGGCTCGGTAGTCGTCATGCTTAGAAATTTAAACCAACCAAAACTGTGCAATGGAACGCGTTTGATGATAAGAAAACTGATGAGCAAAGTGATTCACACGTCGATACTTAAAGGAAAATTTAAAGATGAGGAAGTTCTTATTCCAAGGATTCTGATAATCCCAACAGATATGCCCTTTGAGTTTAAACGAATTCAATTCCCGATTCGTCTTGCCTTCGCCATGACGATCAACAAATCACAGGGCCAATCCTTGACTATTTGTGGCCTCAATCTAGAAAATGCGTGTTTTTTCATGGTCAATTGTACGTGGCATGCTCACGTGTCGGCAAACCATCCGCATTATTTGTTCTTGCGCCTGACCAAAAAACAAAGAATGTCATTTACCACAAGGTGCTTGAATGAAAATCCGATTAATGAATTAATCAGAGTGTATCCCAACCTGCACAACATAGTTTTCAATGATTTTTTTCTGACGTGTGTTTGAAATACTTAATTATTATTATTTTTTTAATTTTTATTCTCATTCTGTATGTATTCATCATCATTCATCAAAATAAAATACTTTTATATTTCTATCTATATTAATATTATTTTGTATCATTGTATTACGTTCATCAAAGCCTAAATTAGTTCAGCTAAAAGGTAACACGACATTCATTGACTGTTAGGCGGTACGAAGTTTGCCGGGTCAGCTAGTTGGAAATAATTGAAAGTTTTCTTTTGAAAAGACAATGCAATATGTAGTAGCAAAAATTAAAATTTAAGGTGGAACAAATGCATATTGGTAGGTTACTCGTGCTAGCAACAAAGATGCAAACTGATGTGTGGGCCACTCAAAACAGGTTCATGGTTCCTTTATTTTCCACCTTTGTGAGAGGAAGAACCTGCTTATATGACTACTATAAAGAAAAGGTGTTTACATAAGAAGATGCAAAAACCACACACACTGTCAAATGTACATCATATCATTTTGTTATGATGCAATATGTCTTTGCCACAGCTGCAGGTTTTACTGGACACATTTTTGTGTTAGTCTGCTTTGCAAATGAACAAAGTAATGCATATAGTGTAATTTACAAACAAATTTGCTTATAGAGTCACCATAATTTCTGTCTGACCCTGCCCATTCAGAAACTCCTCAAAATACAAACCTTTTGAAGCTGTTCCTCACTGCTGACAATACCTTCCTTCAGAAATAGACCATAGTCTTTGTAGAAGGCATCAAACTTTTCAACATCTTTTGTGGAACGGTCATGCAAAAATCGGAGGATACGATTTACCAGAACAGTACGTAGTTTCCTGCAAAATAAAACTGTGTGAAGCAATCAGATACATAAAAGGATTATCAAGAAGACATGTACCTCCTGGGAGAAAAAATTCTGCACAAAATTTCTCAAATGTTTCATGGACTACTTCAAATCATTTCAGTCTTGTAGTATCTAAAACAAGTCCAAATCACTTACAACAGAAAAAGTTACATGCAGAAGAATACTTTCTAACCACTATTTTGGGAATAAATACTGTTAACACACAAGGCAGCTGAGAGAAAAAAATAAAATAAAACACAGATCACCCCCACAAATATCAGTTTCACTTTCTTACTATTTGTTCTACACATATTTAATATGCTGCTTTACTATATTTCCTAAATTTTACTCTGTTGTTGACACGTTCGGGTCAGGGTTAAAAGCAACATCCTGCATGTCAGGCTTGATGTTGTTAAGACCACTGGTTTGTCAGTTTTCATACAATTGTAAACCAGCTGGGTCAGACTGAAGACTGTTTTTCATTACCTGTCCATACCAGCAGAGGCGAGCATCCTTTACTTTATCCACAATTGGAACAATAAAAATTCTCTTTCAAATATTCTCATTTCTTAAAACTGGAAATATCATTTCTTACTTGGTCATATCAAGTCAGTCCGCGAGTCCTTCAATGCATATTCAACTTTATCATATGATATGACTTCACATACTTTTCCTCACTGGGATGTATTCTGCACCAAAAATGGGTGCTATGAATATTGTAGCAATGTAAATTTTTGTCTTGATATTTTGCAAAACATTTTAATCACAAAGGACTCAGGTAACTTGTCTACATTTTATGCCAAGCTACATTTACTGTCATCCAGTTATCAGAAGTGGCATCACAATCTGGCAGGTGTTTAAAATGTATGGTCTTCGGCTGGACTTGATAACCAATTACTGCAGTGCCACTGGTTTGGTGACCATGTTCCACATATTCAGCCTTCTTGATACTGAGGTCTACTCATTCTCAACCAGTCTGTCCGTCCAAATCTGTACCTGATTTCTGAATACACGGATGTTTCTTGTGTTAGGATTGTATGATCCATGTAAAGAAGTATCTAGGTTTGTGGTGTCTGTATGTCAACCATTGCTGTATGCATGTGAAGAAAGTGGTAATACAGCATAGCCCTGATGAACACCAACAGCGATATCAGATGGTGGAAAAATTCCAAATGGGCCTGGGTCACACTAGTGGCTTTGTGATAAAGAGTCTGTACCCAACTCACAGAGGTCTCTGGAACTTCATGATAACAAACAGCTTGTCTAATGAGGTCATGCAGACTCAGTTGATTGCTTTCACTGTGTTAGGAAATGTCATGTGTACACACTTCTATTTCACCTTATGCTTTTGCATTAATAGGCATGTTGCATGGATTGCACTGATGGTGCTACCCTTAACGAAACCACACTGGCTAAGAGTGTTTCAATGTTTCTGAGCCCATTGTTCAAGGCTTGCTCAAATATTTTTTTAACAGCTTAGCAAGTTGAGCAGTTCAGAAACAGCAATATCCAGAATTAATCTTTCACTCTGTACTGGAGTGTGCACCTTTTAGAAATTTACTGTCAGATAAAAACTGTGTACCACATTAGAACTCAAGCCTGAAACTTTGTCTTTCACATGCAGTGCTCTTGTTGTTGTAGACTGACATCTTTATGCCAATCTCTTTATGGGCCAGCTGAATGGATCTTCCTTATCCACCCAACACCATAAACACCTAGTCTGATTCAGATTAACTGACTATGCCTTCGCAATATGGGCCCCACGACTGATCAGCCTCAGCTTGTTCTTCCAGAACCACAGCACCACTCCCAAATCCTCTTCACTTTGCCCTTCTTGACTGAACAAGCTATCTGCCTCAATGCTGAGTCCCATATCTCTGGTGTTACCACAAAAACCCTTGTCCATACCAGAAACAGTACATTCATTTTGATAGACTGTGAGCACTGGACAACAATGTAAAGTGCGAGTTATCCAAATATTCTTACCTCACCAGAGGCTTTACAGTCCAGCTAGTGCAGAAATGTCCCTCGTTGTTTCCTCTGAACATCAACAGTCCCATGACCATTGTGATGGCCAGTAACTCTCATATTATCCAACATAAAACTTGCATTTTAAAATTCAATCACATCCTTCACTAGTACTGTAAAGCCACATTTGAAAGAAATTATGCCATACAGCAATTTTGCTGTAATTACTGTGCAGCATTGTATATGGGTACAGCAAGTAACCAAATCTCTACTCTCGTGAATAGCAACAGAAAAACAGTGGCTAACTATGAACCTGACCACGCATTCATTGGACATTATGTCCATCAGTCCATTTGATTAGATTCCCCTATCATCAATTCAACTGGTGGAAAATATCCATGCAGCATCTCCTCCGATACTGCAATACCTCTGTCCTAAATCTCACTAGTCCCCAACCTTGGCCTCAACCTCACTCTTTCCTATCCTGTCTCATCTATGCCCCCCCCCTTCCGCCATCCCCCTCACCCCATCCCCTCCAACTTCTCCAAGATCTTCTAATAACTCATACCCTTTGTACATCTTCCTCTTCCCAACTCCATGATCCATTCACAATCACTTCACACACCTCTGACAAGGCAGGTGCTTAGGAAACAGTGTCAAGACAGCTGCAGAAGTGTTGTGTGTGTGTGTGTGTGTGTGTGTGTGTGTGTGTGTGTGTGTGTGTGTGTGTGTGTGTGTGGGCGCGCGGGCGCGCGGGCGCGCGCACATGTGCTTGCTTTCTATCAATCATCTGTAAGTGTGTGGAAGTGGTTCTATGACTGGTAGGTGGATGTATTTACCAAAATGTAAAGAATTTTTCTCGATCATGAGCTACAGCAGAGCGTCGATTATCCGAAGTAATCGGGGGACATGGGTGTTCGGAAAACTGGTTTGTTCGGATAATCGAACTGTACATGTTTATTTGCCAAAAAATTGGATAAAGTGGTTGCAGATTCACCTTCTTCTAACCTTTTAATAATCTTGTACTCGTCCCTCATAGAAAGGACAACACATTTACATTTAAGCATTTTGTATCGTCAAGTTCAGTTCTTCACGCAGCAGCACACAAGTAATCGTAACAGAGAACAGAAACTGACTGACTGCACTGTGAGAAGCTCTTCTTGGGGGTGCGCAATCCTTCAAACTGCGCGGAGCAGCACGCCTCAACTCTAAGCTGGCGCAGCTGTTGCTGTGAACAGCTCTGATACTGCAGCTACTTCTACTGCCAGTGCCAAGCCGACAGAAGTGTGCTGATTGTTGAAACACAGCGACTGGCGGCTTGGCCAGTCAGCAGCACCTTGTGAAGTCCCCATTAAAAGCAATGTTTTGCCAGCAGTGGCCCAGTGCAGCAACTATTGTGGGAGACTTGGTTTGGGAGTGAGGGGGATGACAGACGGTAGGGTGGGAGAGTAACAGGTGCGAGCGAGTACACAGTTCGGTTAAGCGGTCGTTCGGTTGACCGACGTTCAGATAATCATCGACGTTCTACTGTACTTTGAAAAAGAGAGTGTAAAGGGGAAAGAACAGAGAGTGTGCCTGCACATAGCATGAGAGATTTATCATCTGTATTACAGTGAGGGATTGGAAACATTCCCCTGTTGGCTTCTTTGGATTAACTCTGCTTTTCCTCAAAAATTCTACACTGAAGCCATTTGCAGAGAAACTGAATGTGCTACCGAGGTGGAAGTTCGAATAAAATTTTCGCTTTCTGAAACCTTTTCCCTTCTTAGTTCACAAGATCCCAAAAGTTTTAAGACTGCAAGTTCAGATCTATTATTGAGATTAGCTTCAGAATGACAAATTATTTTGAATTATCATAATAGTTTTACTTTAATACCAATTAACTGTGTTAATTTCTAATGGATAATGTACCAAAAAACAGCTTGCAATGTGATATATACTTCTAAGTAACATTACTTCACAGATACATGCTTTTATAGAATTACTAATGTAATAACAGCTACATTCTTACCTTATTAGGGCACTATTCTGTAGAAGCTCTCGACTAAGATTTAGAGGAATGTCTTCAGAGTCAACAACACCTACAGATGGGAGTGGAAAATCAATATTAAACTTATTATTTTCACAACTTAAATGTCTACCTGTATTCTAAAATGAGTACTCTGTAATTCTAACAAAGTACTTGAAAGCTGTAATGATAATGCAATGATATATGAAAGTGGAAATCTCCTGTGATTTAATTTAACAGGTGTCCACAACATCGATAACTTAATAACTGACATGAAAGGGCAATACTTTCAGGCCTCACCTGAAAAGAATAAGGGTTTTAAACTACTATGTCTCTGTTTTGCTTTGATTTTCCACCCTCTGTTAATATTCAGCTGGATGCTGTAACAACTTACAATCAATATTTTGTTCATAATTCGAAAAGCAGAATGAAACCAAACAAGATGTGAATCAGTGATATCTGTATCCAAAAACTACTCAGATAAGAATGTGTACAAGCATTTATTTTTCATGACCTCAGGGCCCTGGCAAATTTGCATGATGCCTACCTAGCTAAAGAAAAATTATTTCATCTCTTTACACTTTATCATCACATACAGAATTTATTATTTAGGTGTTTCACAAATGGTATTTGATCTCTTCACTCATGAAATTAAATTGGTACTGATGAGAATCATTGTTCTAGCTCTCAAATAGTCTTCAGCTGCCCAAGCAACATTCAAGACAATTGTTCTTTTGACTACAGCATAGATACTTGTACCTACTTGCTGCATTCCTCTTATACATGTCAGAAACTTCATTCTAAAACTTGCCACATGTAAGGCTGGCAAAACACATCCAACCAAAGAAAGGATGAGACCAACAGTATACAAATGATCTAACAACAAATTAGAAAGTGTTGACCACTATCTTACATTTCCATGACCATTATCATTCAGTCAATAAAAACAAGTGGGTACAAAAAACTGTCAACAGCAACAAAATCAAAGATGTCCAAGAACCTACAGCTGTGATGCAATACTACTGTGCCAGCACATTCTCAATTTTGACTTTTTCCTGATATGATTTCCCTTTTGTCTTATATTTTGTCCCTTCCCTCTCGAATCGTCTTTTTCATACCACTTCTGTCTATCTATGCCATTTTCACAGCTTAGTTTCTTTCTAATTGACCTCTCACACTATAGTGCATCTGTATCTACATCACACTCTGCAAGCCACTCAAGAGCGTGAATGGTGTGTAGGAAGAATGAATCACACTTAATAAAATATTCTGGGCTGTTATGTGTGGTCACATGGATTTCACCTTAAAACCGAACATTTCTTTCCCATCTGTGGAGGACACTTTCAAGGGGGGATTGTAGCTACTTTGAATGTCCAATTCATCCCCTGGCTCAGTACTGACTACAGTAAAATTCTGGTTCCGTGCAGCCGGAACATGCTTTGCAGTCAGGAGACGACCACATTCACTTTGACAGGACTCAAGCACTGGCAGCCACAAGCGGATACCATGAAAGTTATACAGAGTGGCCATAAAGATCATAAAACACTCCAGGAATTTCAGTAGGGAGGAAGAGGTCATGAAATTGATTGACATCTGGATTCTGGTGCTGAAGAAGATGTGTACCAGTCTTCCATCATGGGGTGATAGCAACACCACACGATGGCGCATTCAAGTCATATGACATCTTGGCACTGTGCAGAAGTAAACAGAAATAGAATTTTGCTGTAGTCAGTAGCAAGCCACAATGTGAACTGGACATTCAAAGTAGCTATAATCACACTTGAAGATGTCCTCTGCAGATGAGGACGAAATGTTCGGTTTAAAAGTGAAATCCATTCAACCACAGGATAATAGCCCAGAACATTTTCTTAATTGTGACCTTTCTGGCTGCAAAAGTTTACATTTTATGGAAGAATGATTGTCAGTAAGCAACCAAAGATACTGGGACACTAACACAAGTTAGGAAAAATACTAGCACCAAAGGCAGTTTAAATGTTGTACTTTGCATTTATTTTAGTTTTCCACATGCATCTATTCGGAAGTATGCAGCAAGATTTTGACTTAATTTCTTTACATCTTTTCCTCTTTAGAGGAGTTACATTTGTTAGTGGATATAGCTAGGGATTCTGGCCTTTGCAGGATCTAGAAAGAGTTAGCTGCTACCTGTCAATGGCTGGAATATGCACTGGTGGCAATGTTGGGTTCATGGGGACACTGCAAAATTATGACAGTGATGCAAGCGATATGATGGCTGCCATCTGTCACAAATGTGGCACTGAGTTTGCAAGCTGCTCCTGTAACAGACCTAGTCCATAATGAATCCTGATCCAGACCAAGTTGTTACTTGATGGTGACTGCAAAGTCATGCCCAAATCTGAGGATTTTCATTGGGAAGGTTTCACTCAGCAAATGGTCAAATGGCTAGTACCATGCTTCTAACAAACAGGTTTGAGACATTGCTTTCCACTGATAATCAATTAGAACCTGTGGGCCTCATGTCTCCTGCTTAATCAGCTGTCTCTTCTCTGACAAAATCGAGGCAGTTACAAAGGGGAAAGAAAGTGCCGTTAAGTTGGAGGCAGTTCAAATGTTTAGCACATGATGATTCCTCTATCAGAAATAGCACAGGATGGAAACAAATTTAATGTGTATTTTATGTGTATCCCTGGAGCAAGTGTCCACCAGGTGGAAAAGGCCATTCTGAGAGTACTGAGAGTATAATTGAGAGCACATGTTGCAGTCAGTTGTAGGTGTTTATATCAACTACGTCTGCCACCTGAGATCTGAGACATTCTCTATTCTTCCTGCATCCTACTGAATTCTTCCTGCATCCTACTGAAAACGGTGAAAACAGGTAGCTCATTTGAGGACCCCAGTGAAGCTGTCAGTTTGAAGCGATTGAGATTTGTTGGTTGGGATTAGTGAAGATTCTAAACCTGAAACTTTGTCGATTCTGTGATGAGATCAGACTCCTCAGCTTGTGGCACAGGGCAAAGATTTC
Organism: Schistocerca cancellata; assembly: GCF_023864275.1. Taxonomy (NCBI): domain Eukaryota; kingdom Metazoa; phylum Arthropoda; class Insecta; order Orthoptera; family Acrididae; genus Schistocerca; species Schistocerca cancellata. Next base: position 490,485,675 of record NC_064633.1, on the reverse strand, counting down.
TGAACTTGTATAATGTCAAATGTACATTAAATGCTGAGATGAGCAGTACAAAAACCAGCATTGGATAAACCAGTTACTATAACACATCATTTATAAAATGCAGAGAATGTGAATCTTGAGATGCTAGTGGTTAAATTTTGGAGCATTCACAACCAAGTGCCAGAAACCACAACACTCCTATAAAGCAACTGGCCCCACATTTTACTAGGAGCTGAGAGTTGTTTACAATGTGGAACATATATCAGAAATAATAGATGACATATTGTCATTTATATATCAAGGTTAATTAGGTCTCTCCGGAGAAGGATTGGTGTATAACAACAAGCACAATAATTCAGTCTAGCAAAATACAAAACAAATCTGCTGGCCAATAAATTCAGAAAACATTGTTTGCACAGTCACTCAACTATAGCCTAAACTCAATCATTTGGAAATACCTCAAACATATGGTAATGCTAACTTTAATTTGCCCAGTATCAGCTGGGAAAACTACTCATACATTATTGGTAGCTAGGGCAAATATTCTTGTGAAGTAACACTGGAAACTTTGTCAGACAACTTCCTCAAATTGTCTGACAGCCCTCACAATACAGAAATTTTTTAGACTTTCTGGCTATGAAGAGATCCGGTACTTTCAACAGTGTTACCAATGAGAGAGGTGATACTGACCAAGTTACTATAAATGGATGATGGTCACTGAAAGCAATAAAGTAAACAAGATACCTAAGATAATATTTTTACTGTGTCAAACTAACAGACTATCAACATCATACCCCACGGTCAAGATAAGTATGTACCACTGAAAATATAAAAAAGGTGATAAAGATATATCTTGGTTTCATATCACCATCCAGAGAATGCTGCAAAAACCAGACAGTGCTACACTCTTGCAACAAAAGAGACGGCAGGGGAAGTGACAGGGAAACTTACTGGCAATATTTGCATTCACAAGAACAGTTGTGCATGAAACCTACAATAATTTCAAGTCACATTCTCGCAAAAGATCCATAAATGATCCTAATAAGGTCTGATCACTTATAAAGTCAATAAATGGGTATAAAACCATCTGTCTAGTCTTTCATGAACACTCAGGTGTTGAAACTGAAGACAGCAGACAGGGAGCTAAAATGCTGAATTAAGAATTTAAAAATGTATTCATGGATGAGGATATTGCTGTATGTATCTTGGCCTCAACAACACAATCAAAAATGATAGATATTGGAATAAAAACTACCAATACTGAAAAAAATTAAGATTATTCAAAGTAAACAAGGCACTAGACCCTGAGAGATCTTATTCTCTCTCTCTCTCTCTCTCTCTCTCTCTCTCTCTCTCTCTCTCTCTCTCTCTCTGTTGTCTACAGAAAGGTGTCACAGTTGAATGATTGCTAAGCAAATGGAGAAAGACTTCCCACTTCATGTAACGAATAGAAATTTCCTTTAAATGTGTATAACTGCAAGCACATATATTTAGGGCTAATACTAGTAAGCAGTATGAAATATAACGCTCACATAAAATCTGGAGTAGCGAAACTGAATGGAAGACATATTTTTTGGGAGGATTCTAGAAACATGCAGTGTGCCTATAAAGGGACTTGCGTGCAAGACTCTTGTTGAGTAGTTCTGGAGTGATGCTTCAGTGTTTGGAGTTGGCAGGAAACAGGCAAATGCAGACAACTGGCAATGTGAGAGACCATACAGGAGTATATCAGATGTACTTTGCTAACTTTGCCCTTTATTGCTTGATGTTGCCATAGTCTGCCTCCATCAAGCTAGACTTTGTTTAGCATCATTATGTTGGCAGAAACAGCTGAAAATCAATCATAGGTTGAATGTACATAAACACGTGCAAAAGCAGCTGAAAGAGTGAAATATTTCTGTCACTTAGATCACATCTAGTTAGATTTTTAATGCATGTAAAATGAGGCTTAGTGATAGCAAAGATTATGTTCCCATGTCTCTTCAACTAAATGATTAATGATTACTCATATGTTCAGTTTGTTGCCATATGTCAATCTAAAATACTGAGTAAATCAAAATTAAAATTTCTATATTCAACCCATTACATGGTATTTTGTGTGACAGACACTAACCCTAATATTTTTTTCACTGAAACAGGTTTCCTCCTGAAGAAAAGAGAGAGAGAGAGAGAGAGAGAGAGAGAGAGAGAGAGAGAGAGAGAGAGTCAGGCAATAAAGGGTGAAAGGGTGAAAGGGGAATCTTGAAAGAAAGTCAACAATTGTCACATTAAATCCTGTTGGATAAATTTAGAGAAAGATTGCGAGACAGTTCTGCTGACACCACCATATTCCTCGTAGAAGGATCATGAAAACATTCTTTGCTCAATAAATGATTGGAACAGGACAAAAAATTGTTAGTATTAGCAAAAATGTTTCCTTCCCTTTGTACTAGGCAGTGACTTGTGAAGTGTATGTGTAAATGTAGATGCACATACAGATTTCCACTAGGTCAGAGTTAGCATACAAAATGAAATTTTACCTTCTTTCCAACACCTGAACATCTTTATCTATTCCACATTTACTATATTTTTGTTTCTTCTGATGAAAGGTCCAGTAAAAAAAAAAAAACCACCAGAGATTTGATCGCTTTCTAGATACAACCAAAAGTTTGGTTGTAGCTGTGATTAAGGTTTCGTAATGTAACATCCCACCAACAATGAAAAACTTCATAATTTTATTCAGCTTGGAAGAATCTCAGTAACAGTGCTACACAGAAGATGAAAGCTACCATTTATTTACAAAATATTTTAACCCAGTCTTCACTTCTAACATGGGATTATTTTTTGTACTTCCTTATAGACAGGTCCGCAGCTCGTGGCCGTGGGGTAGTGTTCTCGCTTCCCACACCCGGGTTCCCGGGTTCGATTCCCAGCGGGGTCAGGGATTTTCTTTGCCTCGTGATGACTGGGTGTTGTGTGATGTCCTTAGGTTAGTTAGGTTTAAGTAGTTCTAAGTTCTAGGGGACTGATGACCACAGATGTTAAGTCCCATAGTGCTCAGAGCCATTTGAACCATTTTGAACCTTATAGACATTAATGGCAGCATGTCACACACATGAAGGTGGTTTATACTGCTGCCACAGGAACAGCATTCTGTGAGACTGCATTTTTCCTCAATTTTAATTAGTAAAACTGTCTGCTTCTAAAGTTCCTAACCAGAAAATGAAAAAGAAGAGAATAAAGAAGAGAACAAACAAAAGAGTAATCTTACCTTTTACAAAACGTAGCCATTTTGGGAGAATGTTGTCAGCCTTACTTTTAATAAGCACCTTACGTGAGTATAGTGCCACTCCAACATCCATATCACGACTCATTTCAAATAATCCTGGAATCATAAATGTATACAATTAGAAACCACACCCACACACACACACACACACACACACATGGCCACTGTCTCCAGGCACTGGGGTGCGTGTGTTTCAGTTGTGGTTGTGTGAATGTGTGTGTGTGTTTTCTACTTCAGAAAAATGACTTTTTTGTCCTGTAACTTCAATTCTTAGTAGTCTTTCTCACTATGCCTGTCAGCAGGACATGTAACTAGGTGAATGAATTGTTGATGGATTTTTTTATTTTAATTCAGAGTAATTGTCACAATTATTTCTATCAGACAATAACTGTTTGTAAACAGGTTTTTTTTTAATTCAACCAAAGTCTGATCATACTGTAGTGGAATATGTTGCTATAATGCATACCAACACATCCCACTTTCCTTTTACTAGACCGGTGAAAAATGTTTGCGTGAAAAAACGTGACTAATTAGTAGTTGTGTAAAGAGCATCTATTGTGCCCGGGTTTGTGGAATTTATGTGCAGACAGGAGAACGAAAAATGCAGGCACAGTGCAGAAAATGACGACGGTTGAGTAATTCGAATTGGCCGGTGATGGGTAACTTGCACTTTGCAGTCATGCTTTGGGGCTTCTGTGGACTCCACAGAAGAAAGGGGCCTAATGACAATGGTCAAGCAGGAAGGAAAAACGAATGCTGTTACACAGACTCTAGGCTATGCTAGTCAAGTTAAGTATGAACTTATGGTTTTGGTCAAGCACTGAAGCATCAAGCATGAACATGTTGTCTGAAATGCTTTGTTAATTATCAACTGTTGTGAGATGAGAACTTATTTTAATACAGAAGAATTACGGAAACTCTGTTTTGTGATTTCGAAGTGAATTGTTTAAATGTAGAAGCTCTCTTATAGCCCTTGCCCCTCTACAATTGGAAAAGAAGTCAATAGTCAAATACGAGGCACTGCATAATAGGCCCACAACATCAATAGTAAACAAGACAGTGCTCAGGAAATTCAGAAAAGAAGGTAACTGTCATTACAGACAATGAGTAAAGACTCGGCATCTGGCAATATACTGATCACATAAAACCAACCCACAACAAGAAAAACACCTCAACACTTCAGTGTACATGAGGACAAATGTGTAAGAAGGGATGGATAGGGGGAACTAATGACAGAAGTGGCAGGAAGTGAAGGATCTCCTAATATAAGCATGTATTTCCTCACTGGTTCGGCAACTTTGTTATTATAAAAGACTTATTGCGCATTCATCATCACACGCTTTAATATATTGATGGTCTATGAAACAATAATCAATGAAAAAGAGAGCAATCAACAAATTCCAATATATTTACAAAATTATAATAGTTTACATGTGATGTGTTATGATAGTGAAAGAAGCCTGTGACCACAGGAGACAGTGCCCCAAGTTACCCCAAAATCGTAATACAACACGCACGCCATACTAACATTTGTAAATTCACCAGATGATGTAGGTTTAAATTTCAAAAAATGCTATGTGTATAAATAAATCAATGACTGGTAACAGTAAACTCTTTGTTCATTTGACTTCAATAACAGTTGCGGAAAAGTCTAACCTAAAATGTTAACATTTAAAATTCCAATATGTTAGAAAATTGGTCTTATTCTGTAAGGTTAACAAAAATATTAGTTTCTTAGCATATAATAAATATAAACAATGTTATGAGGAAAGACAACCTCTCACAATACACAAAAAGAAAGGTTTAGCAATGCACATGCACACTACCAAGATGATAATGATTATGCTCAGCTATTCCAGGTGCATTCTGAAGAGTTTCTCTGAAACGAGTGTAAAATGAGGCTGAAAGGTAGGAACAATAAAAACAATAATTGACATTTGATACTGTGTACAATAATTAATTTATATTAATTTGTAAATTATTATTTATTTAAAAATTTGACTCACCACGCACAAGAGAAGTATAACACTTCAGTATTTCAACCCACTCTAGTTTATTTTTCACCTGTAAAGTTCCCATCTTTGTTGTAAGATCTAATTTTCTGTCTGCTGCTAATATGTCAATTTCTAATCACATCGACAAAACGGTCTCTTATCCTTCTTTACTGTTGCAACACTAATTTCAGATCTTCATCCAGCATGCACAATCCCACTCCCACTTTGTTCTCCTTTCTGCCTGGCTACATCTATGTAAGGACCAGATCATAAAAATCATATTTTTGTACAAAGATGTAATTATTCTCCTTTTTCTTTTTCTCCTTCTTCAATTCCCTTATGCTTTCAAGCATTGGGTTAAGCTCACTCGATGTACAACAAGCAAAAACAACTGACAATCAATACTGAACTCCCACAATAGCTTTTCACTTACAAGGAAAGAACATACTGAACAGAGAAGCTAGCAGTGGGATGATGTATCTCTCAATTTACAGTTCTGATATAGCAGCTACTTGGTCCACAGGTGAGTACATTGCAGACTCCATTCCACCATGATGGGATTTTGCGCATTATGCATAGCTTCAAATACTGTGCCATCAAACTACTAAAAATAAATGGTTAGTGCCACATATCAACTTGTACCGTTTTCTGTGTACCCACCTGGTTTTCCTTCTGGGAAGTAAATCAATGCACGGACAGACAGAGGAGCATCTGTCTTGTAATGGAGTGTGAACCTTGGACGATCATATGCATTTCCCACAAATCGGTAGAATTCATCATGCATCTGGGGTGTGATTTCTTTTGGGTCCATCAACCACAATGCCTAAAATAGTAACGTAATTATGTGCGGAATGATAGAAAAGTTTGATCAGAGGTAGATGTGAGTTTAAGTAATATTGCACAAAACTGAAAGCAAGATAGATAACACTCATAAACAATTTAAAAATACATGCAGTACATGTAAGGAGAAACTGAAAATGTAACATTTTTCTTTCTATACAACCCTGACCACCATCACTTTATATAAATTTCCCATAAAATTGTGAAACTCTCCTTCTAAAACTGCACGTACAGTGAACAGAGTTTTTTATTTTTCAATACTTTGTGTACTATTTTGTAAAAATCCTATTGTCATATACATACTGAGTATTTTCTTCACACTGTTTTAAGTGCCATATTCACAAATACTGTCGCCACTCTCATAGTGTCCAACACCAACAAAAAGTACAGAAATTATTTAACTTGTTCAGGGAATGGTTTATTTTCTGGCACAATCACACCCAAGCCAGACGGGAGGTTGACTGAGAGGTGGAGAGATGTAATAAACTGAAGAGCCAAAGAAAATGGTACACCTGCCTAATATCATGTAGAGCCCTCGCAAGCATGCAGAAGTGCCGCAACAAGATGTGGCATGGACTCAACTAATGTCTGAAGTAGTCCTGGATCCTGCAGGGCAGTCCATAAATCCATAACAGTATGAGGGGGTGGAGATCTCTGCTGAACAACACATCCGCAAGGCATCCCACATATGCTCAATAATGTTCATGTGTGGGGACTTTGGTGGTCAGTGGAAGTGTTTAAACCAGAAGAGTGTTCCTTTGGCCACTCTGTAGCAATTCTGCCCGTGTGGGGTGTCACACTGTCCTGCTGGAATTGCTCAAGTCTGTCGGAATGCACAATGGACATGAATGGATGCAGTTGATCAGATAGGATGCTTATATACATGTCACCTGTCAGAGTTGTATCTAGACGTATCAGGGGTCCCATATCACTACAATTGCACATACCCCACACAATTACAGAATCTCCACCAGCTTGAACAGTCCACTGCTGACATGCAGGGTCCATGGATTTATGAGGTTGCCGCCATACCCGTATACATTCATCCACTCAATACAATTTGAAACAAGACTCGTCTGACCAGCCAACATGCTTCCAGTCATCAATAGTCCAATTTCAGTATTGATGGGCCCAGGCGAGGCATAAAGCTTTGTGTTGTGCAGTCATCAAGGTTAAACAAGTGGGCCTTTGGCTCCACGACCCCCTATCGATGATGTTTCAATGAATGGTTCACACACTGACACTTGTTACTGGCCCAGCATAGAAATCTGCAGCAATTTGTGAAAGGGTTGCTCTTCTGTCATCATTGGTCCCGTTCCTACAGGATCTTTTTTCCGCTGCAGCAATGTGTGAGATTTGATATTTTACCGGGTTCCTGATATTCACAATACACTCATGAAATTGTTGTACAGGAAAATCCCCACTTCATCATACCTCGGAGATGCTGTATCCCATTGCTCGTGGACTGACTATAACACCACATTCAAACTCAAATAAATCTTGATAACTGGCCATTGTAGAGCAGTAATGAATCTAACAACTGTGCCAGACACTCGTTGTTTTATATAGGCTTTGCTGATTGCAGCACCGTTTTCTGCCAGTTTATATAATCTCTGCATTTGAATATGCATGCCTATACCAGTTTCTTGGGTGCTTCAGTGTATGTCTGTCACCGTTTATGTTTAATCCATTTAAATATTTGTATAGAATGGGAAAGGAAATTTGCTTTACCCTCTCAAATGAACCATTCTAGCACTTGCCTTAAGACATTTACAGAAATCACAGATAAACTAAATCTGGACAGTTGGAGGACAATTGAACTACCCCCTCCCACATTCAAGTCCAGTGTTTTACCACCGAGGCCTCACCTGGGACTAGTCAATAAGGAAAAAGCTGTGTCATCCAAAGAAGAGCTGTGACTGCACATTAAATTTTGGGTATCACCATAACAGCCTTGGTGAAGTGGTTCACAGGACACAGGAAAACATTGTATCACTTTTGTGTCAAGGTTCATGTTGCTTCAACCACTGATGTCAAAACTACTTTTCTATCCCATTTTACTGTTGGTTTTATCACTTCATTTATTGTTTAAAAACAGTCTGTGATTTTTCAATTTGCCTTCTTAAAATATAAGATAGTAGTCTGATATTTAACTTCCAACATACTTGTTTCTTTGCAATTTTGTTTCTTGCTCCAAGGAATAAGAATTAATACAAAGGAATTTTTGTACATAATAACTGTTAGAAACAAAGGAAACAGACTGAGAAGTGAGAAGAGGGAAAGCTTTTATGACGCCCAATTGCTGGACACAAATTTACCTTCGAAAGGCAAAATCCATTGTACTACCAAAAGACACATCCAAATGTAAATGAATACATTACCCAGCTTTCAGAACTAATAGCTTCCCCTTTGGGAGGAGCGAGGGATATGTTGGTGATACTTAAAAAGAAAGGGGGCAGATCATTCAGATCACAGGATGAGAGCCAACTGTAGTGTAGGCAATGGTAGGAAGAGGAGTCAATACAGACAGTAGGTGAGAGTTGGTACATTGGTAAGTACTATGCAATGGTCTGTCCAGAGATGATAGTGACAGAGGGAGAAATAACGACAGATTAAAGTTGAATGACATTTACCTTTCATACAAGAAACAAAGATTGATGGAAGTGATGGATAACAAATAAATAGTGATGATTAAAGAAACTGCTTTAACCAAGCAGAGAGAAAAGTTTTGAGAAGTAAAACATATTTCTGGATCATCAATTAATGCTTTTTTCTACTCACAAAGTAGAATGTTTAAGGTCTCAAATGTAAGATACTCTTAACTTTTTTATATTGTTGTTGATTTGCTACCATACCAAAATTTCAGTAAAACAACCATTCTTGTATCATTATCATAGTATGAGGTACTGCGCTTCATTAGTATTTGTAACTGTATATTTACAGATTTGTGTGTTCTTAAAAAATCGTATGATAATTTAATGTTTTACTTTATTTCCCATTGAGTTTCATACAGTCAATAATGTTTATTAATCATTCAGACTCAAACCATGTAACATAATTCCAATAACTGCATACTGCCATTACACACTGTTCCTAGTAGCAAACAAGCTAATCATAAGACTATTTAGAACACGAGTGTTCATATACTACAGTATGTGCATTTTCCCAGACTGGAGGCAGTCATATTTGTCTGAAACCAACAATCAGAGGCTCATACAATTCTTGGATAGACAAACAATGGAAAATCCAGGATGAAATGTAATAACATAGGGTGTATCAAAAAGAATCCCCTAATTTGGCATGTCTATATTTCTGAAAATAATAAATATAAACAACAAATTTTGTTTTTTGGTGAACGGAAAACTCAAAAAGTTTTTATTCTGACCTTTTCAGTGGTGTTCAATATGCCCCCCCTTGAGATGCACGGCATATGTCAATGTGGTATTCAAATTGTTCCCACACGGCAGTGAGCCTGTCTTGAGTTACAGCTTCCATAGCTGTTGTTATACAATGTCTCAGTTCATTCATTGTTGTTGGTAATGGAGGCATATAAAAGGAGTATTTCATAAATCCCCACAAACATAACCACATACAGTTTAAGTCCAATGACCTTGGAGGCCAGTAATCTAAGGCAGAATCATTCAGTCCAGTGCAACCAATCCATCGTTCAGTAGTCCTTTGATTAAAAAATTCCCGTACTTCCACATGCCAGAGTGGCAGTGCCCCATCCTCTTGGTTAATGAAGTTGTTCGAATCAGTCTCCAACTGTAGGAAAAGAAAGTTCTCAAGCACGTTGAGATATGTGCTTCCTGTAACAGTGTTCTCAGCAAAGAAAAATGGTCCATACGCCTCTTCCCGTGCAACTGCACAAAACACATTAAATTTTGGAGAGTCTCTCTCCTGTTGCACAACTTCATGTGGTTGTTCTGTACTCTATATTCTCATGTTATGATGTTTCATCTTTCTGTTTAAATGGAATGTTGCCTTGTTACTAAACCCTAAGCATGGAAGAAAACTGTCCTCCTCCATCTTGCGAAGAACAAAACTACAGAACTCTTCACATTGCTATTCATCACCTTCACAAAGAGCTTGCAGGAGCTGAATTTTGTATGCTTTCATGTGTAAATGTCGACACTACACATGCCACATGGCAATCGCGCGTGCGCGGGGGGTGGGGGGCGGATATGTTGAATTGTTGAGCTGCACAAACAACCTGTTTCTCAGAATTGTTCATGCCATCGTCTAATGCTCTGTGCCTTAGGAAGATCCACACCATACCTAGTATCCTAGTATGAAAGTGACACTGAACCGTTATTACAGACCCGCACTGCACAAAACGCTTTCTGTTGTCCCAATATCATTTTTACTACCACTGAAGTGGGCGCTCGCTGCTGCTACCTTGCGGGAACCATGTAAAACTTGAGAGTTTGCTCCTTCCAACAGTACATTTTTTTATGCATGTATCTCAAATAACATAATAGTTATAATTTTTTGTAATTGGATGACTCTTTTTGATATACCCTTTATTATGAAAAGGATAGTTGCTACTCGCCATACAGCAGAGATTCTGAGTTGCAGGTAGGCACAGCAAAAAGCACGCACGCACGCACGCACGCACGCACACACACACACACACACACACATTCTTAGATGCAGATTTCTCAACCTACACTATTGGCAGTGAACTAACGCAGGAAGTGACTATTAAAATAGTAGAATGTGTGTGAGCGCCACTACTCACGGAGGTCCAGCACGAGCTATAATCACTGTGTGGCAGCGAAACTTTGTAGTTATGCTAATGTGTTAATGTGGAACTGATTTAGACTATAAAGAAATTAGTTTGAATTTTTTCAACCATGTGCATATCTGGTACAATGAATGCAAGAGAGACACATAGAAATGTTTCCATATATAATGAAATGAGAATGGGACACAGGCAGAAACGGTCAAACAAGTGAGGAAGGTATACAGCTGTTTTTATTATTAACAGCTGCTTATGCAACTTATTCAGTATGGGCACCAGAGATGTTGATGAGATACCACATCTGTAAAACAACAGGATCATCTGTTGTTTGCATGAGTTCCCGTGGAATTTGAGCAACATGTTCCTGTATAATGGCCTTCAGATCAGGGAGGACCAAACATGCCCTTGGCAAATGCATTCTTTTATTATATCCCCAGGACCCACTATCTATATAACAGTTTGTGGGCAGTATTATTACTAATACAATCAAGGATGTGACAGTGTGTTACCAATTAGAATTTTTTGTTTCTTGTAGCAAATAAATAAATAAAAATAAATATCCCCAGAGCCAGCAGTCACAGGGATTCAGACCAGGTGATCTTGCAAGCCATGCATCAGGAAAACCTCTGAAGATAACACATTCATGAAATGTTGGATTAAGGCAATCTTTCACTGTGAGAGTGACATGAGGTCTTGCCCTACATTGTGTGAAAATATTTATTTCCACACAGCTGTGTTCTTCCAAAGCAGGAATTACATGCTGTGCAAGTTGGTCCCAATACTGTGCAGATGTTGTGGTACACCTGACAGGCCTTCTGGGTATATTCTCTTCAAAGAAGAATGGACCAAGAATAAAGGCACTTGTGAATCCACACCACACAGTCACATATGGTGAGAGTAATGGCACCTCGCACACGACATATGGTTTATCAGTACCTCAAATTCAGTAGTTCTGCATATTCACTGCTCCCTCTAGTGTCAATTGTGCCTTGTCACTCCATAGAATATTGCTCAGCCAAATGTCATCAACTTCAGTTCATTCCAGAAACTGAAGAGCAAATTCAGAATATTGCTATGGATCATAAGTTTCAGTTGTTGCATAGTATGGATCTTGTGAGGGTGCCAGTGCGAAACAGACTTCAAAACTTTCCATATTGTTGACCACGGAATGGACAGTTCTCATGATACTACTAGAGCACAAGCACTATACAGAGCACAAACTGAATAATCAGTTACAGCATCAACAACCTCTCCTGGGATAGGATACATTCCAGGAGAAACACCAAGCTCACCCATGTTTTCAAATTTCATCATCATCTTCGTTAAACCATTCAATGACAGCAGGCCTATCTTCAGACCTTTCAGTCAGTGATATTTTCTGAATGCACCGCTGTAATTGCTGCTGTTCACATAAAATATGTTTCACTAACAGTGCACGGCCTCTCTTCTAGATAGCTATGCTGTTCATTCACATTGTGGCTTGTAAAATGACAAATGTGGATGCCACATCATCATACAAACAGCGTACAGTGCCAGATTTTCAGCCGGTGACCAAAATTGGACTTAATTTTTTCCTAGTGTAAATCTGTTCTGCATTAATGCATTAGCACATCTACCAAGTTTTGCCCTCATACAACAATTGCAGCCCACGCTGGACCTCCATGACTAGCTAAACTTTAATTACAACCACGCGGTAATACTAGGAGTATGTAACCAGTGGTATTAGGTGCATATTGGTGGCTGAAACCAGAAGTGAATATAATATTACATCCTGATCAGAATGTATATCACAATGATAGGCTGGACACCAAATGGTGGAGGCATGGCTATAGCCATAAATAATACAATAATATCTAGTGAGATTAATACTCATTATGAACATTTACTAATTAGGATGAATATAAGTGTTACAGGTGAGTCAAAACATGGCAGTTGGAACATTTCATATATGCCCAGCTTCAGACCCTTACTAGTAAGAAGTTTCAGAAGTAACTTGGAAAAGATTGTGGACAAATTTCTTGATAGTATTATAGTACTGTAAGAGGGTACCTCGAAGACTGAAAACACCGAGTATAAATTACAAGAAGTATTGTACAAATATGCATTACATAGATATATTCTAAGAAAAGTTGTGAGAGATGGGAAAGATTTGAAACAGCCTTGTTACAAAATTGCTGTGGAAGCAAGGGGAATGTCACTTCATATTTAAAATCGGCCAAAGCCTTGCTGATACTTAAAAACTCAGGCAAGGCAAAGGGAGTGTAAGGAAAGATATGCATCGAATGTTTGACAAATATGAATGTAGAATTCTATAAAATGGTTTGACAAAAAATTATAAGCTGTTTTGGTCTTAAGTCAGTAAACAGGTGAAAGAAATTCATCCAGTTACTCAATGACTATGCTGGTACTGAAATGGAAGATGAAAGAGAAGAGCCCAAAATGCTAAATTCTGTTCACTGAAACTGTTTCACTTAGCGCAGTCATACTACGGTTCCTCCCTTCAACTGTTGCAAAATAACAGATATCAAGATAAGTGACCACAGGATAGAAAATGAACCAAATGTAAAATGATTAAAAAGCTAGTTGTTCCTCCCTTCAACTGTTGCAAAATAACAGATATCAAGATAAGTGAGCACAGGATAGAAAATGAACCAAATGTAAAATGATTAAAAAGCTAGTTGTTGCATCTTTACAATTCCACATCAATTATACAAAAGAACTTTGTCCAGGTTTAGCAGCAGTCTGTTATAGCTTGCTAGAGGAGCAAAGACTTTAAACGATTGGTCACAGGTCATACCCATTTTTAAGAAGGGCTATTGAATAGATGCATACTGCTATAGGTCTACACTGCTGATGTCAAACTGTTGTAAGCTTTTGGAATATATTTTATGCTTGTGTATTATAATCATTCTGCAGACTAAAAACCTCTTTTGTTGAACTAATATGTATTCGGCAAACAACAACCTCATGAAACCTAACTTATTCTGTTCATCCAAAAGGTCTCAAAGTAAGTACATACTGGTGCTCATGTTGGTGCTATGGTCCTAGACTTTTTGAATATGTTCTACACAGTTCAACACTGTTACCTAGTTAGGGGAAGGAATGGGAAGAACAGGATGAGCAAAAGGAATATCATGCAACTAAACAGCTTGTCATTCGTCACCAAGAAAAATTTCATATGGAAGCTTCTCAATGGTCATTCCTTCCACACATTATTCACAACTGGAACAGGAAGGGGGGAAGTGACAACACTATGTTAGGTACCCTCTGCCAGACATTGAAATGTGCAATATGCTGACTAAATGTCGATTTAGATGTTTTTGAATAAGTTTATGGGTTACTCTACTTCAAAACAACAATATCAATAGTAGCGACAAAATTTTCCAGTTTTAAACTGTATAGCATACCACATATAAGGAAACCATGAGTTAAATATGTCAAGATTTAAATTTTACTGCAATGTAATATCATTGGTGTCCATAGATGTCACTAAATGCATATCTTGAAGCCTGTTGTTTTAAGTTCTATGTTATCCACCATACAGTAAAATATGAATAAAGGTTTTCAGTAATTACATGTTGGGTCTGAAATTAAAACCACAACACAACAGGTTATGGACCCAGGTTATGCAAGCTTAAAGTCATAAGCTCGAAAGGACATAAACAAACAAGTTCACTCAGATGATGTATGTGGTGTATATGACTGCTGCACATGGAGTTTGTCTGTAAGCTCTGTCATGCAATAATTACAACACAAGGAGAACCCAGTAGAAGCACTATTCCTCAATAATGACACTTAGGAATATGTATGTGGTGACTGGTGATGGTGAAAAGCTCAGTGCTACAGTAGCTACATACAAAGTATGACTAATGACAGAGAGAAAAGCAAAAGCAGACTTGATTTTATTCACCACTTCTGAAGCATGTAAACAACTGCCTTAGAACACATCATCAGGTATGGCTTAAATTAGACTAAATCTATGCATCCAAAGAACCTGCTTGCAGATCAGCACTGCTCAAATGCCTCACACTTCACAAATTCCAATCTAGGGATCAGTAATCGCACATTATATAAGAGTGACAGTCCAAAAGTGTTCACGCGTGTGACAGAAAAGCATGATAAATTAATGCATGCAGTCCAAAATGTTCACAAGTAACAACTAAAGATGACGTATACATTGCAACTGAAGCTAGTGATGCCAACTCCTTTACACTGAAAAACATATTGTATGCCCTGAAATTCAGAACCAGTCTCATTTCAGTAGCAAAGTTGTGGACAATAACCACACAGTATCATTTGAGAAAACCAGTACAGCTACACGAGATACACCTGATGCACCATGTGTATTGAATGTAAAATGAAGTCCACTCTCTTCACCAAATAAAAGGGGGACTCAAACCTCTAGAGTTAACTCACACTGACATCTGTGGGTTTATCTCTAGGTCATGCACAATTTTTTCTTATCTTTTTCAATGACCACAGTAGATGTCGTCACACCTATTTTCTTCAATATAAATGAGAAGTTGTAAACAAGTTTGCTGAGTTCAGAAACCTAGCTGAACAGCAGATTGGTCATGAAATTAAAACCTTCCAGACAGAAAACAGTAAGGAGTAGTGCAATGAAAGAATGGACTTCATCCTCAGAGTGGTAAGAATAAAGTGATGGCTAGCAGTTCTATACACACTGCTGCAGAATGGTGTCTCCAAACACAAGAGCCAGTCATTGGCTGAAGTGGTTTGTTGCAGGCTGCTTGAGTCAGAACAAAGTAAGAGCATATGGACTATCAGACCAATTGTGTGATTGGATTGAGGAGTTCCTAGATAACAGGAAGCAGCATGTTATTCTCAATGGAGAGAAGTCTTCCGAAGTAAGAGTAATTTCAGGTGTGCCGCAGGGGAGTGTCATAGGACCGTTGCTATTCACAATATACATAAATGACCTGGTGGATGACATCGGAAGTTCACTGAGGCTTTTTGCAGATGATGCTGTGGTGTATCGAGAGGTTGTAACAATGGAAAATTGTACTGAAATGCAGGAGGATCTGCAGCGAATTGACGCATGGTGCAGGGAATGGCAACTGAATCTCAATGTAGACAAGTGTAATGTGCTGCGAATACACAGAAAGATAGATCCTTTATCATTTAGCTACAAAATAGCAGGTCAGCAACTGGAAGCAGTTAATTCCATAAATTATCTGGGAGTGGGCATAAGGAGTGATTTAAAATGGAAAGACCATATAAAATTAATCGTCGGTAAAGCAGATGCCAGACTGGGATTCATTGGAAGAATCTAAGGAAATTCAATCCGAAAATGAAGGAAGTAGGTTACAGTACACTTGTTCGCCCACTGCTTGAATACTGCTCAGTGGTGTGGGATCCGTACCAGATAGGGTTGATACAAGACATAGAGAAGATCCAACGGAGAGCAGCGCGCTTCGTTACAGGATCATTTAGTAATCGCGAAAGCGTTACGGAGATGATAGATAAACTCCAGTGGAAGACTCTGCAGGAGAGACGCTCAGTAGCTCGGTACGGGCTTTTGTCAAAGTTTCGAGAACATACCTTCACCGAAGAGTCAAGCAGTATATTGCTCCCTCCTACGTATATCTCGCGAAGAGACCATGAGGATAAAATCAGAGAGATTAGAGCCCACATAGAGGCATACCGACAATCCTTCTTTCCACGAACAATACGAGACTGGAATAGAAGGGAGAACCGATAGAGGTACTGAAGGTACCCTCCGCCACACACCGTCAGGTGGCTTGCGGAGTATGAATGTAGATGTAGATGTAGATGTAGAACCACCATTATTTTGGGTCAAAGCTATCAATACAGCTAACTACATTCAGAATTGTTGGTTAACTAAAGGACTATCTGTGTGAATTCTATATGAGAAAACCTGACCTATCTCGTATTCGTACATTTGCTCTAAAGATTGTCTTCTTGGATAACCTATGAAAGAATGAAAATTTTAATTCTAAAGGCAAATAACGTATTTTTGTAGACTATTCGGACTGACAGAAAACCTATCATGTATGGGTAATGAGAAATCACACGATTCACATGTCAAGAGATGTGCAGTCCCTTGATCACAACAGTTTTGAACCCAAACAAACTTATGTGAACTTCTATGAAGATGAATCAGACCACCACCAATAAGGAGGCATCAACATGAATTCTATGATTCTATAGGAGGAGATTTCAATGTTGATACAAACAGTGAGTTTTAGATTAGATTAGATTTACTTTCATTCCAATTGATGCGTAGTGAGGAGGTCCTCCAGGATGTAGAATATGTCAGAAAAACAATAATACATGACAAATATTTACAACTTAAACAACTAATGTACCTTCCACAGGTCACACGTGGAATGATCGTAAACTTGTTTTTTAATGAACACTATATGAAAGGATCATTTTATAACACTCATTTACTAACATCGCATTAATGCACTGAATTTAAAATTTAAAAAATTCATTTATAAGATAATAAACATATAATACAAACACACACACACACAGTTGGTTCCACTGAGAAATTCATCAATGGAGTAGGAGTTGGCCAACAATAAATCCTTTAGGCTTCTCTTAAACTGAATTTCATTGGTTGTTAAGCTTTTTATGGCTGCTAGAAAGTTATTGAAAATGTGTGTTCCTGAATAGTGCACACCTTTTTCTACAAGAGTAAGTGACTTTAAATCCTTGTGAAGATTATTCTTATTTCTAATACTGATTCCATGAACTGAGCTGTTGGTTTGAAAAGAGATATATTTTTAATGACAAATTTAACTAAGGGATAAATATACTGGGAAGCAGTAGTTAGTATCCCTAGTTCCCTAAAAAGGCCTCTGCAGGATGTTCTTGAGTTCACACCACATATAACTCTTATTGCATGTTTTTTGTGCCCAGAAAACTTTAGTTTGGCTTGGTGAATTACCCCAAAAAATAATCCCATATGACTTTATGGAGTGAAAGTAAGCATAGTATGGCAGCTTTTTCATTTTTATATCTCCTATGTCTGACAGAATTCGCATTGCAAATAGAGATTTCTTTAGACACTTCAGCAGTTCTGTGGTGTGCTCCTCCCAATTGAATTTATCATCAAGCTGTAATCTCAAGAATTTAACACTGTCCCCTTCTTCCATCTGCTTGTCATTATATGTTGGGCATATACTCGTGGGACACCCCATACAAGTTCTGAACTGCATGTAGTGTGCTTTTTCAAAATTTAGTGACAAAGAATTGGCTAGGAACCAGTGATTAATGTCTACAAAAATTTCATTAGTCAATCTCTCTAAGAATACACTTGATTTGCTATTTATTGCAATGTTTGTATTATCAGCAAACAAAACAAACTTGACGTTTGGTAATGTTACTGATGAAAGGTCATTGATATACACAAGGAAAAGTAAGGGGCCTATGATGGAACCTTGTGGAACCCCATATGTAATTAGTTCCCAGTTGGAAATACGTCTTGTCCTAATAACACCCTTTGTTTCCTGCCACAGATATAAGATTTGAACCATTTTGCAGCATTTCCTGTTACACCATAATATTCTGATTTACTTAAAAGGATATTGTGATTTATGCAGTCGAATGGCTTTAACAGATCACAAAATATACCAGTTGCTTGCAATTTTTTGCCTAATGAATTAAGTACATTTTGACTGTATACATGTAGATGGCCTTCTCAATATCAGAACCCTTTACAAATGCAAACTGTGACTTTGACAGTATGTCATTTGTGATAAACTGGTACATTACCTTTTCTAAAATTTTTGAGAATGCTGGCTAAAGTGAAATTGGACAGAAATTTAATGCTATTTCTGTACCTCTCTTCTCAAACAGTGGCTTAACTTCAGCATATTTCAACCACTCAGGAAATATTCCACTGACAAACAACTCGTTACACAGATAGCATAATATGTTACTTAAAATCACATTCTTTAACAAACTTTGTTGATATTTCATCATACCCACTAGATGTTTTTGATTTTAAAGATTTTATGATGGACATTACTTCAGCTGGGGTAGTGAGGGTCAAATTCATATTATGCAAGTTACTTGAAATGTCTGGTAGGAGCTATCCCATGGCAGCATATACAGAACCTGACAACCCCATATTTTCAGTAACAGTTATAAAATGTTCGTTCAAAAGTTCTGCAACACTATACACATATGTCACCAATGTATCATTTACTCTTAATGCTGTTTGCCCCTCTTGAGTCAGAGCCATCATCAGACAATGAATTAATCTATGCCTTTGACGGAGTTATTCGACCTACACACAACTGCATCAACACAATGACAAAATGAAAATGTAGCAGACCAAAGTTAGTGTGAAGCAGCAAAGGAATCAGTTCACCTGCCAACAGTCATGAAGGAGCTGGGTTTAGGGCACTCAAAGTATCACCTTGTTCAGTGACAGCCAGTCAGGAGGAAAGTACCATATAACCCAGTTTTTCACTCAAAGACAAAGCCCATTCATATAAAATATCACTTCATACACTAAGCTCTACAAGAGTACCCACTGAGACTGGGATACCAGCGAACAGAAGATATGATGGCTGATGTACTGACAAAGTCTCTTGCTGCACTGAAGCACAAGAAATGTGTTGAAGGACTTGGACTTCAATCCTTTATCCACAAACTTAAGATTTGGTTCTTGATTTTACATATCATGCCTGTATTTTCAAACCACAACAGAACAAGATACGGAGGGAGGAGAGGGGGGGGGGGGGGGGGGGGAGGAGGAGGAGGGAGGAGGAGGAGAGAGAGAGAGAGAGAGAGAGAGAGAGAGAGAGAGAGAGAGTGTGTTTGTAACTGCTTCTTCTTCTTCTTCTTCTTCTTCTTCTTTTGCCTTCAGAATTTCAAACATAAAACAATTCAATCACGATACCAGGTACACATTCAGAGCAACATATATTAAGTAACATGCAACTAAATCGTTTAGGAACAGTCAAAAAACAACTTACCTGAATTGTATTAGCTTTCTTTCCATTAACATAAATTGGGCTTCCAACAAAATTGCTGTATTTTTTAATTATATCTGAAATTTATACAAATAAAACATTTAAATATGTGAACAGTGTGTGAGTCCTTACTCTGCAGACACAATATTATATCAACTTACTGTTAACTGTGTCTTCATCACTGAACTCACGACATTCGGTTTTTAAATGGATAATTATCTTAGTTCCTTGCTGCACACCCTCTGCTTCTTGGATGTCATAAGTTCCTGATCTGCAAAATAGAAATGCGTATGATGACTGAAATAAAATACACCCAGCACATAGACAAACTGTCTACTAAGAATGTAGTCTCATTCTGTACTCATGGCATAGTTTGAAAAGTGTGAATGTAGGTAAACAACTGTCTGCATCAGATAAAGAACTATGTGGTCAAATTTTTCTGCCCCCCCCCCCCCCCCCCAATGCTTAGTCTATTACAGAGAGACACTCATCTTTATCTTAATTGTAGTCTTCACATTTGAGAAGCAAGCAATAACTACACAGTACCAACCAAACAACTAGTTAAAAATCAATGGTATAAGGTAACTGACTAGGACAGACAATTAATTTACTAAGAGGGTTTGCACTAGCTGTAAAGAGGTAGTACTGAGAAGGGAGGAGACGAATTTAAAATGTATGAGGGCCTTTCATAAAGTAATCTTTGTTAGGCTGTGAATAATTTGAATAGTTAAACCAAATTTATTACAAAAATCTTAAAACTACACCTTTTTCATTCCTTCATTACATAATCACCTCTCAGGTTTAAGCACTGAAAATCTCTCTTAACAAGTTAACAAATTCCCTCTCCATAAAAGTCTGCATAATACAATTGGAGCCCATCTGTGACAGTATCTTGAAGCTCTTCATTGGAGTCTATACGTTGGGAGCCCAGCCACTGTTTGATGTGCATGAAAAGGTGTACGTCATTGAAGCAAAAGTTAAGAAATATCAGTATCAAGAACTTTTCAGCTTACTTTGAATAGCTACTGTAGGCATCTAATGCAGTGGGGCTTTCACACTGTGGCAGCTCTAAGCACACTGACCTATTGGGTGTACATGTACAGCATATGTCTCTTTTCCTCAATGTTTCCCAGGCTACTTGAAAATGGAAGCTATTGTCCAAAAAGCTCTTGTACACAGAGAGAAAAAAGCATGCTATGATCAATGAGTACGATGATGTCACTGGACTATGACCTTCTCCAGAAAATATACACACTTCATTTAACAGAAAGCACGGCAAATCAAAGCCATTAATTCATGGAATTGGAAACTTCCTGGTCTTAGTTGCTGTTTTCATGGCCCTCTAATCACCATTTATCCTTATGGTTGCTTATTCTTTCACAAATTAAATAGTCTCTCATTCCAGCTGAGACAATAAAAACTTGAAAATGTTGTTGTATTCTTTTGAGAATCTTATCACTTATTCACAGAAATAGCAAGTTACAGCAGTATCTTTAAATGTATTTTTTTTTACCACTCTTTTTTGTTACTTTGCGCCCCACACCCCCCTCCTCTCTCTCTCTCTCTCTCTCTCTCTCTCTCTCTCTCTCCCTCCCCCCCCCTCCCCCCCCCCCCCCCCCCACACACACACACACACACACACACACACACACACACACAACAATTTTCCTGAGGTAGTTACTACTTTCCATTTCAGCAGTTTACACACCACACAGAAAATGCTATACTAACTTACTTTTTTGATGAGGAACAATTTTTATATTATAAAGAAACTTGGTAAACAACTTCTATTTTACTTTATTACACATATTCCGTTAAAATCAGGCATTCTGTCCAAGTATTCAAAAAAATTAGGTTCAGCATAGGGCTTCAAATTATTGCACTCACAAGCTGTCCCCCTAACTGCAACAAATAATGCTTTCTAAACCATTTCTTTTGCCCCCACCCCCTTCCTCTCTCACACACACAGGGCACAGGACACACAGATGAAAGTGATACAGTGTCACATAATTTTGTTCTTTGTAATAACTATTGTTTAGCATACTGTGAAGTGATGCACACTGAAACATACCCATCAGACGTCCACCGCAAACCAGGAGAGCCAGGTTCACAGGAGCGTGTGTAGACTTCCACCTTCTCTGCTACCATGAAGCAGGAATAGAAACCCACACCAAACTGCCCTATGATGTTGGAGGCTTCACTGCCTTTCTCTTTCACTTGTTCCAGAAATGCCTTTAAAACAAGAAAACGGAGTTGAAAAACACACATCAAGTCACACATTACAAATAGTTTCTATTCAAACCATAACACCTTTAACATGACAACAGTCAGAAACAAATATTCTTTTGCACAGCAGATGTAACAATGAATTTTTTGTCAAGTAATACAATATATGTATTAACTTAAACATTACCACCTATCCACCCATTATTTTAAACATTTCTGTATATGAAGAGAAAAATAGTGGAAAAAATGGTGGGCAGAATGGAAAGATCTTGTTGAATTCAATATTGTCAACTTATTCTGAACTTTGGAAGTTTTGCAAAATCACAAGAAAAATCTCATAAGCCACCAAACTGGTGACATTTATACGAGCAAACAACTCATCACTATGGTTTAGAAGGTATAACCTTTTAAGTAACTTCTCCAATTGCCACAGATGCTTCCTTTATGTGAATGTAACTTTTTTTTTCTTTGATCTCGTAGTGTTTACACGTCTATTTCAGTTGGTTTTTGCCTTTCACTATCAGCCTACTACCTCAGATTTCATCTTGTTTTTACATACTTCATTCATTTCATCATGGCTATTATCAGTACCTCTCTCTGTATCAAACCTACCAATCACCAGCAATACCTTCACTTCGACAGCTGCCACCCATTCCATACAAAGAAGTCTCTCCCATACAGCCTAGACACCTGAGGCCGTCGCATCTGCAGTGACGAGCAGTCCCTCTCGAAATATACAGAGGGTCTCACTGAGGCCTTTGCGGACGATAATTACCCTCCCAACCTTGTACGAAAACAAATTTCCTCCGATTTATCTTTCTAGTCACCCATCACCTCCCACAGCCCTACTGTTTGGCCACAGAGGAGAATTCCATCGTGACTTTGTACAATACAGGGCTGGAGCAACTGAATTACGTTCTACACCAGGGTTCTGACTATCGCTCATTGTGCCCTGAAATGAGGAATGTCCTACTCATTATCCTTCCCACTCCTCCCAGAGTGGTATTCCACTGCCCACCACACCTATACAATATCCTTGTACATCCCTACACAATACCGCTCTCAACCGCTTGCCTCATGGCTCATATCGCTGAAGTAGACTTTGACGCAAGACTTGCCCCATACATCCTCCCACCACGACCTACTCCAGTCTGGTCACAAGCATCACCTACCCATCAAAGGCAAGGCTACCTGTGAAACCAGTCATGCAACCTACAAGCTAACCTGCAACCATTGTGCTGCATTCAACATGGGCATGACAACCAACAACCTGTTTGTCTGCATAATTGGCCACTGACAAACTGTGGCCAAAAAACAGCTGGACCACCCAGCTGCCGAGTACACTGCCCAACACGAAATTCTGTATTTCTATGACTGCTTACCAGCCTGTGTCATCTGGATCCTTCCCACCAACACCAGCTTTTCTGAATTGCGCAGATGGGAACTGTCCTTACAATATATTATACATTCCGGTAATCCTGCTGGCCTCAACCTTCATTAGTTATTGTTCTTTACCAATCTATCTACTTCCCTGTTCCCATTCCAGCACTCCACAGCCCTCTGTTCCACCAACGCAACCACAGTATTTTTACTTCTCTCTTTTTCCACTACCTCCCACCCTCTGTCTAACCTCCCGGCTGCACTTAGGTCCCACCCTCATCCCACCTCACCCCTATATGTTCCCACAAGCAGCACTGTCCCCCACCTCTACTCTCCTATCCTTCCCCCTCCCAGCCTCCTCCTTAGTCCCACCACCCAGTTTGCTTCTCCCATCACATGCTGCTGCTCGCAGTCTGGCCTCGGCAGCCAGAGACTGTGGTCATGTGTGTGTGAGTTGTGTGTTTGCTTGTGTGCACTTGTGTGTGTGTGTGTGTGTGTGTGTGTGTGTGTGTGTGTGTGTGTGTGTTTTTTGTCTAATTCTGATGAAAGCCTGTTTGAGCGAAAACTTTGTTTGAGAGCCGTTTTATTGTGCCTATCTGCAACTCAGCATCTCTGCTATATGGTGAGTAGCAACTGTACTTTTGATAATATTGCCATTATTACATCCTGGATTTTCCATTTTTTGTTTTTCATTTTGCTTTGTTCATGAAACAAACTTCCTATCTGTTGAACCCAATTGCTAGCTTATAGTTCCCAATGTACAACGAATTGAGGCATCAATTCTACATGCGAAGAATCTCATGAAAAGGAAAGCAGTGTCACACAAGTAAACATAACAAGTACACCACCAATGCAAATATCTTTCGCCATATTCTTTCCCATGTGCGACACATCATTACACTTACATACTATCATCCTGGATTTTAAACTCTTGTTTCTGTGTTTTCAGATGATAAAGACTATCAGGGTCCTTCACCTTGCAAGAACATATATTTATTGTCTATATATAATTTATCACAGGTGTGCCAAAGTCCGAGTGTTTGTTTACACCAATGAACCAAAACATTATGACCACATGCTTAGTAGTTTGTTGGTCCATCTTTGGAATGCAATACAGCAGTGAATCTGCATGGTATGGATTTGGCAAGTACTTGGTAGGTTTCTAGGAGAATGTGGTACCAGCTGTCTCTCCACAGGTCATGTAATTCCTGCATATTATGGGCTAATGGTCTGTGGTGGGTGGCAACTGACTCACTCATATCAGATAATCATGTATTTTCTGACAGTTCTATATTTGTTTTCTTCTGATAAGAGTCAATCAAAAATGTTGTGTTTCAACATACATTGTGCCTTCTTTGTTTTCTTGCCTATTTTTCTGCAGTCACCATTACAAATTCAAATGGTTCTGAGCACTATGGGACTTAACTGCTGTGGTCATCAGTCCCCTAAAACTTAGAACTACTTAAACCTAACTAACCTAAGGACATCACACACATCCATGCCCGAGGCAGGATTCGAACCTGCGACCGTAGCGTTCACGCGGTTCCAGACTGTAGCGCCTAGAACCGCACGGCCACTCCGGCTGGCTCACCATTACACAATTCATATATATTAATACTGCCTTTTGTGACAGATTTATTACAGTTGAAAAAGATGGTATTAATCTATAAAAGTTATACAATTTGTTGTTGCGTAACGAATTTGAATAGTGATGAAGACCACAGTAAGTGTATTTCTTACCATGCAACAACATGTGTGTTATTCATTCAAGAAAGATGATAAAAACAAACATTTCTCATTATTATTTCAAGTGAAATCCATTCTAACATTAGGTTGTAGTGCAATCAGTATTGTTACACTTTTGAAACTGTGAATTTTTGTTTATTATAAGGCACTTGATCTTTACATTGATGTCCCTGTGTTTTGATCAAAGTATGTAAGCCTCTGATAATGAATATATAATTTGAAACCATTATTTTTTTTTCTTTATTAAAGCAAAACCAAACCAAATTGTGGCTGGACGCTGCTGCGTACTACCAACATCAAGCATTTATTTGTTTGGGTCCAGCTGCTATGATTTTCCAGTTTTTTTAATACACTTCCACATTCTGTTACAACTAAATTTTTGGAACTTTTGATATTCCATATTTTATAGTTGCTTTAACTGCCAAGATCTCAGCTGTACAACTGAAACACTGTGAGCCACAAGAGCCCATTCAACATGGGCCCCATTATTTTTTATTGCTGCCCAAGTCTTACGAAAGTCAAACCACAAGCGTTTTACTATGCAGATTTTGTCTTTATTCCCTGTAGAAAAAACAGTTTAAAACACTGATGAATTACGATTGAAGTGATAAGTGAGCGGAATGCAGCCCCACAAATGTGTAGTGATAGAGAGTGCTCGTACCAAAAGGAATAACTTTACAGTACAAACTATGAAGAGTTACAATTGTACGTGCATTCCACATTACAGTGACGCACTTACACTGCCAGAAAAAAATTTGTTCACCTCGAGAGATGATATTGATTTTGATCTAATGATGGTATATACCACCTGGGTGGATAGTAGATGTACTGTCAATGGTTTCAACATCATCATCTGCTAACAGATAGCGTAGTGGCATAGCTAACAGACTGCCACTTGTCTCCCCCCTTTAGTAGAGCATGCTCATAACCAGAAGGCTCAGTGCACCACAAATGTGTGAAGCATGCAGGCAACCATGCCACACAAGATGCATTCGCACATCCAACTGAGTGAGTTTGAAAGGGTTCAAATTGTGGACTTCCGAGTGGCGGCAAGGTCCTTTCAGAGAATTTCCAGATAAGTTGGATGTGCCGAATCAGTTGTGTAATGGTGCTGGTATCAGTGGTCACCTGAACCTTCTCACACCTGTACATGAGGTACTGGGTGTCCACATAGCACAGATGCCTGCCCAGGTTGTCGTACTGTGAGGGTAGCAATGGCAGATGGTACACTTACCGCATCACAGGTAAGAGGGCTTGTGATCCCAAACATGTCACCATGAAACTAATCATGTTATTAGCAGTGGGATTACAGGCGTACACACACCTCTAATCTGTCTCCCACTCACTTCCACAACATCCACATGCACAGATTGACTGGTGCCATCAGACAATTGCTTGGAAGATGGAATAGCATGCCGTGGTCTTCAGCAATGAAAGCAGATTCTGCGTGCATGCAAATGATGGTTGTTTGTGCATAAAACTTAGACCTGGTGAGTATTGTCTCATAGAGGACATTTTTCCACGACATGCTGGCCCCACACCACGCCTTATAGTCTGGAGTGCAATAAGCTACAACTCTCATTCACATTTGGTGTTCCTGGAGGGGACGCTAACCAGTATTCGGTTCCTGCAGAATGTTGTCAGACCCATTCTTTTCCTGTTCTTGCAACAGGAAGGTAATGTGCTGTTCCACCAGGATAATGTTCACCAGTACACTTCCTGTGGAACTCAACAAGCTCTGCAACATATGCAGCAACTGCCCTGACCAGCACAATCTCCAGACTTGTCTCCAATCGAGCAGGTGTGGGATATGATGGGATGAGAAGTGACTTGTGCAGCTCGTCAATCCAATAACTCTTATAGAAGTATGTGAACAGGTCGACCAGGCATGGCATAACAGTGTTCACCACCTGTACGATCACCTGGATGCCACAGTCAGTGCCTCCATTGCTGCCTGCGGAGAGTACACCACTCACTAATGTGGGTGTTTCAGCATGGGTCAATACATGGTACCTCTGAACTGCTTGTGCCATTGATCTGTAAATATCATCATTTCGTGTACTCCATATGCACTGTTATAACAATAAAGCTTGAATGAATTGGAAACCTCTAAAAGGGTGTACTAATTGTTTTCTTCTGGCAGTAAATTTTTGTTGGTTATGACGGAACCAATATTTTGCAGAGAAATCAGAATGAGGGACAGGAGTACACATTTCAAAAGGCAAAACGAAGCTGGCCTGCCCATTTTACAGGTGAACTTAGCCTCTGTGGCTGCTTTGGCAAGCTGGGTTATAACAATATTCAATTTATTTTTGATGACTTCTGCTCTTTGGGGAATTATGATCTACAAAACTCAAACTTATCCAAACTTCTGGACAGCAATGATTTGAAATACATGTTAAAGTAAGGCCAAGCCACATGTTAAATCACATTAGCTACAAGGTGCAAACCAATACTGAAAGTGCTGAAGTACGTTGTACCACACTCTATGATGATTACAGATTCATGAAAATCGCATCTGTATTACTAAACAAAATGCAAGAAACAGGGGCAGTTGAAACAGATTTGAGGACAAAAACATGATCCTTTAAATAAAAGCATCAAAGAATGGGTGACAAAGCTACATCTTCGCATTAAGTTCTCGCCTTTTCTCTCAAGCCCCTACAGTCAGGTAAACAGACCATTCAAAAAATAGCTTCCTGTAGGTCTCCAACTAACTGCTCCATATGAGCTTTATATTCATTGGCTGACCAAAAATTTTACAGACCTTGCACTTGCTTCCAAACATTTTTATCACGACAGGTTCAGACGATGAAGGTGGTGATATTGGATGTGGGTTGGCAGATTAATTTAAAATGGTCATCAGCACCCTTACGAAGATTCAGTACGCCATTCATGTGGGGTAACAATGAGGGCTGTCCCCACATGTGGATTACTTATAATGCATTAAAGTCCACCTCTCCTCCCCAGCACTTTCAAGATGAAGCCCAACACTTCACAAAATTTCCAAACCCATGTGACACTGGTTTCAGTGTTGATGAGGATGGTGAGCAGATCTGCAGCCAAACTGAGGGCTGCCTTGAGGTCAGAATATAAAACACACATTGCCAAAATATGATGAACTGAAAGTAGCTCACCACAAACTTCATGAAGTGGTTGATCCTCCTGCCAGAGAAGGAAAATGTGTGTTAAAGGGCTACACCCTATGCACAGTCTCATGAGTAGCAGTTCCTTCCACCAGCGTGGTCACCATGTCTGCCAGACCTGTGTGGTCAATCCGAATGATTGCAGTTTGTTGTCTGCCACTTCCAACCATTCAGTTTCCCACTGATGCAAGATTCTTCTGTCATGTAAATAAATGATGGCATGCATTGGGATGGCACATTGAAGTACAATACCATCCCAACAAGCTCCTTTGGCTGCTTTGTTGGCTATGTCATTTCCCTATATCACAGTGTGTTCAGGCAACCAGCAAAAGTCCACGTCCGTGTCTCAGTGTAGGAGCTGGCTGCTGTAAGGTGTCAGATATGAGATGAATCAACTTGCCTACTGCGTACATTTGGTGGACTGCTTGCAGCCCAATGAGCGAGTCAAAACAGGCAAGAAATCTTGTACTCTGATGCCTCTGAATTGACTCCAGTGCCGTCATAATGCCATACAACTCTAAATCATAATTTGTAAATTGTTCCAGAAGTCACATTTGGAAAACCATGTCAGGAAAACAGCTGAAGAACTGAGGGTATTTCCTAGCTGGAATCCAACCATGTGAAACAATGGTGCATACTCAAACCCAAAGAAAACAGAGTTACAAAAACGTAATCTGGACTAAATACTTCCTTGTACTGTGTCAGGCTTAAACTCAGGTTTTAACTCACTTCCAGTCTCTGAGGACGCCAAAGCAGCAATTTGTTCCATCCCTGGCTGTGTTTCCGAGGTGTGATATATCTGGACCTGTGAGAAAGTCAGTAGCACATATCCCAAATGGCTTGATGGCATGTGGCTGATTTCTGAACACTCACTCAAAGTTGGGGGGGGGGGGGGGCATGGCACTAAATGCCAATTACTGAGACAACATGGAGATTCAGAGCCTGTTGAGCCAGAAGGAGGTGCCACCAAATTCAAATATGGTTCACCAACCTCTGCATGCAGGCTCTGAACTGGGCTGGCCTGAAAGGCTCCAGTCGAAATCCAAATGCTCTCATGGTGGACAGGGTCTAACATCTTGAGATAGAAACTATGATCTGATCCATAAACTACATTGTTGTAATCTGTGACCTCACAAATGTCATCTTAAAATGATGGAGGCGGGAGCTGTCAGATCTCCACACTTTTCCACCAAGGAATTACAAAATATTCAATGGTCTGAAGCTCACATGCAGGTGGCAGATTAATTTAAAATTGAACAGTGGGCCCAAAAAAGCACACATTGTCCTTAAAATGTAAAACCATGTCCCCCACCATGAGACCCGATGGATGGAAACTGCAACAAGCATGGTTAAAGTTGACACAAGTAGTCTTCTCAAGTGAGAACCTAGAACCTGTTTTATTGGCCCAAGTTTCCTACCTCCTTATGGTCAGTTAAAGTTGTCACACCATCATAAAATCAGAGGAAGAGCAGAAGATTGTTAAGTCACCCACAAACAAAGAACTGTTCAGTGGACTTCTGACTTCAGAGGAGATGCCACTGATAGTAATTGGGTAATGTGTGACACTGAGTACACAGCCTTAGGGGATTCCATTCTCCTGAACAAAGCAATCAGACAAGAAATCATTAACACAACAGAAAAAGCACCTGTCCTTGAGGACAGACTGAATAAGCAAGTGCAGACGTTCACACAGTTCCCCTTCATGAAGCAGGCAAAGGATGTTTTATCTCCAAGTGGGGTTGCATGATTTTTCAAGATCAAAAAACATGCCGACTAAATAGTTGTGGCATAAGGAAGACTCTGGTATTGCTGTCTCCAGTAGAATGAAGTTGTCAAGGTCAGAATGGTAGCCACCGAAACTGCACTGGGAGTGGCACAGTTGACTCTGGGATTCAAGGAGACATGCGATGGTTGACAATGAGCTAGATAGTCTCTCTCATACAGCTGGTATGGACTACACTCCAATAACTATTAGGGCTGGCGTGATCCTTGCCTGGTTTCCAAAATGGAGTTAATATTGCTTCCTTTCAAGTGATGTGGTGCTGTCCATCAAACCAGATCTGACTGAAACAAGATTGGAGCTTTTTTATGGCTCCAGGGCACAGATGACAGATCATGGCATAATGAATCTGATTCACTCCTAGGGCAATGTCTCCAGCAGCAGACAGCTGATTCCAATCCCCACATGGAGAATGGTAAATTGTAGATCTCCCAATTACACAAGAAGAAGTGGTGCCTTCCAACTCGACAGTCCTACTGAACATCTAAAACTCGAGAGGTTGCCCAGATGATGCAGTGATGGTAAAAAAGTGTTCCGCTGAAACCTGAGCCTTATCTTTAGGTGCGTCCACTACAGCTCAATTTCTCAACAAGGCTGTAAGGGGTTGTGTACTGTCCTTGCCTAAAATCCGCTTCGTTGGGTCATGCAGTGGAAGTGGACTGATTAATTGAAGTTATGAATTCCTTGCAATAATTCCTCATCCCCTCTTTTATCATTCACCTCGCTTCTGTTCCCCCAGACCTGAAGGCACAAATATTTTCTGTTGTTGGATGGTGTTCGAACTGTTGCAGAGCTGTGTGCCCAGCTCTAATTGCCAAGTGACACTCTTCATTCCATCAAGGGATAGTTCGTCATCTGACGTGGTTGATACACTGGAGAACAAAATCAGCTGTAGCTCGTTGGATCATACATGTGACATAATCCACTACCTCCTGCATGCACTACTGTTGTTCGACAATGGCCTGTGACTGTATCACAACCAGTTGGTCCATTGAACCATCCGTCTTTGCGATCTCCTGTCAAACAGAGTCCAAATCAGCATGTGGATCCACACCAGAAAGTCGTTTCAGGAATGCAAATCTGTGGTCTCTTACCACTAAACTGAGTCTGCAGTATCTATGGAGCAAAAACAAAGATCAGCGGCTGAAGATGACACTGTATCTGTAGAAAAGTGTGTCACCTGACCAGAGCTCAACAGGCAGATATGCACTAAATGGATGAGGTGCTCACAATTCGACTCCTGGAGCAAGTGGTAGCCGAGCCCCACAGCACACTGTGAGCAGTGAAGTCATCCACGAGGAGGAATGGGTGGACACAGTGCTTGACAGAGCTCTGTCAGTACATCTGCACCCAACAGTCATGGCATAGGAGATGTACAGAACGGCATGTTATCACAACTGGTGCGAGAGCTTCCACTGTCACTGCTTGTTTGGCCATGGTAAGGAGGACAGGAGAGGAGTTGCATCTGTCATCGATGAAAACAGCCACCCCACCCTTAGACCTTTGTCTAGTAACATCGTCCTTCCTATAGTGGTGTTAGCCCCTTAACTGAGATGTGTTGGTGATTTTAAAATGAGATT
This sequence comes from Schistocerca cancellata, assembly GCF_023864275.1. NCBI lineage: Eukaryota > Metazoa > Arthropoda > Insecta > Orthoptera > Acrididae > Schistocerca > Schistocerca cancellata. The sequence goes on along the minus strand of NC_064633.1, from coordinate 490,454,020 downwards.
TCTTTTGTAAGCAGGTGTGGAAGGTTTCTCCTGGGTCAGGGGCCATAATTCTTCCAAATGTGATAGGTATCCATTTAAGTTCCACTGTAATACAGAAGTCCCTGTGGGAGTAATTGATTACTGGTGGTTGTCCTTGTCCTTCTCCCTTGGTAGTCGTGATTTACGCGAAAAATCAGGGGGAACATTAACGGTGTTCAGTTCTCCAGTTCCTCCACGTGGATATCAGTGTCCTCAACCATAAAAATCACAGACGGAAAGATAGGGTGCTCGCCAATGGTTTTGCTGCCACTTTTTCTAGTTTTCGAATGACTTTTTGTGTGACGTTTCTCGTTATTAATGGGAGAAGTTGGTTGTATGGATAGAGGGGAAAGCTATGAAGCTATGTAGAACTCTGTGGTGTGCAGTGAAGTTTGTCTGTGATTCAAAGTCCGTCATTTCAAGTGTAACTCCCCCCCCCCCCCCCCCACAGGTACACTGACAAGTGCATGTACTCATACGTGAACACATGGTCAGGGTTTGTGTGGAAGCATCACACTTGGCTACTGGCTTTTTAAGAGCCGATGCAAACACCAGAAGTTGTATAGCTCTGAAAGCTTATTTAGCTTGATCATAGGGTATGTGTTTCATAACTTTCCTTTCCTCGTTATAAACCCCACACTTCCTGCTCCATACTGAGTGACCCTCAACGGAAGTGTGGAGGAGTCGCCCAATTCGTGAGCTGAGCCTGCAAAATTTCCACAAATAGTATTCCTGTTACATGCCATTGTGGTAAGACCATATCTTTGACATTGAAGCATCGCACTGGATTAGGAACAAACGGTCGAACCTTCCGACGTTCACGTAATTCCGGAGTGTTGATGGTTAGAATAAATGTTTTAGTTCTTTCCAATGCATCAGTGACTCTCCCATATAGTTCTGCACTTCCGCATTAGCTATGTTCTTCCATTCTTCACTTAACTCCTCGAGATCCATCTCCATTATATGAGAGCAGATAACGATGTCTTTACAGAATTATGGGAATTATGCAACATAGCCATAACAGGGAAGTCACCTACAGCTTTGCATCGCAAAAGTTGAGATACCTCGTGTGACGTGGCAGCTTCAGCTAGAAGTGATCCATTATGAAGAAATTTAAGGCCTCTTAAAGACCCAGCAATACCTTCCAACGCCTTGTGAATATAGAAAGGGGAGACCTTCTGAAAGGTTCCTCTCTGCTCTCTTGATTACGATGAAAGTGTAGTGGCATATTGTTAAAGTTCTGAGACGTATTTTTCGACGGACTGACCAACTGAACTATATTGGTTGGGAGGGTATAAGTACTTCCTGACGGTACACCCATCCCACAGGAGCAGATGTGAACTGAGTTCGCTCCGTAAGTATGTCACGAACCGGTAGGGAAATAAATGTCGAGTCAGGCAGAACCCCGTGTTCCTGAGCAAGCGTTATACAACTGGGGGCGGCAGGTGTCCCGGGGGCTGCTTGCTAGGCTGTTTAACCTCTGCAGTCATTCACCCCATTAGTACGTAGCACACCTTGATGTTGACGTTTATGTACAGAATGGTGTTTACCATCCTCACGGTCCTGGTGGTGACGCCAAGGCACCCCCGTTCTTTCAAACACAAAACGTTCCACCGCCGCGCCTGACGATGGTCCCTGGAGTATGCCCAGAGTTTACAACAGAAGAGGTCTAGCGGTACGGCCAGTCCCAGTTCGGGAAAAAGTTGTGCAACACTTTTTGTCAGGCCCGTCCGCTGAGGTCTGTCCGGCTTGGATAATACTACCAGAAGATATGCTACCACCAGCATAGCCTTCGGTGTCACTGAGGTACAGAAACCCTCCTGCCCAGCACTGAAGGTGTTTACGATAAGGCGGCATCCCCTGCGAGAACAACTGGTTCGACACCAATCGTAAAATTAGGTATACCCTTCCCAGGTCCAATAGGTACAACCTGCGTGGGCAAATCAATATCTATATCAAAAACCTAAAAGTCAGTAGTCAGCAGAATTCTGAATTAGTGAAGACGGCGGAAGCAGACTGGTGTCATCTAATCTCGTTCCAACAACCACCAAGTTGAAGACTCTGGCAGTTACGCATTACATCCAGTAAGCATTTACAAACTCGCAGATTTATGATTACGATTTACTTTTACTGGGATTTTGGCCACGTCCACAACGATACATTCGAAGAAACCAAACATTACCACACGATAGTACCTACCAAGCGATTGTGATTTCGGTAATATCAGTAAAACAATGTGACACCTTGATCTTTAATGTAAAGAAAACACACGTCATAAGAAATCCCCCTTTAAAGTAAATCAACTAACGCAACATTTTTGTGAAAAATTTCTCTGATTTCCGAAAATTTGTGACAAAATCAACACTCAAAGGTTGTAAATTTCCAGAAAGTTGTATGCTGGCTAAAGCAGGATTTTACATCCCTAAAAATTACGAGGTAGTTGATGCAAAAGTAAATGAAAATGTAACTCCGAAGAGAAGGGACTACATTCATAATCTTCAGAAGTTCAATATTAGAACACAACAATTAAGCTCACTTGTTGTTGTTGTTGTCTTCAGTCCTGAGACTAGTTTGATGCAGCGCTCCATGCTAATCTATCCTGTGCAAGCTCCTTCATCTCCCAGTACCTACTGCAACCTACATCCTTTTGAATCTGCTTAGTGTATTCATCTCTTGGTCTCCCTCTATGATTTTTACCCTCCACGCTGCCCTCCAATGCTAAATTTGTGATCCCTTGATGCCTCAGGACATGTCCTACCAGCCGATCCCTTCTTATCATTCGCCAATTCACCTGTCACCGTCGAAACTGAAAGTTTTGCAGGCTCTTCTTCCGTACGTCCCGTTGCCGACGAGTACACGTTTCCAAACATAATATAGAACCAAGGATCTACATTTTACGCTGTGGTCAAGAATAATAATGATGAACGAGATGACGCGCACCTGAGTTATGCGTGAGCTTTACCCTCACAATTTTTTTCCTTTTTCCTATATTCACTGAACCTTATACATTCAAATGTTCTGAATGCCAGTAACTAGTGAAAATATGTACAATGCATAACGCAGTTTTTGTTGATTTCGTCCTTGTGGTTTGCAGCGCCACATGTGAATAATTCCTGAAGACGAGCACACATGTCGTCCGTTTCAGTAAATGGGCAATAGAGCGCATGTCGCACTCCAGTTTGGGCCTCGATCCACTGAGGTACACTGATCAGCCAGAACATTATGATCACGCACCTGATAGTAGGTATGTGATTCTTTGACACGGATAACAGCGGCGACGTGTCGTGGCATGGAAGCAATGAGGCCTTGGTAGGTCACTGGAGGGAGTTGGCACCAGATCTGCATATACAAGTCACCTATTCCCGTGAATTTCGGTGAGGGGGGCGATGAGCTTGACGCCACATTCAATTACATCCCACATATGTTCCATCGGGTTTACATCTGCGAGTTGGACGGGGGGGGGGGGGGGGCAGCACATCAACTGGAACTTGCCACTGTGTTCCTCAAACCACTCCATCACATTCCTGGCCTTGTGAGATGCCGCATTATTTTGCTGAAAACCGCCTCTGCCGTTGGAAAACATGATCGTCATGAAGGGGGGTACGTGGTCTGCAAACAATGTACGATACTCCTTGGTCGTCATAGCGCCTCTCACGAGCTCCACTGGACCAATGGATGCCCACGTGAATGTTCCCCAGATCATTATGGATCCGTCGCCAGCTTGTCTCCGTTCCGAAGTAAAGGTCTCAAGGAGCTGTTCCCCTGGAAGACGACAGATTCGTGCCCTCCCATCTGCATGGTGAAGAAGGTATCGGGATTCATCAGACCATGCAACGCTCTGCACCTGCGCCAAAGTCCAGTGCCGTCGGTCACGTGTTCTAGTCAGTCGTAGTTGCCGAAGGCTCATGCATGGGCTGTCGGTGCGGAAGCTCATCGTTAGGAGTGTTCCGTGCACTGTGTGTCCAGGCACACTTGCACTCTACCCAGCATTAAAGTCTGATGTTAGTTCCGCCACAGCTGGCTGCCTGTCCTGATTTATCAGTCTGCCTAGCCTGTGACGTCCGACATCTTTAATGAGGGGTGGTCGCCCAACCCCATGACGTCTGGACATGGTTTCACACGTGTAGAAGACAGTCACCACAGAACTCCTCTAACACTCGACAAGTCGTGCAATTCCCTAATACTCGCGCCGAGCCTCCAGGCCATCATAATCTGCTGTCAGCCGAACTCAGATAGCTCACACGCCTTCCTCATTCTACACACGGACAACACGCTCACTGATATTACATGCACCGTGCCTGTGTTTGACTTCCAGTTAATCTTCGCCACGTGACGCTGCTATCGCCTGGAGGGATTTATATCGATAGCACGTCAGTGCTCATAATGTTCTGGCCGATCAGTGTATATAAGAATATGATTGTCGAAACTTCCTGGCAGATTAAAACAGTGTGCCGGGCCAAGACTCGAACTCGGGACCTTTGGCTTTCGCGGGTAAGCTGTGAGGACGGGGCGTGAGTCGTGCTTGGGTAACTCAGTCGGTAGAGTACTTGCCCGCAAAAGGCAAAGGTCCCGAGTTCGAGTACGGTCCGGCACACGGTTTTAATCTGCCAGGTAGTTTCATATTAGCGCACACTTCGCTGCAGAGTGAAAATCTCATTCTGAATATGATTGTCATCTGGAATGTATGCAACCCACGATATTACTGCAGCAGATGTTGGTGAATACAATGTCTTGACAATATTATTTGGTGCTTCTGAAAGATAGCTTCATAGTCATATTAAAAAACTGGAAGACAATCTCGTAGATTAAGTGATAAGCTTATACCGTGAGGTAATACCTATTCTGTTACTGATGGGTATTCGAATCCCCTCCTGCGACGTAATTTGATTGTCACTTTTCCGGTTTCAAGTAGAAGATGATTAATAACTGTGGCATTTAGTAGGATAAATTTGTCAGGTAGTAATTTCCTGCTTGGCTGCTATTAATCGGTGTGGAATCCACTGCACTACGACACATCCTAGTTACTCTGAAGTGTATTTTGTCCAGTATGTGTAACACACATTGAGGTGCAGAACCAAACCAAATACTGCCGTAGTCAAATAGAGCCACTGGGACTCGTAACACTTTTCTCCTTGTATTCTGACGCTCAGTCAAGAAGGTGGCATTACAGCTCGCACGCAACACTGCATGGATTTTCAAATATCGATAAATGAGGAACATGTTGCATTCGTAAAGAACTGGGCTAGTTTCGTTTGACATGGGTGCCACAAGAGATAAAGACACCAAATAATCAATATATTACATCATAACAGCCGGAGGAAATTGAAAGTGATGTAAAACATCTCTCCTATCTTTTATAAAAAGTGAATTTGAATCTACACTATTTACGAGTTTTTCAGTAATTTCCGTTATTTGAAAGTTTATAGTTTGCCTTTTATGGCAACAGCCAGGATTTAACTTTTGAATAAGAACGTATCCAACAGGCACTTAAAAAATAATAGAAATGCCTACTGATACTTACGCCGTCTTTGCGTGAATTTGTGGTGCTCTCGTATTCACATGAAAACTACATCGCATCTGTTGGCTTTACGTTGATTTGGCTGCCTTTTTTTTATGATGAGCTGAGGCTTTTGCTTTGCTTCTAACTATGTGCAAAGATTGTGCAGGTTCTGTGGAATGCGTTTCTCATGAGCACGGTACAACTAAGCGCCAGAAGGCCACAATAATTAGGCAACACCATTCCTTTTCAACTTTCTTAAAAAGCGTTCCTACATGGCAAAAGTCCGAAGTGCGGCCAGCTCCCGAATTGGCCGGCCATTTCTCACTTTGGCGAGAGGTGTGACCATGGTCCGATTACTTAAAAGTAACACTGTGTATGCCACTTTGACCGGCCATTTCGTGCATTCGCTGGAAACCTCTGGCCCAAGCTCGATCTGATGATACAGCAATGTGCGGTCGGCAGCACTTCTTCCACTTTCAGTGTAACGTGTGCCGTGAACATAGTAGCTGCTGCTTTTCGGATAAGGTCCCGCCTCTGAAACTGCGAATTGTTCTTTTATGACAAATCGACTTCATTGCGAGTACTATGATAATTCCTGGTAGTTGTGTTTCCTATGTGATTTGTTCTTACTTAGACAAATCGGTTTCATTGTGAGTATTGTGGTGATTCCCGGAGTTTATATTATACACTAAGATAACGAAAGTCCTGGAAAGTGATCTGTACGTATACACATAGAGAATGTATCGCGTATACAAGGTATAAAAGGCCACTGCACTGCGGAGCTTTCATTTGTATTCGGGAAATTCGTGCGAAAAGGCGTCCGACTTGATTATGGCCGCACGACGGGAATTAATAGACTCTGAGCGCGGAATGATAGTTGGCGCTAGGCGCATGGGACATTTCATTTAGGAAATGTTACGAAGTTCCAGTGGCAAGAGTGTGCTCAGAATACGAAATTTCAATCATTACGTCTCACCATGGACAACGCGGTGGTCAACGATGTTTACTTAACGACCCAGAGCAGCGCCGTTTGCTTAGAGCTGTCAGTGCTAACAGACAAGCAATAATGCGTAAAACAACCCTAGAAATCAACGTGGGACGTACGACGAACGTATCAGCCAGGACAGTGCGCTGATGGGCTATGGCAGCGGACGACCGATGTGACTGTCTTTGCAAACAGCACGAAATCGCCCGCAGCGCCTTTCCTGGGATCGTGACCATATCAGTTGGGCTCTAGGCCACTAGAAAACCGTGGCCACGTCAGATGGGTCCCGATTTCAGTTAGTGAGAGCTGATGGTGGGGTTTGAGTGTGGCGCAGACCTCACGAAGCCATGAACCCTAGTCGTCAACAAGGCACTGCACGAGATCTTGGTGGCTCCATAATGGTGTGGGCTGTGTTTACATGGAACGGACCGAGTCCTCTGGTCCAACTGAACATATCATTGACTGTAAATGGTTATGTTCGGCTATATTGAGACCATTTGCAGCCATTTTTGAACTTCATATTCTCAAACAATGATGTCATGTCACCGGGCCACAATTGTTCATGACTGGTTTGACGACCATTCTGGACAATTCGAGCAATGATTGGGCCACCCAGATCGCCCATTATGAATCCCAATTAACATTTATGGGACATAATCTAGATGTCAATTCGGGTACAACGGCCAGCACCGACGACGGTTTCGCAGACGCTATAGATACAGCTTGGCTCAATATTTCTGCAGGGGACTTCCAACGTCGTCTTAATTCCATGTCGAGTCGAGTTGCTGCACTACTCCGGGCGAAAGGAGGTCTGGCAGGATATTAGAGGTACCCCATGACTTTTGTCACATCAGTGTACTATACCATACAGTAGAGCCCCATTTATTCGACCTGAACAGGCCGTGGCCAATCCGGTTGAGCAGGAAAGTCTAATGATGCGGAAATTGACAAATACTACTTTTAACACTGACAAAATACATTAATTTGATGATTTCTTACAATTTTTTTCCGCCGACCTGTTCGATTTAAATGGAATGTCGGATTAGCGAAAGTCGGATGAACGGTCCTCTACTGCGTTTTTATGAGTGATATTGATATACTTCCTGATGTTTTGCTATAAATGTAGTAAATCAGCAACCGAATATAATTATGCTGACTATCTTCCGCTAGGAAAATATGACGTTATTGACTCTGAGGAGAAAGAAAAACTTACTGCGCCAGTAACAGGAGACAATAGCGTTATTTTGTACTACGTTAATGCAGAATAATAGTTCGACGTACTGCATGACACTCACTTGAATATTGGACATGGACGTCGCAGATGGATGGAAAAACTACAAACTAAATACAAAAATGTCACCAAAGAAGTCAGTATATTATATTTCCGCTTACGAAAGCCTTTTTAAGACTGACATATCAAGAAAGCATTAGTTTAAAAAACTCAGATATTTACAGAATTTAACTCACGGAGCCAGGTAGATCTGATATACCTACACAATAATCCTGACGGTGAGCGCAAGTTTATCCTCAATTACCAGGATCATTAACCCAGGTTGATATTAATGCGACCACTGAAAAGAAAAAGAGCGGAAGAAGTTCCTTATCAGCTAGTTGATACATTCACCACTACAGGTGGTCCAAGTGTGCTTCGCTCAGGTAACGGGAGAAAATTTTCGAACAAGTTATAAATGAACTAAAGAACATGTGGCCTGAACCGAACTGGTACACGAAAAACCTAGACACAGCCAAAGCCAAGGGTATATCAGACGCGTCAACCAGGCTGTCCAGAAGATGAGAATGACACGGATGCAGACGAAGCAATCAACACGTTGGGCTGTGTGTCTCCGATTTATTCAAGTCATGAAAAACCATTCGCTTCATCCAGGCAGTCAGCAATCGCCATATGAGGACATGTTTGGTTCCAAAGGAAAAGTGGGTCTGTTTACCTCAGATCTGTATAGAGTGGTTATGGATAACATAGCGACAAATCACGACCTTGAGAACGGTGAACAAGAATTAGATGATACAAATGCGAAAAATCCCCCCATAACGAAGCTGCGGCCGTGGCGATGGAACTATCGGAATCTACAGACAGTTGTCTTACCAATAAAATGCGAAAATATTGTGTGTGATGTGTCAAACAGAGTTTAGTGCAGCCCATTGTTGAGTATCCCGCGGCAAATATGTCCGTGCAATATGTGGAATAAGTTCCGAAGCGGACGAAGAGTATGGAGAGAGAATTACTTGTAGACTATATCAAAATAAACACGAAACCAGGAAAAGGAGGTCAGGAGCTCATGTCAGTTTGCAAACACAAGGTGTAAAAATGTTTAAAAATTCGGATGCAAAACCCCCACCAGCAAAAGTTGAAGACAATGTTCACGTCCGTATACCAGATGTTGACAGGGGTCGTGGTGATCCCATGAGCGTTCTTGCAGTTGTCTTGAACGTCGAGGGTGTTTCCTCCAAGCTAAGAACAGAGAATGGTGTTCGAAAGAACTGTATTCAAGAAGCAAATTTTCAATTCTGTACGAGAAACTGCTCACGCTGGAATCCGTGTTTACAGAAGAAAAATCATTGAGAACCATTTCTTCTTCACAAATCACGGCCAAGGGTACACGCGATGCAACTTCACTACTAAATGAGCAATAAATAGCTGAAAATAAAGAAATAAACAGTTGTGCGATTCAAAATGTCATAAAAGTTTACCTCGTTGTAATAAGTCATGACTAACTGTGATAAAGTGATGGATTGTACAAGGCTAAAAATAATATAGGTTTCACTTATCGAATAGTGAAACAGTTGTGCAATTTAAAATATCGTAAAAATTCATGTAGTAGTTCAAGTAATAACAGAGATTGATAAACTCAACAGCTTGTATAAAGATTGAAATTATACAGACTCTTCAAATCGGCTCAGTTTTTGTCTTCCGACTTTGGCCGATGGTTCCATGCCTTTCGCTAAACGACCGGCCAAATCCCGAAATAAGGAAAAGATCGGACACTGGCCGTTTCATGATTTGGCCGGCCACTTCCCGCTTTGGACGATTTCGCTCTCAGGTCTTAAAACACACACACACACACACACACACACACACACACACACACACACACACACACACACACACACAATCCTCCAGACGTAAGAAAGACGGGAAATCCTTAACCACACGAAACTTTAACGGCAATATTTTTACAGTGCAAAATAATATCATTAGTCGCTCTGCAAATATTAAAATAATAAATGGCCTATTCTACGGCAGTCTCCTGGATCAAACAGATAAAGAGATGTATATGAGAAGAGATATAGAAAGGAAAAGAAAAATGAATTTATATTCGTAACTATGAAAATGCCCGCAAAGACGCTATGTCCAAGGGAAAGTGAAGGATTTAAAGAATGAATTATCTATACTACCGCACTACTCGTCGTTAACCGTTGTTACAAAAAAGCTCCAAATTTTTTCACCGAATTACTTAAACAACACAAGTGCATACACTGGTTATGTGGTTTCTGACCAGTAACGAGACAACTGATCATCACACGTGGTGTTTAAAATGACCACTGGCAGCGGCAATGCACTCTTCCTGTCTGGTATGGAACGACTGCTGCTGCTGCTCACGTGCTAGCATTTCATCGGAGCTGTCCGAGCACGCTGCAGTAATACTTCGTTGCATATCACTGAGTGTGGTTGGTATGTCCTTGTAGACAGCGCCTTTCAGCTTTCCTCACAGAAAAATGCATACAGGCGTCAAATTTGGGGAACTGGCCGGCCAAGGTACAGGTCCTCCACGTCCAACCCAGCGATTTGGAAACAATGCGTGAAGACAAGCTGTAGTACTTCGTGCACTATGGGCTGGACAGCCATGTTGGTACCACAGGTTCCACCTAGTCTGCAGAGGAACGTCATCTAGTAACCGTGGAAGATAGGCTGCGATACTTGTGCGCGCTCAGTGTTCCGTCTATGAAAAACGGCCCCATGAGCTGATTGTTCACTATCCCATACCACACATTTATACTCCATGGACGCTGACGTTCCACCCGACGAAGCCAACGGGGATTGTCATCAGACCAACAGCGCATGTTTTGGCGGGTTACATGGCCATGATCGGTAAATGTGGCTTGATCACTAAACAAGATACATGATACATCAGGAGTATCGTGTCTTAATGCCCGTGTACAGATCGTTTCGATGCAGCTCTTGATGGAGAGAGATGTGAGAGGAATGGAACCTATGTTAAATGCTTAGAACACTTGCCTGACTCATGCCACTTTCTCGAGAGACTGAGCGGGAGCTAATATGCGAATCAACTACAGCATCAAGAACACTGATTTCCCCTCTTCTGTCGTCACTTGTTTCCTTCTGTTACGTTGTCTAGGTGTTACCCTACCGCTTTCACGTATCTCGTTCAATAGGTTGATAAGCGCTGAGATGATTGACGACTACTGGGATATCTTGCTACATACCCCGCACAAGTACGAACTGTATTCTTCCAACACTCTCCATACACCATGAGCTTACTATCTTTTCTGCACAGGGAACCTATTTACTCTTTCACTTTTGAACTTCATCATATTTGTGAAAATACTTTTGTTGCTTGATATGTTCTACGTAATACGATTCAACGTAATCAATACAATGCTTATTCAATTCTCAACAAGTTTAGTCAATACTTTCATACTAATACCACAATTATTAACTGCGAAAGTTACTCACTCAGTCACAACTCTACTGCTCAATCGATTCAGATAGTATTTAGTATGGAGATAAGTTGAACCATGAGGAAGACCATACGCTACTTTAGAAAGTTGTATCTTTTAGTTATTATAACATTCTTAAATATGATATACGTTAGTTGCATGCAGAGACGCTGACGCAATGGTCGTTGAATCTTAGAGTCTATATATTATTTAAGAGCGCAGATCCTGTGTTTTGTGCGCATGTTTTATGATGCTGAGTTCCTACGCCATCTGCCATACCTGGAGAGTTTTGGTGGAGATACAACAATAAAATCGGACGGTACGTCCGAGAACCATATCTGATTCTACTTGCTCACCATTAGAAACTACTGATAAGTGGGCGAAAAGACAATACTGTAGTTAAGTGGAAACGCTGTTAGCAGAATTCCCAACAAGTTATTGACCACCTTACTTCAAATTCTTACACCACACTCTAATAAACATTTGGACGGACATAGGCTAAATATTTTGTAATAAATGCACATATACATTGCATATGCATGCGTATATAATATGCAGAGTGGCTCACCTAACTCTGCCACATCAAATATCTCTGGAACAACAACAGCTATTCAAAAACGGTTTTCACCAGCATGAACGTAAGGCACGGGCTAAGGAAACCAAATACTATGCGAAATTTTAAAACTTAAATACTATTTTCAACACAAACTTGTGCATTTTTAAATGGACACCCCCTATTATTTCGTATGCAAACAATAGCATGAAAAATCACAAAAATAATGGCGTTGGTTGCACCGCAATACGTCAGTTACGTCTCGAGAAATTACGAAGCGAAGTTGATGCCTGAAATAAATGAAGAGCAGAGGTAGCCCACGTCCTGAGACTCAAGCGTGCCCCTCACGCTGCCTGTTTCAGGGCCTCACACAATGTAAAGGTATGCACAATGCATAAAAATAAGCAAGTAACACGTCCAACGCAAAGTTATGGTTTTCAAATTGAAATGTATGTTTACTCTAGCGAAATGACAACTAGAGCTACAATTAGAGATGAAACACTTGAATTCACTTTGCTAAACACATTTACTAGTGCCCTGTCGCCCACAGAAACTGTACTGTTGTGCATTACATGCAGCATACAAAATACACTCACATCTTGACCAATGAAACTGTGTCACGTCGACATGTGTTCGAAGTGCTCTCCGTTTGCATCAGTACACGTTTGCAGACGGGTAACGAAATAGTATTGCAAAGATCGTAGAGTTTCTACAGATATTGGTGCACACGCCGCAATAATACGATGTTGCATATCTTCTACTGTAGTTGGAAGTTCTTGATACACTCTGTCTCTCAATGCGCCGTAGAGAAAGAAGTCTAATGGCGTCAGGTCGGGGGGCCGTGCTAGCCATCGCACAGTACTTCCCCGCCCCATCCACCTACTTGGAAATGTCGCATCTAGAACGTCTCTGGCAACTTTTGAATTGTGTGCGAGACATCCATCATGTTGGAACGACATTGATAGACGAATTTCCAATCCAAGGTCCCCCATGAGCAACGCTAGCGTGTGTTGAAGAAATTATGCATATCGCTGTCCATTCAATGTTCCACGGTAAAAACAGGGACCTACAATACAGTTAGTAATGATACCGCACCAAACATTGACACTCCACTGTCGTTGATGAGCAACTTGGCGAATCCAGTGGGGATGTTGCACGGACCAGTAGTGCATGTTCCGCAGATTCACATTACCATGTTTTGTACATGAAGCCTCGTCCGAAAACAGCGAATTGCTTAGGAATACAGGATTACCTTGCAACTGCTGAAGTGCAAAACGACATAATGAAATGCGGGATTCAATGTCATTCCCGTACAGTTCTTGATGCAGTGAGGTTTAAAAACGTGAAACCAAGTGTGTTACCACTAACTGTACTTCTAGTTGTCATTTCGCAACAATAAACATTATGTGCAGGACATCCATCATTCAGATACCGGATTATTTGACACATTATACAGGTGGACCGATTCAACTAAGGTACAGCTCAAGAAGGGACTATACTATCCCCCTTTAGGAGTGCCATCAATGAAATATGGGCCAATGATGTGTTGTCATACAACACCACACCATACGTTAACACTCCACTGACGTAGTACGTAAATCACATCACGATTACCGGCAGCGTGAGTTGCACGCTTGAGTGTCAGGACTTGCGCTAGCTGTGTGCTTCATTTATTTCAAGGGTCAGCTTTGCTTCGCAATTTCTCGGGATGTAACTGACGTATTGCGATGCAACCAACGCCATTATTTTTGTGATTTTTCATGCTACTGATAGCAAACGAAATAACAGGGGGTGTTCATTTAAAAATACACAAGTTTGTGTTGAAAATAGTGCTTGTTTACGTTTTAAAATTTCGCATAGTATTTGGTTTCCTAAGCCCCATGCCGTACGTTCATGCTGGTGAAAACCGTTTTTGAGTATCTACTGTTGTTCCAGAGATATTTGAGGTGGCAGAGTTAGGTGAGACACACTGTATATAGACGGAACGTTGATAGCAAATACCTCGAAAAGTTTTTGACCGTCTTCTTCAAATTTTTACACGCTGCTCTAATAAATATATAGATCGACATGGGCTATATTTAAAAAAAAAACACGAAAGTAGAGGTTTTCCGTTAAAACTGACTGCAAAAAAGGAAACACTGTGTTATGCTGTGCTGTAAAAATGTGCTGCTCCATTTTCTATTTCGCCGTCAGTACTAACTGCCATAGCAGGGCATTTAAACCACTAGACAAACTGTTTAGCAGATTTCTATTCTTTCTCCTTATATACAATTTCAAACAAAAATTGTATATATAGTTGTGTGTCATTTTGTCTTTCCCTCCCAGTCAGTGTTATCAGAATACAAGAAAGTTTTATTTACTGCTAACAGACTTACAGGTAGAATTACTACGGAACATGAATCGTCTGAAACTTTGTAATCCTACCCGTTTGCAGATTAAAATCAGAGTACTGCCACTGAAGTTACTATCCTCACAGGTTCAGCAACAGGAGAGATCCTCATAACCCATATAATAACTAACCCCCGACCGACTGCCCAATTCATTTTAAGTTACTTCAATTCCCAATCAAGGTTTCGTTGGCAATAACAATAAGCAAGGTTCAAGGTCAGCGGAGGGCGGACGAGGGGTGTAGGAGATGGATAGAGAGGGAGGGGATGAGGTAGAGAGAGGAGGAGATGGACAGGGAAGGAAGGGAGAAGGCATTTTGGATGTATATGTAGTTCCCATATATATTTAACAATTGAGAAGCATTGCAAGGTTGGCTAATTGGGAAGCTAATTGGGATATACAACTTTCTCGCCAGATTTGATATCCACAGTCTTTCATCACAAAGAAATTTGTGAGCGTTTGATTCCAATGTCGTTATGACAGTTTCAGATTATTATTTTGCAGACTTTCCAGAACGGTGTTTCAGGGAGAATCTCCTGGCTGGAAAATTGGAGGAATCACACTGACGTAGAAGGAGACTTCATCTTTATCCGAACTGAATGAACACCCAATTCAATAAAGTGGCTTAGGTAAAAACACAATCAGCGATACAAATAACGTCTACTTGTGGAAAATGTTTTCCAAACCAGAATACAGCAATACAAATCAATTCATTTAGCATCGAGTCGATAGTTGCCCAAAGAACGGTTGTGATGCCATCCATCATGTGTACAGATTTATTTATTTATTTTAACTCGCAGATGTGTAACCACACTATCACCCACCGAATGTCGATCACTATGGGAAGCCTTTGTCACGAAATTAGTACAGTTAGTCAGTGAAATAGATAACGTAACGAAACCCGAAACTGTATCAGTATGGTTGGTAAATGTAACCGATCACATTCTGCTAAAACTAAAATAACGTATTTTTATCATTTGGACACCGTAATATGCCATCTAAGAAATCAGTTTCATTATCGTTATTAGCGAATAAGCGATTAGGACTAATTTCTGAATTTTGGACATGAAGATTTCGCGGTTTTGCGTATCTTATGGTATAATTTATGCAATTTCACATCAGTTTTGATCTCGACAATCCATTTCATTGGGTCCAATTTGGTTTTACTCCTCTTATCAAAGAATTCGACTAGTTGTTTTCTAAGTCTGTCTGGTTCAAATGGCTCTGAGCACTATGGGACTTAACTTCTGAGGTCATCAGTCCCCTAGAACTTAGAACTACTTAAACCTAACTAACCTAAGGACATCACACACATCCATGCCCGAGGCAGGATTCGAACCTGCGACAGTAGCGGTCGCGCGGTTCCTATGTCTGTCTGGGTTCATTCTTTTAATGTGTGCATGGAATCTTAACCTACGTTTTATAATGTCACTATGGATATTTGTGTATTGTTATTATTATTATTATTATTATTATTATTATTATTATTATTACTGAAGCCCGCACGTTACCGACAACCATGTTTTCCTGACAAGAAAAAAAATTAAAACAAAGATTTTATGTTGACTATGCTACAAATATAGCACCATTCTTATCCATCATCTATCAGAGATCATTTGGAACAGCGGAAAGTTCCACGGGACTGGAAGAAGACCCAGGTCATAGCAATCTATAAAAAGGGTAGAAAATCGGATGCATATTATTACCGGCCAATTTCATTGACATCGATTTGTTGTACAATCATGAAACATATTTTGTGTTCAGACCTTTCTACACTCTGAGAAGCTTATCTGCATAAACCAACATGGTTTTAGCAAACAGCGGTCATGCGAGACACAGCTGGTCCTCTCTGTGCATGATATACAACAGGCTCTAGATACCGGCTCCCAGGTTGATGCCATATTTTTCTACTTTCGAAAGGCGTTCGACTCAGTTCCGCACTGTCGCTTGCTACAAAAAGTGCGCGTTTACGGTCTATCCGATGACACATGCGGTTGAACAGAAAGTTTTCTAACAGACAGGAAGCAGTATGTCGTCCAGAACGGGGTCGCTTCAACAGAAAAAAAGCGTAACTTCAGGTGTCCCCCAGGGCAGCGTAAAAGGTCCTCTGCTTTTTACGATTTACATAAACGATCTGGTTGACGGTATTGACAGCGGCATTAGACTGTTTGCCGATGATGCTGTAGTCTACAGGAAAGTAGTGTTACACGAAAGTTGTGAACAAATCAAAGAGGATTTGCAGAAAATAAATGCGTGGTGTAATGACTGGCAGTTTTCTCTCAATATTAGAAAGTGTAACCTACCTACTGCGTATAACAAGACGAAAATCCACATTAATGTACGAGTACAAAATAAATGCCCAGTCTTTGAAAGCGGTAAAGTCCGAATGATCTCAAATGGAATGACCAAATTACACAAATAACGGGTAAGGCGAACTCTTAGATTGTTGTTTATTGGTAGAATCCTGGAGTGATGCAGTCCTTCAACAAAGGAAATAGCTTACAATACGTTAGTTCGTTCAGTCTTGGAGTATTGTTCGTCTGTATGGGACCCTTACCAGTTGGGTCTGATTCAACAGATTGAGAAGGTCCAAAGAAGAGCGGCAAGATTCGTGACTGGAACATTTAGCCATCGTGAGAGTGTTACAAATCTCATAGAAAGTTTGAAGTGAGACACATTTGCAGACAGACGGCGCGCTAAACAGAAGGGGCTGCTCACTAAATTCCGAAATCCGATCTTCACCGAGGATGTAGGGCATACATTATTACCACCAACTTTCAAATCGCGCAATGATCACCATTCAAAGATAAGGGAAATAAGAGCTCGTATTGAGGCGTTCTGACAGTCGCTTTTCTCTCGCGCGATCCGCGAATGGAACAGAGGGGGGGAAATATGATTTTGGCGCGAATTGTGCCCTCCGCGACACACCGCTTGGTGGCTAGCGGAGTATATATGTAGATGTAGACGTAGACATCGGTAAAGTGCGACAGGTATCATGCTTTACACTTTTTGCCACTGACTTTTCTGCTGTAACTTCCATGTATTTATACCATTTCATTAACACAGATCTATCTGGAAACTATCATAATTGGTCTAAATTGGTAACCACATAAAAAAAAACCTTGTGCTCAAAGACTGATACAAATTCCACAAATTAGAACATATTACTCTCTTAAAAACAGTTTATTGAAAGTTCAATGAATTACAAATATCAGCTGTGTACGGGACTTTGATAGAAATCAACGGGGAGAGTTGAAAATGTGTGCCCGACCGGGATTCGAACCCGGGATCTCCTGCTTACTAAGCAGGCGCTCTAGCCCCTACACCCCCGAGGACACAGGAATTAGCGCGGCTACGCGGACTTGCTCCAGTAGACCCACATTCTCAACTTACTCCACACACTACGAAAGTAGTGCTCCCTGCCCATTAATCTCAACGCTCGTGGCATCCGCACAGAAATGATCCTTGGCTTGTGATCACCGTAATGTCGGACATGTCCGAAAGAACAGACACCATACACATACAGTTTATTGACTATCATGCTTCCGCTTGCGATTCAAAAATATCATTTTGCTGTAGTATCGAGTCGGTCGTATTGTCTTGAAAGATGTGATGCTGTTTTCCACTGTTTACTGTTCACAACTGTTTGTCGAAGATGGACCATCATTCGCTACGGAACTTTCAAACATGAATTTAATGTCTTTTATCTAGAAGACCAAACGAATGAACAGAGAAAAGTTTCGCAACATACATATTCCTAATATGGAAGAAATTTATCGTCGTGGGAAGAATCCACAGACAGCTGGTCAAAGTTTCACAACAAAGAACAGCCAGTCCGAGGAAGCCGTGTTGGATCTTGTGCGGGAGGATTTGCCAACAAGTGCTGACCGTAAACTGCACTGAGGAGAGTACTGATGGAATAGCTATTGCAGTCCTATCTCGAAGGACATGTGCAAGCAATGGTGCTACACGATGGGGTCATTACAAACCCAGACTTTAGGTCTGTTAATGGATTATTCTGCATGGTACAGCAGTGCTTAACTTCCTGCAGATTGTTTTGTTCACGGAAAAGGCCTCTTTCAATTATGAGGGTATTATAAGTGCCGCAACATCATCTCAAATCAAATAAAAGGATCTTACTTTCTACCATCACTACTGAACGCTGCACGTTACTTGCTATTCACTTGAAATGTGGTGCTGCAGTTGTTGGAGACTCTACCACTTGTTAGTATGCATTTTCTGACAATAAGCCGTCGGCACACGGACCATGCTGTCGAACGTTAACGTTGAGCGTGCCAAGTTCAACGTGCTGCTGAACGCTTAGCAACGATGCGACTTGTGCTTACGGTACGTGGACCCCAACGTGCTATACGCGATCGCAACGCACTCCAGCGGCAGTTGACGGATGTTTCTAGTTCGTAAATCACACTATTTACTCAACGGGCACGCGTATAATTCCCACGTTAGCTTATTAAAACGCACATTTCCTACATCGTCCACGAAAAGGAAAATACCATGTCGAATCAATAAGGACAGAGGCTTATAAAAGTTCCATTACAAACAGTGTGTGACAAATTTGGAATACTTCTCCGCATAAGATAAACGTTATTTCATCATTCCCACATTTTAGAAAAAACCCAAGGTCAGAGTTACTTGATCACTGTTCCTACCCAGTAGCAGAATCTTTGCAACATGTGAATTACGAAGCGTAAAAGAAAAATGAGCAAAATATCTTTATACAAGTAGCACAAGCTGTCCTGTAGATTAAGCCAATCAAACAAAGTCACCCCTCAAAAAAAGTTGAACTTATATATACATAACATCAAATATATTATATACTTATATTAAACTAATAATAAAGTATCAGAACCTAATAAAAACGCGAATGTTAGGAAAAAAAACTTGGAAGTTTCAAGACGAGAACTACTGCCCCCAACAAACAACACAATACTGGACAGTGGGGCTACTCATTACGCTAAATCAACATCACACCTCTCGCGTCTAATCATTTTATGTTACCGCTTGCTGAAAACCTTAATCGTAGATATGTTACAACTTGAGATTTAATTATGACAAATTGTACCAAGAACATTGCGTTTTGGGTGGATCTTCAGTGTGTCGCTGCCCTCAAATAGCCTACTCTCATAATACGGAAGTTACAATAATTCTTTTGCCACGAGTATTTTTTATTATTTTATTATTTATTTTTATTATTTTATTTTATTTTATTTTATTTTTTATTATTTTATTATTTTATTGGAACGAATCACACAGTTAACGACGGGTTTTCCAGTGATTCTCAATTTGCTGGTGCTCAGCAGCAGCATATATACATATAGGCTTGAAATGAATGCCAATATGGCGCCTCACAACTTTGTAATGAAGGGAGACAGCGTGCTTATGACGTAGGTGGCGTTGTGTCATCTCATTGGTCAACGCTCAGACGCACGCTCAGAATATCTGACATGCCAGATATTGCACGTTCGGAAAGACTCCCGAGCGTGCTATTCCACGCTATGACGTCAGAAACTCGGCAGGCTCAACGCTCGGATGCGCGGTCCGTGTGCCGACGGCTTAAGGGTGCAGCACCTTACTTTAGTGTTTTAGTGGTCACACGCTCCTGAAAAGACAGCCTGAAAGCTGGTTCGGTATGGGCGGTCCTTTGCCATGGACAGCGTGATGGTCGGATCACATTTGCATAGATTTTTTCCTGAAATATTTGGGTGTATTTAACCCCACTAGAAACTGAGCTGCATCTGTTTAGTGCGGCCCTACCTGCCTGTTCCACTGCACAACAGGGATTTTGCAGAGAGTGCGACAAAATTGTGTGTGTTACCTTAAGACATGCACTGAACTGACGGTCATAATTTTGGAAGGCTGCTACAAACTTAACAAATCAAACACTATATCCAGTCACTGGTTCCTTATCTCAAAACATTCAGTCTACGATCTTCTACCATCTCTAGAAATAGACGCCAAAGTTTTGTAACTCCCAGTATCGTTTCCCACTATTGTGCAGCACGTACCAACGAAACAAAAACAAAGTATCGTTGATATAAACGCCAACCCTGTACCACGTTTCACCTAGCCCTGCCAGGACTAAGGATTAGATAAAGTCAACTCAGATAATACAAAACGTTATGAGCAGTGCCCACCACAAGACTGACAATATACAAGGTGTCCAGGAGAACTGATCAATATTCAGGGATGTGACATGAACGACCGTTCGAAGCAAGAAAGTCTAGCAACCATAAACTCTAAAATGCTTACCTCAAGAGCTATTAGCAACTGCTCATCTTCACATGTCTCTTCTACTTGTAGAAGTGATCACAGCTCTAAAGTATACATTTTAGAGCCCAGGTTTACTAGACAATTTTTCTTGTTTTGGATCACACCAGTCGAGGATCAGTCTACGTTCCGGGCCGATAGTTGCTGGTACTAAGCGTCACCAGTAGCAGCAATCAGCTGGACAGAAGCAGTCTGACATTAAGTATCTGTCAATTCTTTTTGCTATTAACAAAGTCAGTTTTGCGTGAGAACACTAGCTAACCTTGAACTACTGCTATGCACGACTTAGAGAAATATTGCATATGCAGACGTACTGACCCATTTTGATAAATCAACAATGTTATGATACCTTATTTAATAAGTTCGTCTTTAACTGCAATTATTTTTATAGCCCCCTATCAGATGCTGGAATTTAGAGAAAATGAGAGAGGTGGACGGTGCTCTGTATCCCATTACACGCACACTATGTAATCTGGACGCCCATCGTGCCATGGAGTGCCAGCAACATAGGTGAGGTGTGCACAAAAGATTGGCGTGTTCTGTGTAATATCACAGCGTCGCATCATCAGACCAATTTTCTTCGAGTCTACTGTGACAAATGCAGTTTACATCGAAATGTTTCGGGAATTTGTGATCCAGTTGGATGATAAAGAACTTATCCTCGGCTGGTACCAACAGGATGCCGCCACCCGTCTCGAGTGACCATGGCTGATGTCAAATCACTTTTCCGCGGAAGAGTAATTTCGAAAGGACTGTGGACCCCAAGGCCATCTGATTTAACACCATTTGACCTTTTCCTCTGGGGTGCCCTAAAAGCAAGGTCTACAGGAACAAACCACATAACTTGGAAGATTTACCAGAGAACATCATCCGTGAAAGCCAGGCAGTTATACCAGAGCTACTGGTAGCAACGTTCGAAAATCTGCAGCATTGTGTTCAACTGTGTTTACAAGTCTGGTCGGTCACTTTCAGCACCTTTTGTGATTCACCTTTATTTCCCAATGAGCACGGTATTTGCTGATTTCTATGCAAAGCCTTCAAGTGTAATTTACGAAAATGTTTGCTTATGGGGCCTGTTTCGAGTGGAACACCCTGCATTATGTGTGTCTTCATATATATCTAGGTATTTGATTGTATTCAATTTTTTTTAACAGTGATTATGGGTGTAAATGTGTGCAGGATTGACGGCTGCGTCAGAGAGAAAAGCAATCCGACGGATAATCTCATGTATAAAGCGGACCAGATTAAAAACGTTTTGCATTAAATCGTATCTGACAGGAGGGCGTGGTCCTTTGAGTTAAATTTTGATCAGCTAGAAGATTTTGTGGCAACGTTGTCCACTGAGACATTAAATATCTGTGACCTAAAATCTAGCTATCAGCGCATTATATACAGCCTGGAGTAGAGAACATTGATTTCATTCATATACATAATTGTAGTCGGGGCTATTGTAAAGCACTTGAACTTTTTGGAAGTTCTACAAACTTTGGGAAAACTATCTTAAACAGTAGTAATAGAGATAGAGTCAGGCAGCAGCAGGAAGAGTACACGCTGGAAAAAGTTACGAGCGTTTCAACCTCAGCAATTTTTTCCTAGAATATGATGGACTACATCTGAAAAGTAAATTCTTGGCTACTTGTTGCGAAAAATATAAAAATTAACTTTTTCTTACTTAAACACAGGAAGTATCAACAAATGTGAACTGAGAAAGAAATTCATGGAACTTCTTCCAAGGGTTACACATGAATGGAATGAATACTTCATTTTGAAACTGTGCAGGTCTATCAACATCAAAAATAAAATAATGACGGACATGAAATTATTTTGCCGGTGTAATGTAAAAAGAGTCGTTCATGAATTTGTGCTCTCGTGCAAACCTGCAGGGCAAAAGTTGTTGAGAAAATAGTGAGACCAATTTTGGGGACACCGACACATTATCGTATCGTGCCACCTGGGAACGCAATTTATTCGTGGCAGATACCGTCAACGACAAGGCGCGCAGACTCGTACAGCATTGGCCTCCAAACATTTTTCGATGGAGCGCCTTTAGAGCTGTGATAAGAGTGTGCAGGTAACAGCAGTCCGTTAAATATACAGAGCAGAAAGAAAGAAAGAAAGAAAGAAAGAAAAAACGTGAAGAAAGAACGTATCTCATGTATAAAGTGTGATTTTATAATCTACCCTATAAAATACTCAGGCTGCTTCTCTTCGGTTCTGTCATGTTGAACAATAAAGTATAAAGATTTCACAGAACAAAGCTAAATTCGGCAACATGCAGATGGCGGACTGCGCTGCCTGGCCAGCTGGAGGCAAGTGGGCTGCGCGGCCTTGAGCCCCTGGTTTCGCGGCGGCGACTGCAGCCTCAGCGGCACGTAGCGCCTGGCACAGTTCTGCGCTGCTCCTGCATTGTTGGGACGCCGCGCCGGTGGACGGTGTGGACCCCGCGCCCCCGCACGCCAATTAGCGGCGGCTGGCCGTGGCGGGATCAATACGCACCGCGTCATCTGGCCCGCCGCCGACGCCGCCGTGGCCACCCACGCGTCGCCTCGCTGTCGCCCCGTGTCGATACAAGCACACCGTCAACGTGGCACTGTTTATAGCCCAACAAGTGTTCCCACAGCACCTTATCTGTACGACGCCTAGCCATCACACGCGAGTTCGCCAACTAATTCATCCCAGGGAAGGCGGCCACATTGCAACGGCAGCGCAAACTTTAAGCCATACGGCACAACTTTTACCTAAGATTTCATCACTCTTGTTGAGAAGGTAAAATAGTCTCAAACTGCCACCTCCGCTTCAAGTATTTTTGCGCTAGTCGCAGGGTGTCCCTTTTAGTCTCGAATGATCTACAATGAACTGAGAAAGTCACACGATAGCGATATGCATATATACAGAAGATGGTACACCACGCGCACAAGGTATAAAACGGCAGTGCGTTGGCGAAGCTATCATTTGTACTACGGTGATGCATCCGAAAATGTTTCAGATGTGATTATCGTCGCACGACGGGAATTGACTGACATTGAACGCGGACTGGTAGTTGGAGCTAGACGCATGTGGCATTCGATTTCGGAAATCTTTAGGGAATTCAGTATTCAGAAATCTACAGTCTCAACAGTGTGCCCAGAACATCAAATTTCAGGCATCACCACTCCCACGGACAACGCTCTGGCCGACGGCATTCACTTATTACTTAACGACCGACAGCAGCGGCATCGGCGTAAAGTTGTCAGTGCTAACACATAAGCAACGTTGCGTGAAATAACCGCAGAAATCGATGTGGAACGTACGACGAACGTATCCGTTAGGACTGTGTAGCGGAATTTGTCGATAATGTGCTATGGCAGCAGACGACCGACGCGAGTGCCTTTTCTAACAGCACAGCATCGCCTGTAGCCTCTCTCCTCGGATCGCGACAATTTCGGTTTGACCCTATACGACTGGAAAATCGTGGCCTGGTCAAAGGAGTCCCGATTCCAGATGGTAAGAGCTGATAGTAAGATTCGAGTTTGATGCAGACCCCACGAAGCCATAGGCCAAGTTGTCAACAAGCCACTGTGCAGACTGATGGTGCCTCCACAATGCTGCAGCTGTGTTTACACGGAATGGACTGGGTCCTCCGGTCCAACTCAACCGATCATTGACTGGATATGGTTACGTTCGGCTACTTGGCGACCACTTGCAACCATTCATGCACTTCATGACCCCAAACAACCAAGAAATTTTTATGGATGCCAATGCGCCATGTCACCGTGCCGCAATTGTTCGCGACTGGTTTGAAGAACATTCCAGACAATTCGAGCGAATGATTCGGTCACTCAGATCGCCCGACCATGAGTGTACCGTGAATATCAAGAATCCGGTAAAACATCAAATCTCTGACATCGCTGCGGCCGGGAAAAGTTCCTGCAAGAACGGGACCAACGACGACCTAAGAGAATCGTTTAACGCGATAGAAGTGCAACCCTTTCGCAAACTGCTGCAGATTTCAATGCTGGGCCACCAACAAGTGTCAACGTGCGAACCATTCAATGAAACATCATCTATATGGGCTTTCGGAGCCGAAGGCCCACCCATGTACGCTTGATGACTACACGACACAAAGCTTACGCCTCGCCTGGGCCCGTCAACACTGTCATTAGATTGTTGATGACTGGAAACATGTTGCCTGGTCGGACGAGTCTCGTTTCAAATTGTATCGAGCTGGTGGACTAACTCATGAATCTATGGACGCTGCATGTCAGCAGGGACTGTTCAAGCTAGTGGAGGCCCTGTAATGGTGTGGGGCGTTTGCAGTTGAAGTGATATGGGACCCTTGATACGTCTGGATACGACTCTTGACAGGCGTCACGTACGTAAGCATCCTGTCTGATCACCTGCATCCATTCATGTCCATTATGCATTCCAACGGACTTGGGCAATTTCAGCAGGATAGTGCGTCCAGAACTGCTACAGGGTGGCTTCGGGAACTCTCTTCAAAGTTTAAACACTTCCGCTGGCCACCAAAATCCCCAGACATTAACAATATTGAGCATATTTGGGATGCCTTGCAACGTCCTATTCAGAAGAGATCTCCACCCCCTCGTACTCTTACGGATTTATGGACTGACCTGCAGGATTCATGGCGTCAGTTCCTTTCAGCACTACTTCAGACATTAGTCGAGTACATGCCACGTCGTGTTGCGGCACTTCTGCGTTCTCGCGGGGGCCCTCCACGATATCAGGGAGAGACGTACCAGTTTCTTTGGCTCTTCAGTGTAATTTACTCATGGTTGGAGCTGCACAACATGCATTACGGGCGGGGGAGGGGAGGTCAGAAAGTTGTAAGTATCACATCGAAGAACAAAATGACCTAACTAATTGTTTGTTTGGTTGCTGGTGAATGTTTACAGTCCTGGTACATGCTGAAATTCCCGCTTCCAAGTACGGCGGCACGCCGACAGAGGGGCCAAAACAAAAGAAAATGTCGCAGACTATTTATAAAGTGGAACAACAGTCCATGCTGAGTTGTTAGAACTGTACAGCAATAATGTACCATCATATGGTACAGTGGGTAGGTGGCGTAAACGTTTCCAATCTAGACAAAAACGTCTGGAGAGAGAAAAACGAAGCGGCGAATCATCTCTCAGTGAAAAATCGGTAATCGCTTGAGAATTGGTGGTCTCGGTGCTCGAAGGCCTATGTATCACAATTGAGGCCACAATGCAGAACGTGAAAGTCAACTACTGATCAGTTTGTAACCTCTTCCACAACATTTTGAAGAAGACAGGTTGTCGCGCGCTCAGTTCCATGACTGCTCACACCCAGCTCGCCGAATCGAGGAAGCAACTGTTGCAGCTAAGTCTGGCCAATCTGGATGACTCCTTTACTAGCCTACTCGCCATAGACGAGTGCCTGGTGTGTCACTGTGATCCCAAGTCAAATGACCAAAGTGAACAGCGAGAAAATGTGGATTTATCATCGGTGTAACACCATCGGGGACAGGAGTTTACTACCGAAATCTCCTGACGAGGTCATAGGAGGCACTCAAAACAAATTGCCTTGGAAAGCTTAAGGCGTGTTTTGGTTCCACGGCGAATCTCCAGGTCATTTTCCACACGACACAGTCCCGCACGTATGCAGCATCTCTGGACAATTAAATTTTGCCCCAACCCCTGTATTCTTCTGAGGTGGCAGCCAGTTACTTCTTCCTCTTTTCTCCGTTAAAGAAACCATCCCATGGATGCATTTCCAGAATGACGCCCAAGTCATTTTAGAGGCGGAATGTTTCCTGAACAGTCAAGTCGCAGACTTTCACAACCAAGGATTCCGCCAAATCATCCAGAGTTGCGAAAACTGGAGCATGGGAGGGTGAAGTGAAGAAAAGGACTAACACGACCATAAGGTTTCATGATCGCAGGTTTACGTGATAATTAAAACTTTATTATTTCTCACCTTACTCTTGTTGGTTGTTTTTCTGTGCAACGAGTCGAAGTGTAAAAGGCTACACAGTTGTCTCAAACAATACACTCAAAGGGAAAAAAACTCAGATTACTACTTCCATCAAATGTAAGGGCAGACTCTTTATTGCATCTGATCGTAAAAGTAGGACCTTGTGTTTGTGTTCCGAGGAGAACATATAACAATGGTAGATGGTTATCGTTGGAGGTTTGTCGTCTCCTTTTTCTTATTTTTTATGACATGCTATTACTTTTATGTTTAACCACTTCTGCACTCACCAAGTTTTGGTTTCACTCACACATAAATTTCCTCTACAGTGTCTACATTTTGAAGTATTTGATTTTCCTTTTTTTCTTTAGTTTCCGCTCATTTAATTGATGTGTAGAAAACAAATGATAAGAGAAATCAATTTATTCATAAAAAACCCTGTGATGAAAGACATTACTCGTCGAAGAACCAAGGAACATTTCTCTAATTGTGTGAATACGTCGAAAGTTCCAGAAACTATGTGTTGTGAACGTAATGTCATTGAAATAAACGACAGAGGTCTGTTCATGTCACCTTTCTTCATTGGGGTGGCGTGCTGAGCATATGTTAGTTAGGTGGCCTTGTAATACTTCTGGTTATATAATTATCTATTTCGCTAATCTTTGTCGTGTTCCATTATTTAATGAGAACAACCATCCTGTCTTCTTATTATATACATAATCTGAATTGTATTTTTAATGTTTTACAGCAGCCAGATAGGAGAGGTTGGCGGTGGATTGTTCGAAGGTCAACGACCGACCACTGTCTCTGCTCATTCGTTTACTGCATCACTCAACCTTCCTGAGATATTTTATCCATCATTTCCCTTGATGTACGTAACGTTTTATTGTGAAAATTGTGTCGATCTGATTGTTCTAGACCCTATTGTATAAGACTGTAAATGATGATGCACTTCTACATGTGATGTGTATACCACTGTAGCAGATATTTAGTAAATTACGCCATACGGTACTGTCATGAAGCTAAACGTCCATCATTAATATAGGTTGCTTCCATGACGCGGAAATTCATTTATGTAAAAACGACTTATTTTATTATATGCTAATCTGTGCCCTCTCTAGATGAACTCAGTTGAGCCATCTGACTGACAGAGAGGAAAAGCCCCAATTTGCAAATCGGTTCTGCATTTTATTTGTAGTAGGTGACAGCGTGAATCTCTGCAATGCCTTCCAGCACTCTCGTGATTCGGAATAGCCTTCTGACACCACATACTGTGAATCCGCTTTTTGTTTTCTTTTCTTTGTGCTTACGCTTTCATTTTTCTCCTTTTTTCTATGCCAGTTTCAATTTTAAAAAATTAAATACTTTTCGGGGATTTCAGAGCGATCAAACCACGAAGTAGCCAAACTGAATGGAATACTACCCAAAATAATATGAATATAATTACAACCGTACACGGTTGAAGCTGGGGTAGTAATTGGTGCCCCTATGACCTGAATATAGAAAAAGATGCATGTGCAGTTCGATTCTCAAAAAAAGGGAAAGGTCCCACCGACAACGAGTCATTACAACTAGAGCATTGCTTAAAATGCTGAAGGGCAAGGATGAACGAAAATCGGCCATGTCCTTTTCATATTAGCCATTTGCCTTAAACGGTTCAGGAAAACATTAATCGCGATGGCCGAACTAGGAACTGAACTCTGGTGCTTCTACACGTGAGTCCAGTCTCTTTATAAAAGCATGAACTAGGATGTCGGAAACCTAGCTTAATTTTAATATGTAATTATAACAAAGTTATAAATTACCGGTCGTCGATGCTAAACGGCGTTCGCAAATAACTTGAAATTGCGATTTTGAGCAGATTTTGAAATTTAACAAATACGGGCGAACACAATAAGCTATAGCAGCTGTAACTCTGCACTGAACGAAGAAGGATGGAACTGGAACGAGGGACCAATTGAAAAAGAATGAGACCGACGCGAGACCGCAGAACGCCGCAACTAGAAGTGATCAACTAAAAAAGTACGAGATCGACCGAAGGGATAGACCTGAAGTGAGCGATGAACGACCGTTCCTTAGAAGTCGTTCTTCGGTTCTTTCGTTCAGTTTAGTGAGCCTTTTCCTTTGTATCAGTTTCTTTGTGTATCATTCAGATCTTGTAGCCGCTTACAATGACAGTGCACTGCCCTATGAACGTGTCCCCCTCAATTTGGGTGGGTAGGGGAGAAGGGGTGACACCTGGATCGGATACATGTGAATGAGCAAGTGTAATACGTCTGCCGTGTTGAAACCTGTACAGATTGAGAACCTGGGATACCAATGACATGATCTACGGTAACCTGGACTCGGCAGTGGGTAGGTCTGGCCGACTTTGATCCTGACGTAGATTCACACATTCACGGAACAGTTACTTCCGTGGCACCGACTGTCGTCATTGGTCGGCGGTTTGTTGTTGGATTGGTTCGTCTCTTGAAGGTCTGGTCCGTGTGACACACACACACACACACACACACACACACACACACACACACACACACACACACAGAGAGAGAGAGAGAGAGAGAGAGAGAGAGAGAGAGCGCATTTCAGATCTAGCCAAGAGCGTCATTATCATCACGTATGAATAGAGCGTCGATCTGTATTTAACTAGTTCAGTTACGGAAGCTTGAGGATGCCTTAGCTGGAGCGTAATATAAACTAAACTGATTTGCTTGATCTAGAGTTTAGTTGCGCTTCGTAATGCCGGTTGACACTATGCCAGTAATTTAGTGGCTCTACTAAAACGAAAAAGTGGCGAGTGTGGGACCACACACTGCTTTGCTGGTGGTCAAGTGTCGACTTCTGTGACGTAAGCACTGAGAGATGGTTCGGGGAGCGACGGAGAATCAAACAATGTATCTTGCAGCAAAGCTTATCCTGGAAGCGGTGAAAGACAAGATTAAAACGCCAAAAACGAAAAAATGAGTTCAAAAAATTACTAGCCTAGCAGATATACATGCAGCACGAACTGGGACGTTCAGTTCAGCATGCACCCCTGTTCAGCATAAGCGTCACGAATTAGATCGTTGTAGAGACACTGCAAGGAGGCACGTTGCTGATCCAGAAGGAAAGAGAGAACGGAACGGGGAAGGAAACAGAACAAGTGGTGTTCACTCCACTCAAGTAGTTAAGTGAATCGACGCGGACGATGCTACACTGCCACGCATTAAAACTGCAACACACTTCAGCAGCAAGCAACAAGCGTAAAAACGTCAAACAGGTGTGTAGTGTACAACATGCTTGAACGCACAAATTATCAGCATTTAAAGACAATCGCACAAATTAGGTAGGAGTGACATCATCTACATTCTGTGCGTAAGGAAAGATTAAGCAGCGGGTGGGTGCTTCAGGAACCGCACTGGCGTCATCTACATTCTGTGCGTAAGGAAAGATTAAGCAGCGGGTGGGTGCTTCAGGAACCGCACTTCAAAGTTGCTTGTTTGTCGAAATTTGGCAGCGGCTGGATAGAGGCGTGTCGAGAGTGCGGTCTACTGTTCCGTGATAAAGATAATCGGGTTTGTCGGAACCGCACTACTATCAAGTGAATAGAGGATCGACGGGTTCAGGAGATCCGCACTCAACCCCATGCAGGATCTCAACAGCCATACGTGACAGGTGCTCAAGACGATACATATTGACTTGGCTCAGCCGTGCATGATCGTACAGCCACGTCACGTACCTTCAGTCAGAAACAGGCTTGTCTGCACAAGACAAGTATCCTCACGGACAGGTTGGAGCACCACAGAGTGACAGCAGCGCGACCATCGTTTGCAGCTTGCCTTGACGCGGCGGCAGAGAGAGGCGCGCCGACAGTAGTATGACCAGCGACATTGAACTCAGGACTAGTAAGCCACGTCGTCTTTTCAGGCGAGCCCCAGTTCTGCGTGCAGCATTACGATGGACCTACTCGAGTATAGAGCTTCCGGAGCGAATGACCGTTGCCAAATTGAAGTCGTCATCGACACTACCTCCCGTGCCAGTATGGGGTAGCATTAAGCACAAAACACAATTACCTCTGATTCCCTTAGCCGGTAGTTTGGACAGCAGGCGTTAGATTTCTGACGAGTTGAAGTCGGTGGCTGTGGCTTATCTTGGAGGTCTCTATGGTGTAATTTTTCAACAAGATTATGCAAGACCGTTTTGTGCCTGTGCAGTCCTCACCCACCTCGATACTCGTATTCCAAACTAAGGTCTGGTGACCAATATTTAACTGACGGTACCCCTGAATGAAGTTTCGCGCTTGCAGCGCTATCTACTGACTGTTTAGGAAACTACTGCAGTATTGGTTTGACTCAGTAGTCGTTTGCCAGTCGGTGAGAGCAGAGCAGATTGGCCGAGACAATCGCAGATCGCACGAGTTCTGAAGTGCGCGGTGTGATTAGATTTTTGCTGCCGAAAGGATCTTCAGCTGCTGAATCCATCTAGTGTTTGGACCTGAAATAATGAGTGACAAACAAGTTCGAAACCGGTGTCGAGAATTTAAAAGTGGATGCACTCATGTTCATGGTGAACAGCGGAGTGGCAGGCCCAGTATTCGGACTTACGACATCGACAAAATAGAGATGATTTGTTTTCTCACACTGTAACGGGGACGAGTATACCAACGCAGAATCAAAACAACAGACAAGACAGTGGCGCCATGCTGGGTACCGTTTATTGGGACGAGAAGGGCGTCCTTTTGACTGATTTCATGGCTCGTGGGTCAACAATTACAGCTGACGTATACTGTTAAATGCTAACCAAACTCACACTTGCTATACAAAATCGACGCCACGCGAAACTGTCGTCTGTCATATTCCTCCTCCGCGACAGCGCACGGCCTCACTTCGCTGCCGAAACTAAGGAGAAGATTCAAGATTTTCGTTGGAAACCTTTGGTCCCACCCCGTGCTGTTCCGACCTTGCAAAAGCGAGTACTTCCTCTTCTTGCATTTGAAACAGTGGCCGGGTGGACAACGATTTCAAAATGACGATGAACTAAAGACTGGCGTTACCAGCTGGTCCAATTTCCAGGCAGCAGACTTCTATGCAGATGACTTAAAGAATTGGTGCAACGTTACAGAAAGGGTATAGAGGTGAACGGCGATTATGTGGAAAAGTAAAGAAGATATGCAGTAAAATACTAGTGTCAATAAAAACCTTTTCTCATGAGCGTATTTGTTTTCTGACCAGTGTATCTTAGTTTTGGAAAACGCCTCGTAGGATATATGATTTCTGCCCTGCCCAGCACGATCTTCAGACCTCTCTCACAATGGAAGCAGCTGGTGCCGGGTTGCCAAGGGATTGACAGCGCACCACTTGCCAGCCACTACGATTGATAAACTCGGCCAGAGGTTTGCAGAAGCATGGAATGATGTTTCTGCATCCATCATCCAAGCTCACAATCATCTCGACTCTATGCCCAGAGGGATTAGAGCCACTGATGCTGCAACCGTGGCAGCTCTGTGAACTAAATTCCGCACCATGAATACCTCCAAATCGTTTACAAATTTTAATCATATATTCTTCCTACTACACTGTATACGTACAGTAATTAAAATTTCGTTATTTGCTATCCTTGCTGGTGTTGTAAGCAGTGTAACTGGCTGGTTACTTCTAGACTTACTGGATCATGCCCACTAAACGCTTTTACTAAACTACACGACTACACAATGTCGTCCACACACGTTCAGCAGCTAAACATCTTGTCGCTCGACTAAATTACTGGGCAAAAGCGAGCCATGTGCTCCCACAACGAGCCGGCGCGGTGCCCGCCGAACCCCCGCCACGGGCAGCCTACTGGAGCTGGAACTCCCACTGTGAGGCGCTACCCTGCTGCGGAATCGACCATCGTCTCTCTTCGGAAGGCAGCGACAGGATTACGCGCGTTCCACACTACGGGCTTCATTATTCCGCAGCTCATTTACGTTACTGAGAACGGACATGACCGCCTCATGGGCTTTCAAGTGCTATTTTAAGCTTGCTCTCTTACTTCGTTCTTGTTGTTGTGGTCTTCAGTCCTGAGACTGGTTTGATGCAGCTCTCCATGCTAATCTATCCTGTGCAAGCTCCTTCATCTCCCAGAACCTACTGCAACCTACTTCCTTCTGAATCTGCTTAGTGTATTCATCTCTTGGTCTCCCTCTACGATTTTTACCCTCCACACTGCCCTCCAATGCTAAATTT
This sequence comes from Schistocerca cancellata, assembly GCF_023864275.1. Classification (NCBI taxonomy): domain Eukaryota; kingdom Metazoa; phylum Arthropoda; class Insecta; order Orthoptera; family Acrididae; genus Schistocerca; species Schistocerca cancellata. Next base: position 490,421,459 of record NC_064633.1, on the reverse strand, counting down.
GTGATCCCTTGATGTCTCAGGACATGTCATACCAACCGGTCCCTTCTTCTTGTCAAGTTGTGCCACAAACTTCCCTTCTCCCAATCCTATTCAATACCTCCTCATTAGTTACGTGATCTACCCATCTAATCTTCAACATTCTTCTGTAGCACCACATTTCGAAAGCTTCTATTCTCTTCTTGTCCAAACTGTTTATCGTCCATGTTTCACTTCCATACATGGCTACACTCCATACAAATACTTTCAGAAACGACTTCCTGACACTTAAATCTATACTCGACGTTAACAAATTTCTCTTCTTCAGAAACACTTTCCCTGCTATTGCCAGTCTACATTTTATATCTTCTCTACTTCGAACATCATCAGTTATTTTGCTCCCCAAATAGTAAAACTCCTTTACTACTTTAAGTGTCTCATTTTCTAATCTAATTCCCTCAGCATCACCCGACATAATTCGACTACATTCCATTATCCTCGTTTTGCTTTTGTTGATGTTCATCTTATATCCTCCTTTCAAGACACTGTCCATTCCGTTCAACTGCTCTTCTGACAGAATTACAATGTCATCGGCAAACCTTAAAGTTTTTATTTCTTCTCCCTGGATTTTAATACCTACTCCAAATTTTTCTTTTGTTTCCTTTACTGCTTGCTCAATATACAGATTGAATAACATCGGGGAGAGGCTACAGCCCTGCCTCACTCCCTTCCCAGCCACTGCTTCCCTTTCATGCCCCTCGACTCTTATAACTGCCATCTGGTTTCTGTACAAATTGTAAATAGCCTTTCGCTCCCTGTATTTTACCCCTGCCACCTTTAGAATCTGAAAGAGAGTATTCCAGTCAACATTGTCAAAAGCTTTCTCTAAGTCTATAAATGCTAGAAACGTAGGTTTGCCTTTCCTTAATCTTCCTTCTAAGGTAAGTCGTAAGGTCAGTATTGCCTCACGTGTTCCAACATTTCTACGAAATCCAAACTTCCCCGAGGTCGGCTTTTACTAGTTTTTCCATTCGTCTGTAAAGAATTCGAGTTAGTATTTTGCAGCCGTGACTTATTAAACTGATAGTTCGGTAATTTTCACATCTGTCAACATCTGCTTTCTTTGGGATTGGAATTATTATATTCTTCTTAAAGTCTGAGGGTATTTCGCCTGTCTCATACATCTTGCTCACCAGATGGTAGAGTTTTGTCAGGACTGGCTCTCCCAAGGCAGTCAGTAGTTCCAATGGAATGTTGTCTACTCTGGGGGCCTTGTTTCGACTCAGGTCTTTCAGTGCTCCGTCAAACTCTTCACGCAGTATCGTATCTCCCATTTCATCTTCATCTACATCCTCTTCCATTTCCATAATATTGTCCTCAAGTACATAGCCCTTGTATAGACCCTCTATATACTCCTTCCACCTTTCTGCTTTCCCTTCTTTGCTTAGAACTGGGTTTCCATCTGAGCTCTTGATATTCATACAAGTGGCTCTCTTTTCTCCGAAGGTCTCTTTAATTTTCCTGTAGGCTGTATCTATCTTACCCCTAGTGAAATAAGCCTCTACATCCTTACATTTGTCCTCTAGCCATCCCTGCTTAGCCATTTTGCACTTCCTGTCGATCTCATTTTTGAGACGTTTGTATTACTTTCTGCCTGCTTCATTTACTGCATTTTTATATTTTCTCCTTTCATCAATTAAATTCAATATTTCTTCTGTTACCCAAGGATTTCTACTAGCCCTCGTCTTTTTACCTACTTGATCCTCTGCTGCCTTCACTACTTCATCCATCAGAGCTACCCATTCGTCTTCTACTGTATTTCTTTCCCCCATTCCTGTCAATTGTTCCCTTATGCTCTCCCTGAAACTCTGTACAACCTCTGGTTTAGTCAGTTTATCCAGGACCTATCTCCTTAAATTCCCACCTTTTTCCAATTTCTTCAGTTTTAATCTACAATTCATAACCAATAGATTGTGGTCAGGGTCCACACCTGCCCCTGGAAATGTCCTACAACTTAAAACCTGGTTCCTAAATCTCTGTCTTACCATTATATAATCTATCTGATACCTTTTAGTACCGCCAGGATTCTTCCATGTATACAACCTTCTTTTATGATTCTTGAACCAAGTGTTAGCTATGATTAAGTTATGCTCTGTGCAAAATTCTACCAGACGGCTTCCTCTTTCATTTCTAAGCCCCAATCCATATTCACCTACTATGTTTCCTTCCCTCCCTTTTCCTACAGTCGAATTCCAGTCACCTATGACTATTAAATTTTCGTCTCCCTTCACTACCTTAATAATTTCTTTTATCTCATCATACATTCCTTCGTTACCTGCAGAGCTAGTTGGCATATAAACTTGTACTACTTTAGTAGGCATGGGCTTCGTGTCTACCTTGGCTACTATAATACGTTCACTATGCTGTTTGTAGTAGCTCACCCGCACTCCTATTTTTTTATTCATTATTAAACCTACTCCTGCATTACCCCTATTTGATTTTATATTTATAACCCTGTATTCACCTGGCCAGTAGTCTTGTTCCTCCTGCCACCGTACTTCGCTAATTCCCACTATATCTAACTTTAACCTATCCATTTCCCTTTTTAAATATTCTAACCTACCTGCTCGATTAAGGGATCTGACATTCCACGCACCGATCCGTAGAATGCCAGTTTTCTTTCTCCTGATAACGACGTTCTCCTGAGTAGTTCCCGCCCGGAGATCCGAATGGGGGACTATTTTACCTCCGGAATATTTTACCCAAGAGAACGCCATCATCATTTAACCATACAGTAAAGCTGCATGCCCTCGGGAAAAATTACGGCTGGAGTTTCCCCTTGCTTTCAACCGTTCGCAGCACCACGACAGCAAGGCCGTTTTGGTTAATGTTACAAGGCCAGATCAGTCAATCATCCAGACTGTTGCCCCTGCAACTACTGAAAAAGCTGCTGCCCCTCTTCAGGAACCACATGTTTGTCTGGCCTCTCAACAGATACCCCTCAGTTGTGGTTGCACCTACGGTACGGCTGTCTGTATCGTTGAGGCACGCAAGCCTCCCCACCAACGGCAAGGTCCATGGTTCATGGACATTCACTTCGTTATCGCAGCCTGTTCCCTAGACGAGGACGACGACTTGGGACGCCATGGTCAGGACAGGAACTTCTGCAACAGGACCATCTGACAAATTCATTACAAAATTAATTAAAAAGTGTGACTTGCAGAAGGTAAGTTCAATTTACACAGTTTCAGTTCATTGGGAGAAGAATATTGCCTTCTCTGTCAGAAAGTAGTAAGGGAGGGTAACGCCAGGATTCATTACGAAGTTAAGATTTCCTTCATTTGCAAGTCATTCTCCACTCCACATTCACTATCCAGATGAGATATCATTAAACAGTTTTTACTATTGTTATAACCAACCTAACACATTGCTATGAAGTTGTGCATGAACTGAACAACGTCACTATCTTGCAGCATTATACATGTTTATTAAAAGTAGAACATTGCTCCCTCGCAAGCAACATTTCTAAATTATATTGTTTAGTTTTGCATTTTGCATTTCTTACTCTTTCATACAGAGTATGGCTGTGTATCAATGTGAGTACGTAATAGCAGGTCAAATATTACCTACATGTAGGAAGAAAAACAAGATTATGTCGCTAACCGACAACAGAGGGTACACTGTGAGCCTAAGTGCTGTGTAGCGGTGTGGAGTAAGGTTATTCTCATCATTCGATTAATATGTGAGTACAGTATAAAATAATCGGATTACGAAGTTATGCTGAGCGTCCGCGTCGGGAATTGATACGCGATCTAGTATTTCGGTGAAATGTGACATTATCACTCTGAAGGCCATAGCAACCCGTCGTATAATACTTGTAGAATACTAAAAAGTCTTTAGTTGCAAGTGTTTTTATTTTAATAGCAGTTGCGATTTATAGGATCTTCGTCAGACACTATTTCCATTCTAAACTATTATTTCCAACATAAGAAACTAATAGCCAAGACAAGGCACCGCCAAAAGATGTAAAGGTCACCGTCAGCATTCTGCATGTAACCCCGTCGGTCCAAAAAGTTTCGATACTTAGTCAATCATCATCATCATCATCATCATCATCATCATCATTTAAGACTGATTATGCCTTTCAGCATTCAGTCTGGAGCATAGTCCCCCTACTTAGTCAATAATAAAAAAATTAAAAAAATCGAGTTGAGATGGTGGTTTCAAAACTAAGTGTGTTACATAGTTTCCACCCACTTGAGTACAACGCACAGAACGTTCATAAAAGCAGGTGAAACTGTCAGAAATGTTCTTATTTGGAATGATGTTCAATCCACGCGTCACATTGGCTCGAACGTCGGTTACGTCGTCAAAGCGTCGATCCTTAATGTGAATTTTTATACTATGTCGTTTTGTGGTAGGTTCATATTCATAACACTAACTCTCGTCACCCCTGACGATTTTTTCCACAAAAAATTGTCCGCGTTTCACATTTCAATCGAGTCGCGGCAGGCGTCCACCGTCGTCGTTCTTGTTCCAGAGTCAAGGTGTGCGCGACAAACTTTGCATACATTTTTCTCTTCTGTAAAACATTCTGGAGAGTGTAAGGAACACTTGATTTAGAATGATTCTCCACTGCGATCTGAGGGACAATAAGGCAGACACCCACGGTCGCACCCCGCCACTTAACACTGCCTGCTCACAACTGACTGGTCAAATGCACATCCCTCGATTCCGGTTGTTAGTTCAACCTGACGCTGTAGTTACTGCACTCACATCGATCATACGCCAGGGATAATACCAGTCTCGCAACATGCTGGGCGCACGGTGTACGCTGATGGTGGCCTCACACCACTGGTAGACTGTGTTTATTACACTTTTGTTACATCCTTACACCTATTGACGGTGCCTATCTTGCCTACAAGTTTCTTTTATGTTTTATATATTACCTGAAGAGCACAAGACATATCTGATGATGATCAAAATGTTGGAAATCTGTATTAAAATAAAGGAAGGAATTTGCTACTGAAGACTGTTTAATATCCTACAAGTATCTAGCATTTCAGTGTGAAAAGTTTTAGTAGCACCTCGTCGTGCACAATCTATTATGCCTTCTTTAACTCGCCTGGATGTTGGACGATGAACAAATAAAATAATGTTCGTGATAGTAAAAACCATTGTTCACATATTGGTAGCTTCATGAACCACTCATTAATTTGATGAATGTGGAGATATTACTAAGTCAACAGGAGTAATTTTGTAACATGAAAAGAGATGCAAAAGATGGCCCAGAACGTCGAGCCGTGGCGTAGTGGATGGTTTAGTGGAATAAATGAAAGCAACTTAAGTTGCAACTTCAGTGGCTGCCTGTCTCTACTTCAGCCCTACATATCTTCAGCCCTACATATAAATCTTGAGCAGAAACTCAGTAGTATGATAAAAAAAATCTGCCGGCGTTGCTCCAAGAATATTTTGTTCTTTGCCAGTATTTGTGACACACTGGAAAGAATAAAGAGTGTTCCACGATTTGCAATGGCGCAACTTAGATATCAAGATTTAGGAGTTCTTGCTGCTCTTTAATTAAACTCTAATGATATAGCTGACACATTTGCAAACAAAAACGTATTCTGTAACGATCTATTGCCGGTATGTAATCAACTCTATTACAATGATGTATAGCACTGAACAGTTGCGAATTACGTGCAACAATATATGAGAAACTATGCACTGCTCAAACATGCTACGGTATATAGTGTAAACACTATGATCTACATGCTTTTTTAATATCTTAATTGCTTGCTGCAGACGTACTGTTATAGTGAAATGTCATGCTACGAAATAGAACAGAGCTTCGTTTGTTGAAATTACTGCCTCACAGCCGACTTAGTGGCCTTAAAGAATGTCACAAATATACACAGTAGGCCCACTTTTGGTGGTTAAGTGAGAGAGCCCTGCGAGACTTATCCCATGGCCAGGACTGTCCACGAGGGTGTCCTTGGATCCCGTCACGAGAGAACCTCCCGGCATGTGGCTTGGGGATGAGGATGCGTCTGTCTGTACCCCCCGCAATAAATCCATAGACATTCCAGTCTGTACTCGGCACGTTACAGTCACTTCCAACTAGTTTTGCATTATCTAGATATTTCCACGCTATTGACCGTAGAGTTTATGTGAATGACTAGAAATTCTCAGCGGAATCGGGTAGCCGGTAAAAACATCCGACAATTAACTTAGATTCACCTACACCTATTATGCGCGACCAGATGACTTCACTTTCACACACAACTCCGATCTCAACAGACGGTATTTTTGTCAACTGCAATGAACACTCCCCCTCGTATGGCTCCAATCGGTTGGATTGAAGGAAGACATTGACACTTTACAGAGGCGGGCTGCTAGATTGTTACGGTAGATTTGAACAACGGAGACTTTGGGAACTCAAATGGGAATCGCTAGAGGGAAGGCGACGTTCTTTTCGAGGAACACGATACAGTAAACTATAGAGAACCGGAATTTCAAGGTGATTGCACAATGGTTCTACTGCCACCAATGTACATTTCCCGTAAGGACCACGGAGACAAGAGAAATTAGGGCTCGTACGGAGGTATATACAATGACGTTTTCCCTCGACCTATCTGCGAGTGGAACAGGAAAAGAACTGAATAGTACTGGTACAAAGTATCCTCCGTTACGCACCATACCGTGGCTTGCGGAGTATGTACGTACATTTAGGTAAATTCAACATGCAACATAGAATCGAGAAGTGCCAAGAAATTGAAAGCAAAATGTACAACGCGCTTGTTCACTGTCCAAAAGGATTTGAATAAATTACAATACGAAAGCTATGGCAAATACTTTGGCAAAGGATTTCCAAACGCTATCACTTCTCTATACATAAAAATTTGTGTGTGTACACACAGACAGGTGTAACAAGTAAAGATAAATCTGCAACGCCTTCCGCGACAAATCCATCGTTGTCCAAATGAAATGCAATAACTCTGTAACGAGCCACTGGAGACAGTGGGCCCATTGTAGCAAAATACTCAGAAGAGATCCCTGAACAAACTCTGAAAGTTTGTGGAGTTCTGGTTCACTCTGTACATGCTCCACAAGCCACAGTACAGGGCACGGCGGAAGGTAGATCGTACCAGCATTCTCCAAGATTACGCGACAGGGTTTCGAGAGAACTACGTCGTCTTCCTCCCACGGATTCCTGTTTAAGCTTCCGGAACATTTCTGTTACACTTTCGTAAGGGATATGCCGGCCTATTACTTGATAAGGACTCCGCACACCGCAACTGTGCTCTTGCATTAATCTCAAATCCTCAATTTCCTTTACTGCGAGGCTGGATGGTGAAAGTGTCTGATATTTCATTCCACTAGGATGTAATTGAGTTGTAATTGGGAAGTAAGTAATGCGAAAAACAATTTACGTATTTAAACATGTGAATAAATTATGTTTTCACGCTATGGGCATCGTGTATTACGCTGTAGGAATATTAAATATCTTTTCCTATTTAATGTAAAATGGTTTTTGTAAATAATTATATGAAGATCATGAAGTCCATTTCTCCGTAACAGAGCACAGGGGACGATGCAGGAGACCCTCACCGCCGTACTAGGCAAGGTCCTAGTGGAGGTGGTTTGCCATTGCCTTCCTCCGACGGTAACAGTGATGATTATATACAAAGCATTTTTGTTCAACAGGTATTGTGGTATTTTAGTTGTGCTGGTGCTGTACATAGGATGTATGAAATGTATTCTCAGTTGCGAATTCGAACAACGATCAGCTGTATAAGGAAATGACGATAGTGAAAATCTGCGACGGACCTGGACTCGTACCAGGATTTCGGCGAGCCGTCGCTTTAACCGATGGCTACCCGTGCACAATTCACGGCCAGACCCAAACTTCTACAGGGTGCTACAAAAAGGTACGGCCAAACTTTCAGGAAACATTCCTCACACACAAAGAAAGAAAATATGTTACGTGGACATGTGTCCGGAAACGCTTACTTTCCATGTTAGAGCTCATTTTATTACTTCTCTTCGAATCACATTAATCATGGAATGGTAACACACAGCAACAGAACGAACCAGCGTGACTTCAAACACTTTGTTACAGGAAATGTTCAAAATGTCCTCCGTTAGCGAGGATACATACATCCACCCTCCGTCGCATGGAATCCCTGATGCGCTGATGCAGCCCTGGAGAACGGCGTATTGTATCATAGCCGTCCACAATACGAGCACGGAGAGTCTCTACATTTGGTACCGGGGTTGCGTAGACAAGAGCTTTCAAATGCCCCCATAAATGAAAGTCAAGAGGGTTAAGGTCAGGACAGCGTGGAGGCCATGGAATTGGTCCGCCTCTACCAATCCATCGGTCACCGAATCTGTTGTTGAGAAGCGTACGAACACTTCGACTGAAATGTGCAGGAGTTCCATCGTGCATGAACCACATGTTGTGTCGTACTTGTAAAAACACATGTTCTAGCAGCACAGGTAGAGTATCCCGTATGAAATCATGATAACGTGCTCCATTGAGCGTAGGTGGAAGAACATGGGGCCAAATCAAGACGTCACCAACAATGCCTGCCCAAACGTTCACAGAAAATCTTTGTTGATGACGTGATTGCACAATTGCGCGCGGATTCTCGTCAGCCCACACATGTTGATTGTGAAAATTTACAATTTGATCACGTTGGAATGACGAAGCTAAAATGAGCTCTAACGTGGGAATTAAGCGTTTCCGGACACATGTCCACATAACATCGTTTCTTTATTTGTGTGTGAGGAATGTTTCCTGAAAGTTTGGCCGTATCTTTTTGTAACACCGTGTATAGCTCGTCGTTCCTGCGTAACAGGCCGTACTCGTGCAAACATTATATCATTCCCGCCCAGTGAAAGGTATTTTTAATTGAAACTCGCTGCCTTGTATCAACAGCTAATACGATATTGCAGTCCCTGCGTTGCAACATCGTACATATGGTGGTTGTAGATGTATTATAAAGATATAAAATGTTGATTAATTCTATAACAATTCGTAAGTCTCATGACAAATGATTTTAATTCCAATATGAAGCTGCATAGTTCCGAGCAAAAATCAGTATAGTAGAATTGTTCTGAATCAATAAATGTCAGTTTTGAAAGGAATTTCAATCTCTCCGTTTTTACTCTCCGGTTTTAATACTAACGTTTATGTGCTACATATGTATTTCTAATTGTATAAAGGGCAAGTAGTTGTGGAGAAACAGAAGAAATAATTAACTGAATTAAAATCGAAGTTGACAGTTATGCCAAAATTAGAAACTAATGGATTTTTAATCTTCCAGACAGATTGTCCTGAAAACTAATTATCTTTATTAAAACACGCGTGTGACCTCCTTTGAGCAAAACTTCACAAGAATTCTTTTTTACCTTCGAAAAATGAACAGTTTTTCCTAATGACTGCGAAAGGTAAAAAAATTAAGAGGTGGAGGAGGGGGATGCAAGCGCAAGGGGGAGAGAATTTTTCTGTTTCTTACAATCCTATCCCCTATGAGCATTTTCTCTAAGTTTCAAAACTTTATAAATTATTCTCACGCTAACCCTCATTTGCCTGTCGTCGGTGTTTCATCTAGTGTCTTCCAAAGGAAAGATAAGATCGTTGCTCAAATCCAACAGAATAATTAGCAACATACTGCATCTACCTTTCCAAAGCAATCACGAAGAATGCTCCACCACAGTCGTATGTACTGAACAACAGATGCAACACTAGCGAAAACCTTTGTCGGAATAGAGAAGCAATGGAACGATTTTAAAGGCCGAAAGTCTGATTTAAATTAGTTGGCACTTGATAGTAATGTGGAAAACATGTTGGTGCGACCATGATCACTCTCATACTTCTTGCCACACGCGCTTACGACCGCTCTGCTTAATGAAGGAAGGAAGGAAGATCACAGTTCAACGTCGCGTTCACATCGAGGGTACTATCGACGGAGCAAAACTGACAGTTGACGTGCGCTGGGCGCGGAAGTTTCGCGCTCCTAACTCAACCAACCACGCAAGGGGATTATACACTTCTCTACGCCAGCGCCTCAGTGTTGTCACAGTTCTGTAGACGATTATTGTTTCCGACTGCAGCCGTTTGAGCTTCACAGCTGAAAGCTGGGAACTGTGCTGCTAGCTGTCAAGTTACTTCTTACGCAAACTCGGCTACAGGAAATGTTCGTGTACAAAGGTACATTGACATCCGACCATTTTTTCTGAGTGCTTCACTTTTCTACGAAGTATTGTAATTTTAAATCAAATAACATTACGCCGTTAAGTACTAGTTCCTGTGTGTAAAAGAATAAAGTCGATAACTCGACCGACATGTTGGAGGTACCTAGCTATCGGTAGCACGAGTTTCCTGACAAAACGGTGGATGTTTCACATCAGCTGCGTGCAGTCCTTGGCTAGGAGCAGCAGGCCAGCCAGCTACCTGCAAGCCCGGCGCGGTGTGACGGACGCCTTTGTCCGGCCGCAGATTGAGTCATCTGTCTGCCGGACTCTGGCCCCGCCGCGCAGATCTATAGCGACAATCAGCCGAGGGGAGAGGTATAGCCCCCGCCGCCGTCTCAACACCCGCGCCGGGGAGAGAAAAATTTCCCTACTCCTCGCTTTAGAAAACGTCTCGGACGATCGGAACACTTTGTTCCACTCTGTCTTTACACAGAAGTCATCTCTTGATACCAAGGAACCAGAGACCTACCAACCTTTTCACTGACACTGCTGGGAAAAGCAACATACTGTTCGTCGACCTTTCCTTCAGTCGAGTTTGCGTAAGAAGTACCCTGACAGCTAGCAGCACTGTTGCCAGCTTAAACTGTGAAGCTCAAACGGCTGCATGCGAAAACAATGACCGTCTATAGAACTTTGACAACACTGAGGCGCTGGCATAGAGACGTTTAAAAATCGCCTTATGTGATTGGTTGAGGTAGGAGCGTGAAGCTTCCACGCCCAGCGCACTGCGACTGCCAGGGACCAACTTAGCCGTCTCGTGTCGTGCCGCGGTAGTGTCGGAGGTGGGAGCCATTATCTTGTTCCGATCTTTGAAACAACTAACCTAGCCTACAGTTTTACGTGGATTCCCAACAATGGTGCTATTCGACATTTTCACATTTTATGTATTTAACGAATGATGACAGGGGAAACACTAGATAACTATTTAAAACAGATATATACATTTCTACGCAGATACGATCTCAAGTTCGTAATGGGTTTATACCTCTTAAGTCAAGGTTTGTGATCTAGTCAGAAGTTTCTGCAGATAAATTGTGAAAGTTTTCAACTATCTCTTTGAATCTCCTGAAGGGACATTACACTGTTTGCAGTCTTCGTCAGTCATACTGGGGACAGGACTTCTACCCTCTTTGGCGCAGTAATGCTCCACATCTGTCCCAGTCGGTTCTGGTCTGATTCAGTAAGCACAAGTGTCGTCAGGGTAGATGACAAACTGCTGGTTGCTTCCACGGAGTTTTGATCAGTTGGTGATGCTTATTGGAAGATTGTTCATACCATTGATTGCCTCAGGCTTCTTGCATGTTGACGTTAGTGTCCTGCAGACTGATTGCTGCGTGCCACGATGCCTTTGTAGACCCAAATCGCTAGGGTTATCATAATACAATTTTTGAATGAACTGGTAATGTCTACCCACATTCGTTCCCTTTAATGTGCGTCAGGGCGCTGATGACCTCGACGTTGAGCGTCCATAAACCCCAACACACACACACACACACACACACACACACACACACACACAAAATACCGTTTTTTTTATTATTTTTGTTTAGATGATCAGCAATGACTGTTCTCTCTTTAATGGTGATGGCATATTACTAAGGATTCAGTAGTCATTGTGTGTTTGTGGAGCGAATACACCTTGTGATGAGGTGCACTCATTGACTGATCTGTGTGTCAACTGTATTAGTGTAAGCACTGTTTAACAAAGTGGAACAGCAATATTCCGCGACTGAATATGGAAAGGCTAAAAGCTGATGATCTGAGGACGGTTACAGTGGCACCCCAGGCGGTTCCTGTTAAATTCTGGAGTATTGTTATGAGTTTTGATTTTAGTTGCCACATTCTGTATATGGATTTTGTATGTCAAAGACCTGTCTAGGGTCACTCCAAGCTATTTTGGAGTGTTGTGATATTGGAGAGTCTTATCTCTAAGTGTGATCTTAGTTTTGTAGTTTGCTTGTTTATTCAGTAGCTGGAAAGTTGATACATCTATCTTTCGAGGAGAGAATTACGTTTGAAGTATTCAGCCATTATCTTCAGGTCTGATGTTTGGTTTTGATCTGAGCGATCCCAGCAATATCATCAGTGTAAATAAATTTCCTGGACTTTGTTTCTGGAAGGTCATACATAAATTAAAAAGGAATGGGGCCATAACGGAACCTTGTGAGATATCATTATTTATTTTGTGAACTCAGCTTTTAGAGTTCTCTGAGAACACCTGGAAGTATCTACTCTTCAGCACGTTTCCAATTAGAGTGGTTAGTTTCCGACACGGAATGACACTGATGAATTTGAGCAAGCGTCTGTCATGCCACACGGTATCACAGGTTGTAGACAGTTCGAAGCAGACCCCCATGTTTATCTTCTGCTTCTCAAAGCCGTTTTCGATATGAACTGCTATTAACAGAACCTTTTCCTCACCTCCTCTTCCCCGTCTTAGCTTGATCTATGGGTTTACGGTTGTTGATGGCTGAGCAGATTCTATTACGAATAAGTCTCCCCAGGAGCTTGCATTTGGCACTAAGAAGAGCAATGGGACGGTAGTTTATAACTTTTGAGGGATCTTTGTTTGGCTTGAGTCAGCAATTATCTTAGTTTTCTTGAAGATCTGACTCGTAATATGTTTGAAAAGAATGTGTTCCTCCGTTTGACAGAAGCAGGATCATTGTGGAACAGAAACTCATGTGAATACCATCAATGCTTGCTGTCTTTGTAAGCTGCATGTTCTTTATAGCTTCTATGGTTTCTTCCAAATGAAATGGGATGGAAAACTCTGATGTTTGTGGAGCCGACTGTTTCTTATTATTGTCGGATGGTGGTGTTTGCTGTATCCAGCTTCCTCCTTAAGAACCAGGCCTTCCTCATGGAGTGAGTACGGCCCAAGGAGGCTACTGTTTCCTTCCATCTGTTTGATTGCTCACATTTGGTGATTGTAAAAGGTCGAACGTAGTCGAAGGGTCACCAGTGTCTTCAAATTCCTTGAGAAGCCTTTCGCTGTCTTAGTTCCTGCCTGGAATGTATTCTCTGTGGTAACCCCTTGGTATGCATACATAGTTTTGCTGCGTTTTCCAGTTCGCTAATCAATCTGTTGTTTTTGAAGGTGAGTTTTATCCATCTCATCCATTTTCGTAAAATTCCTTACATCCCCAGAGTATACAGTGGCTTTTGAAGCCAGCAGTGACGATACTTTCCTGTTGTGTCGTGAGCAGAGGTGGTGAGCCGTGGATGGCTCATGTTGTGCGTTTGATTAAACCTTGGTTGCTATTCTATGTTTAGTCTCCCGCGGTTATCGCGATTATGCTGTTATGCTCTCTCTCGGCGAGTGGCAGCAGCGGTGTGTATCGATATTCGCACCTTCTACTATCTTTGGCCTGGCTCTTATGGTTTCCGGCTGTACTGTGTGCAGGAAGTTGGTCGGTTGGCGTGGAAGCAGCGAGGAAATCTCCGCGGCGCGTAGTTTGGCCGGCGCAGATTGCGTCGTCTACGCGCGGTCGGAGTGTGTGGTGCTGTTCCCATTGCTACGACGTCCGTGGCTCACTGATCCTGGACACGAAAGTTGAGTTTTGACCTAATCTACCAGCAAGTCTCGACTGTTCACATGGTGTCGTTTGGATTTCGTTGACGGCTGTTGGGACATTCCAGCGAGCAACAACGTGAGTTTTCAAGTTGTCAAATTTTGGCCACCCTCCGGTGGAGTTTAACTGTACTTGGTTATTTCAATTGAAGTGCACCAGCGGAATCTCCTGCCTTGTGACCGTTAACGTTCCGGTTACCTGCCTTGGCCGTTGGCGTAAATTCAGGCAGTGTATTTTCCTCATCGTGTTGTCGCTGTCCAGTACGGTGTGTAGTTTGACAGCTCAATATATAATTGGTTGTGGGCGCCAATACTCTCTACGTTGTTCCATTGAACCCTCTGTTGTGAGCTGGTCGGGTGGAGCGGAAGTTATCTTGTCGGTGGGTCCGTTGACCGTCTGTCGATTGGGTTGTCGTCGGATCGAGAATGGTTGAGTCGACTGCCTGTCTCACGTAAGTGAGCGTTAGTGTTTGAATTCCAGGACGACCCGCGGAAACTTCTGAGCGCCGTTGGGTGTAATGTCTTTTCTTATATGTTCTTGTTGTTTGTATGGCTTCTAGACGATTTTTAAATTAAGGTCGTTTTACCCTTAAAGTGTAAGATTGATTGAATCTTCAGCCTAATTTAAAGAACTGTTTTAAGTAAGGCCTTTGGCCTTTTTAAAAATTTAATTTTGTTGAGTCTTAAGTGATGGACCGATTTTGAATTTAAGTTGTTTTGCTCTTAAGGTGGGAGATCGTTTGGGCCTTCAGCCTAATTAAAAGAACTGATTTAAGATAAGGCCTTCTGCCTTTTAAATTTCTGATTTTGGTTTGAGCTTTAAGTTATTGGCTTTCAGCCGATTTTAAATTAAAGTGGTCTTTCCCTTTAGGCATGAGATTGTATGGCGTATTCAACCGGTTATTAAGTTCCAAAAATTAATGCTGTGTTTTTTTTTTAATTTTCTTGGCTCTTGTAATGTTTGGTCAAATACATAAAGTTGTATGTTCGAGTGCATAACTGACAGCCGCTTATTTTGGCCCCTTTCCACAATTTAAAGTACTTGTCCAGTCCTGTGGGTTTAGCACGGCGTCTCAGGTGGAGAAGGCTAATTGCATCCTGGTGGTTTGTACAAATTGACTATCGTCGAGTTCCCCACTTCAAATGTAACTTTGAGAACGTTGTCATCTGAGGTTGAAGGCAACACTTCATAGCTGCTAAGGCTGTTGCTTAGATAAGTTGGCAGTCCGTATTCAGGACGGTTGTTATCAGTTGCCACCTAAAAGCCTGGAATCTCCGCTGCTGTTGGTTGGTTGGTTGCTTGGGGAAGAAGACCAGACAGCGTGGTCATCGGTCTCATCGGATTAGGGAAGGATGGGGAAGGAAGTTGGCCGTGCCCTTTCAGAGGAACCATCCCGGCATTTGCCTGGAATGATTTAGGGAAATCACGGAAAACCTAAATCAGGATGGCCGGACGCGGGATTGAACCGTCGTCCTCCCGAATGCGAGTCCTGTGCCTAACCACTGCGCCACCTCGCTCGGTCCGCTGCTTTGAAATTGTACATTACTTGTGGATTACTTTGAGTAAGACATCGTTTTGGTGTTCTTTATGTTCTGGATAAACGTCCACTCATTGCTCTACTTATGCCTTCTTTGGTGTCACCCGTAGAGCGAGGTGCCGAAACAAGGTAGGTATTTCGTAACGCAACCACAGGAGGAGATAGTCGCTGCAAGCCGCATCGACGAATACACCGGCGTAACCACTTGCAGAAACGTTTCGGTAGGCCGCCGCAACCGCTCCTCCACTTACAGCCAGCACAGGACCGCTCAGCCTCAGTCCGCGATCATGGGCTCCTAGTAGGCCAGCAGTGTGATCAATGCTTTAGGCAGAACCCTACGTGAAACGTAACGTCAAATGTACTCTGGGTGAGAAACCTGTACTGAGTCTGTATCAAGTGATACGATAACGTTCTGAACCACTCGTAAATAATTATACAATTCCTATGGAAATCAATTGTACAAAGTTAAGTAATTCTTATTATCTATGTTGTAATAAAGTGATTAACATTTTGCATGTTATAAGTATCCATCCCGCATCCTCCTGGGGCAAACGACAGAATTTACCGTGGTACTGACGAGTGTATTTTCGTCCTGTGCAATCTCTTCTACGCTCAGCTGGTAAACTGATACTGAAGGTCCAATCTTATGAACTTAAGGATCCCAAGAAAGACGTCTTCGGGTATTTTTCCTCAGTAGCCACTGACCAAGAGGTCGTTTAAGACAGTTCGTTCTCATCTTAATAGTTGTAGTCGTGAGCAACAGTGGTTTTCACATTAACAAATACCGTCATAACGAAAGACTTGATAAGTGACACGAAAAAATCCTAATACCGGCATGGTGTCGAATACGCGATCTTGAGATCCGTGGTCTAGAGCACTTTGTGAATGAGCTACCGAGAGGTATACGACGAACTCAATTAATAATATGTGCAAGAAGCGAGAAGACTTCTTTCCAGAGGACCACAGGTAAAGAGCGTTGCAATCGCAACGCTGTAACCACGCAGGTACACATTACACTACTATTTGTAAAAGGTGTACCACTCGGAAGCGTCCGCAGCTCGTGGTCGTGCGGTAGCGTTCTCGCCTCGTGATGACTGGGTGTTGTCTGATGTCCTTAGGTTAGTTAGGTTTAAGTAGTTCTAAGTTGTAGGGGACTGATGACCATAGATGTTAAGTCCCATAGTGCTCCGAGCCATTTGAACCACACAGAAGCAATGGTTTGCAACACGCCACGATAAGACGGTATGTAGAACAGCACAATCATAATAAGTGATTTAAATGGCACAGTGGTGGCCAGTGGGCACACGTAGGCCCACTTTTGTGTGACCGGACAGGTCAGTGTTACGCAACGCTCAGTCGATGCGGAGCCGTCATACGAAGTGGAAATTTGTAACCAAGTGCCACTATGACCCGCCGACATCACAGGGTCGAATATCGGCGTGTGAGAGCGTTCGAATGGGACAGAATGATTGGTCTCCGGTACGCGGTCCGTCGTTCCGTGATACTGCGGCTAGTACAGGGTACGTTGCTTGAACACTGAGGCGTGTGTGGGACCAGTGGAAAGAAGAGGGCCGTACACAGCTCCGACAGGGTACTGGAGGACACCATATGACCACAGCGCCATCTTGTCCACTTGGCCGTAACGGACGGTACAGCTTCGTTCGCAGTGTTGGCGCAACGTTGGAGCACTGCAATGGGTGTCGGACATGTCTGCGTCGACGGTTCGACGCAGTGTTCCGTGGCCTGGACTGGTGGCATGCATGCCATTGCGTCGGCTTCCATCGGCCAACCCATCAACGCTGCAGACTGCAAATGGCATGTGAACTCCGACACTGGTGTGCTGAGTGGCAAAATGTAGTTTTTCGGCCGAGCCCCGCTTCAACTTGTCCTACAGTTACCGCCATGTAAGCGTTCGATGTCGTGGTGAATGCAATCGGGCAGACTATATTGCTGAGCGTCATAGCAGACAAACGCCAAGTGTGATGGCATTGGGAGTCATTGTCTGTAACACGCAATCTCGCCTCCTACGTCTTGAGGGCAATCTGAGTAACTACCGCGACATCAAAAATGTTTTACAGCCCGAGGCACTGCCCCTCCTGCAGGAAGTTCTACATGCCGTGTTTCAACAGGACAAGGCCTGGCTGCAAGTGGCGAGGAAAGTGCAAGCCGTCTTCGACCAATGACGGTTACCACTGCTCTCTCCTGGCCTACCCGTTCACCTGACATATCGCCAATCGGACATGTCTGGGGATACGGTCGGCCGGCAACTTGTTCGTTCAAGTCCTCCTGCAGCCACTCTTGACGCTTTGTGGACGCTCCTACAAACCGCGTGGCAGAATTTTCCCCAGCAGCGTATTCAGGCGCTTTTTGATTCCATGCCACGACGTCTAGCGTCTATGACTGCAACACATGTGCCGCTACTTCTTGGTGAATTTCCACAGTCATAGTGCATGTATAGGTCTGTAATGCTAATCATTTGTGTAGCGTCATGTCCCTGTTTACTGAAGATTAAGAACCGTGGTACTGCTCGGCACATTTCACATTAACAAGCACTGGCAAATTTTTAGGTACTAGGGATATAGTAACTGCTGTCACCCCATGATCTATGGGAAGATGTATGTACGGAGAACACTTCAAACGTAACAGAACTGAAAACTGACAGACGAAAATCACAGGGCTGAACGGGGATCGAACGAGGCCCTTCAACCTCTAGTATCTTCTTTTACCGTTTAGCCATTGACCCTCTACTCCCACTATAAAAAAAAGAAAAACCTACAAGCGCAGCAACGAAACTAACACGCCTGTTCGCGTAAGTTACACGGTATTGGGAGATTTTAGTTACTGGTCGACGGTGTGTGAACTATCGGCCTTAAAATACACAATGACAGTGACCAAAGTATCCGGACACGCCCAAAAACATATGTTTTTCATTTTAGGTGCATTGGCTGCCAACTACTACCAGGTACTCCATATCAAGGACCTCAGTAGTCATTAGACATAGCGAGAGAGTACAATGGGGCGCTCCGCGGAACTCACGGACTTCGAACGTGGTAAGGTAATGGGCATCACTTGTACCATACGTCTGTACGTTAGATTTCCACGCTCCTAAACATCCCTAGGTCCACTGCTTCCGATGTGATAGTGAAGTGGAAACGTGAAGGGATACGTACAGCACAAAAGCGTACAGGCCAACCTCGTCTGTTGACTGACAGAGACCGCCGACAACTGAAGAGGGTCGTAATGTGTAATAGGCAGACATCTATCCAGACCATCACACAGGAATTACAAACTGCATCAGAATCCAGAAGGAGTTTTTCACTCTGTAGCGGAGTGTGCGCTGATATGGAACTTCCTGGCAGATTAAAATTGTGCGCCGGACCGAGACTCGAACTCGGGACCTTTGCCCTTCGCGGGCAAGTGCTCTACCGACTGAGTTAGCCAAGCACGACTCATGACCCATCCCCACAGCTTCAATTCTGCCAGTACCTCGTCTCCTACTTTCCAAACTTCACAGAAGCTCTTCTGCGAACCTTGCAGAACTAGCACGCCCGGAAGAAGGGATATTGTCCAGACATGGCTTACCCACAGCTAGTTCTGCAAGGTTCGCAGAAGAGCGTTTGTGAAGTTTGGAAGGTAGGAAACGAGGTACTGGCAGAATTAACGCTGTGGGGACGGGTCGTGAGTCGTGCTTGCGTAGCTCATATGGGAGAGCACTTTCCCGCGATAGGCAAAGGTCCCGAGTTCGAGTCTCGGTCTGTTGCACACCTTCTGCCAGAAAGTTTGCATCTGGATCCACAACAAGTACTATGACAGTTATGAGAGAGGTGAGAAAATTTGGTTTTCATGGTCGAACAACTGCTCATAAGCCACACATCACGCCGGTAAATGCAAACGACGCCTCACTTAGTGCAAGGAGCGTGAACATTGGACAATTTAACAATGGAAAAACGTTGTGTGGAGTGACGAATCACGGTACACACTGTGGCGATCCGATGGCAGGGTGTGGGTATGGCGAATGTCCGGTGAACGTCATCTGCCAGCATGTGTAGTACCAACAGTAAAATTCGGAGGCGGTGTTGTTATGGTGTGGTCGTGTTTTTAATGGAGGGGTTTGCACCCCTTGTTGCTTTGCGAGGCACTATCACAGCACAGGCCTACACTGATGTTTTAATCACCTTCTTGCTTCCCACTGCTGAAGAGCAATTCGGAGATGCAGTCTCCATCTTCCAACACGATCGAGCACTTGCTCATAATGCACGGCCTGTGGCGGAGTGGTTACCCGGACAATAACATTCCTGTAATGGACTGGCCTGCACAGAGTCCTGACCTGAATTCTATAGAACACCTTTGGGATGTTTTGGAACGCCGACTTCGTGCCAGACCTCACCGACGGACGTCGATACCTCTCCTCAGAGCAGCACTCCGTGAAGAACGGGCTGCCATTCCCCAAGAAACCTTCTAGCACCTGACAACGTATGCCTGCGAGTGTAGAAGCTGTTATCAAGGCTAAGGTGGGCCAACACCATACTGAATTCCAGCATTGCCGATGGAGTGCGCCACGAACTTGTAATTCATTTCAGCCAGGTGTCCGGGTAGTTTTGATCACATAGTGTATCTTCTTCAATATTGAGTTGGTTGAATGATCCTGAAATATTTTGCTGTGCTTCAAGTGGCACAAACAAGAATTGTACCGTACGTAACACTTGTTCGAAATACTTGTGCCTGTGACATTTGGAAGGGAAAACAGCTACATATCTCGATTGTCAATGGTATGGAGGGGAGTGAGAAACTACTTCGATTACGTCTTTTGTTTGTTGGTGTTAAATGCATAAATCAAAGTAATAGTGATCTGCGTTCAACCAGTGGGACTTTTACGCACCCTGATCTTGCGCCCTTTTCCACTTCTGTACGAGCTGCAAATCCACATCCTACAACACATTAGTCACTCCGGGCACATCACGCTAATACCGTGTAAGACTGCCTCTGCCATAAATTCGTTGAGGATGAGAGTCTTCAAGTTTCTTTAGATATGTGCTATCCAGCTAAGCCTGCTTACTGAAGAGTACATCCTTTAGAGGTACCGAATTGACAGGCTACATTTCCCCCCCTTTTCCAAGTGGTTCTGGCATATACTTTTACGAAATTAAGACCGTGTAATTAAGTGGCCCAGTCGAGATGTAATAGTGCGTCTAAGTTTCGTCAAACCACGGACGCATACCTGTAGCCCTATCCAAACGGATGCTGCCATCTTGGAAGACGAGAATTTCCACAATGTAGGCTACATATCAAGAAAATATAGAAGAAAAGTCAACACTTGGTCATAGAGAATGTTGAAATAAAGATCCTGGTTGATGTTCACTGTAACCTGAATGAGCCCAAAACATAGTACAAAAAACATCCGCAATACATCACTGAACCATCTCAGGCGTGAAATACAGCGTCCGCATACGAGGGCTATGCCGAAAGTTTTTAGCAGAATGTGTGAAAAAAATTTATTTGCAAAAAAAAGTTTACAACTTTTCAAAATACTCTCCATTAGTATGTATACATTTTTCCATTCTCTGAAACCACTTAGAAAATGTGCCAGTCCAAGCTTCTTTTGTCACTTAGTGCACTCTCGTACGCTGCAATGGCCTCTTCATCTGATGAAAACCGTTGCCCTAGAATTTTTTCCTTAGTCTTACGGAACAGAAAGAAGCCACAGGGGGCCAGGTCAGGTGAATAGGGGGGATGGGGTTACGCTCGCACTTTTTCCTTCTCCAGAAAGTCCATCGTTCTGGCAGCCCTGTGCGCAGATGCATTGTCGTGATGCAGCAGAAGGTGCCCACTCTTGGACTTTGGATGCTGTGACTTCCATGTGGCGATGACTTTTGGAAGACAATCGTTCACGTACCATTCAACATTGACTGTGCGACGTGTGTCCAAGGTCACAGAGGTGAGATGCCCGATCTTTGTGAAAAAAGTTGCCACCACCTTTTTTCCAGAGCTCCGACTTCGTCGAACTTTTGTGGGTGATTCCTCCCCTGGAAAGCACCACACAGAAGACTGTCTCTTCGTTTCGGGGTCATAATGGTAGAACCACGTTTCATCACCTGTGACGATATTGTAGGTGTCTTGGGAATTCCCTCCGTTGAATTTTTCGAGCATGATACGACATTAGTCCACTCTCGCCTCCTTTTGGCTTTCTGTCAGGGAATGTGGCACCCAACGGGCACATCTCTTAGTAAGGCCTAAGTGACTATGAACGATGGTCTGTGCTGCTGTTGATCCAATATTTAGGGTCCCTTCAATGTCGCAAAATGTAAGATCTGGATCTTCTTTGATCATTTTCCTCACAGCATCAATGTTTTCAGGAGTCACAGCTGTTGTTGGCCGACCGGGACGAGGTTCATCTTCAATTGACTGCCGACTCCTCGAAAACTCTCGAAACCAATTTCCAACTGTGGCCATAGAAGGGGAAGCTTCACCAAAAACACGCAGCAAAGAAGAATGGCATTCTTCGCCACTTAAACCCTTTTTATAATCGTAAAAAGTCATGGCGCGAAAGTCGCGGCGCGACAGCTCCATCCTGCGCCGTCTCTGACTCAGCACTGCCTGTGCTTTCTTACCGCGCTGCGGGGGGATCACCGCTAGCTAGGGGCTGCGCGCGCACGTCCCAAGGTCGAAAAACATAGCTCTTTCGAATGAAAACAACCCCATTGTCCTCCGCCTTACGGTTTACGGGCTGCTAAAAACTTTCGGCATAGCCCTCGTACTGCCTCATGTGTTATCGGTGCATTCGACACCTATCGTCATTTGGGAAGAGGAAATATCGCGGCTCATCGGAAACATTACCGCCTCGAGACTGCTATCATCCAGTTTCTGTGTTATATGGCACACTGAAGAGATGCAGCTAAATGCGCAGCTGTGAACAACGGTGTTTGGCGATGTGGTCTACTCTCAGTGTTATTGCAAGCATTTTCCTTCGCGACGTTCGGCAGGAAACTGGTCGAATTGAAGCAGCGAACTGAGAGCAGCGATTTTTGTCGGGTTTAAAACCCACTGTTATTGTCAGTACGAGGCACTAGAATCTGACGTCTGTCGGTTAGGATCTTTTAAGACCGATGTTCTCACGCCGCGTTAGATATCTTTTCCTTGGAGGTACGTTGGAAAGTTCGCGTTGATTGGCTACACTAACAAATCAGGCAATTTCATTCAAATGTGTTCTGGGGTAAGTCCAATCAACGTAGCTCCTTTTTGTCATTCTGTCTCACCTCCATGTCAACCCACCGTATTCTGGAGATTTCATACACTAAGCTATCACATATACACGACACGTCACTTCAGTCTTACAACTTACGTCAGTGGTGGAGGGTCATATGATCTTCTGGTGCAAGTTCTACACCATCTGTAGCGCTACAGTTCGTATTGTGTGCTCTTTTGAAGCGTTGACCTCTTTTTTGTTTTGCATATTCTGATCTCATTTTCTCGTACCGACACAATATGCTGTAGCAGTAATCCCACGCCTTTAAGGGGAGCCGCTGGACTCACCTTGGATCCGGATCGCGCGATCGTTCCGAGGTTGGACACCAACTCTTCCTTCGTCATGCCGATGCCGGTGTCCTGCAACAAAAAAACAAAATATTCATTGCTTTGGCGTACACATCGCGCTGTGTTCTGCTAATCTGGCGCAGTTACAGCTTCTCATCTGTCACATCTATATTTTTTGTAGGCTGTAGGAACTGTGTCGCGTAATAACAGCTGTACCACTTCACAGTCTGACCATCCTAGGCCCATAAAAGACGTATTGTTTACACTGGAAGATAGGAGTACAGTATTAGTTACAATTAATAAGAAAATAGGGCATTTCAACGTATTGTTTAATTATTGTAATTGTGGAATGCACAGTTAAATACATCTTTCGTGGCTCAAGGATCGTCAGACCGTGACCGAAATCGATCGTCAGAATAAAAATAAGTACACATGTGTATCGCATGATACAGTTCCTAACTGTTGGATCCATCTTTGTGTGCATAATTCAGCAACCAAACACATTTAAGTGAGAACAGTGTCTTCTGATTTCAATGTGAGTCTGACTGCGTGTCAGTGCCTTTAGCCACTGCATTTGGCACTTAAACCCACTCTTCAATCCATTATCACGGTATTTCTTTCGCTTGACGACTTTGGTGGTCAAACATATTTAATTTAAGAAGAAATACGGTCCTCGCAAACAAAAACCGTTGTCGAAGCACATGTAGGTACACAATATCCGGAGGATGGCTGAAAAGGACATTCACTGACCGCTTGGGAGTGGCTCCGAGAATGTTTCTATATTGCACGAGCGTTCATTGGTTCGCACTCTATTATTTACTACAGTGAACGGAAGAGCATCAGCGTATAGAGGTGTTTAGCAGCTTTAAATCCGATAGTTTGAAACCGATGCAGAAAGTCAGAAACAGTGACGTCTACGGAGCAAATGGTACCAATTTGAGTTAGTGGCGAAGGTCAAATCTGTAACTCCCTAATCTCAATCAGGGTCACAAATTTAAGCGAAATGAAATTGCCATGATGTCCTATTATAATAGTGAAGAGAATAAGACTGACTCTAAATAAAGTAGACCGCACGTCTTCGCTGCACGTGGATACGTTGAAGCAATTATAGTTATGCTTTTCGACAAACAAAAATCACAATCGACCCAATGGGAGCAATATTTGATCTGATTGGACGAAAACGGCTCTGCCCAAAAAGCCGCCAAGACACAACCGCAAAGCTAAAACGGTGGATATATGGTGGAACGTGAATTGGTTTACAAACAAAAAATTTGCCCACATCACTAGAGATGCAGTCATTGGCTGAAGAGAAGACTTCGCAGTCCAGTCGCTCAATCATCTGCCTGTCATAAACAATTTTATTTGATCTCACAGTGAAGCAGCACTTTTCTGCATCCCATTCAATGAAAAGAACTTCAACTGCCAATCAAGCAAACCCGTAACACCAGCCCTGGCACCGACAACATTTGCCTTCACAGGCATTACATCGTTTTCAAAGAATGCAGCCTGCAAAATGTCTCTGTACAACAAGGGAAATAAATCGTACTTATAGTGAAGCAGAGAAGAGTCTCGTCACTGCCGGCCGCTGGTGGCCGAGCGGTTCTAGGCGCTTCAGTCTGGAGCCGCGCGACTGCTACGGTCGCAGGTTCGAATCCTGCCTCGGGCATGGATGTGTGTGATGTCCTTAGTTTAGTTAGGTTTAAGTAATTCTAAGTTCTAGGGGACTGATGACCTCCGATGTTAAGTCCCATAGTGCTCAGAGCCATTTTTTTTAGTCTCGTCATGTCGAATCCCATAGGTCAACTTCGGTACGCCCCTGTATCAGCAAATGAAATAATTATTAAAAACACGACTGGAATGTGGGTTAACCAAAATGCATCTCTCCAGGTTACCTCCAGTAGACAAAATCGAGCTGTCGTATATCTTGATGGATGGCTGGTACACAAAAAGCCCAGCAATATGACCACTCAAATCACAAGTGCCGATGACTATTCGCTAAGGTGTACAGAATGTTATTCTGCTGATGATGCTGTTAGACCAAACGATATCAGTTACCTCGACCGCACGATGTTGAGACTAATGTACGACTCGCAGCCTGCGTGCAGATACCCGGTTCCCAGACTACAACAAGAAACAAACTTTCTCGGTTCGTTGGCCCATTCTTTGTAGGGGCGCACATCCCGTCACAATGCGCAAAACGTAATGATCGCTGTCGAGACCTCTATTAGATTACAGTGGGATCTTTTACGACAGTGGCATCATACAGTATTAGCACTTCCCGAATTAAGAGAAATACACTACCGCTGCATTAGAACCTATGTAGGGACGTCTGCTCTTGGAAATATCTGTTGATATTCGATGCCACTTCCTGGCAGACAAAATTATGTTGCGGAAAATCCAAATTACGTAACTAGCCACTGTTTAGAAATTGGCTGACCCACAGGAGATTCTTCAACGCGTTTATCATCTCTCTCTTGAAGCAGAAGCAGTTCAGTGGAACAGTAAACGCGATTTAATAAAACCACATCCTAAATGACCCTGGTCACCGGACTAACCAACATTTCTAAATACTCGTGAAATCTTCTCGGGTGATCAGCCGAGTAAAGGCGTCGTCTTCTCGCAACGTTTCGAAGGGTTTCGTACCCATCATCTTCACTTCACTTCGCTTGAAGATGATGGGTACGAAACCCTTCGAAACGTTGCGAGAAGACGACGCCTTTACTCGGCTGATCACCCGAGAAGATTTCACGAATGGAATACGCCGAGAAAGTCTCAAATCACATTTCTAAATACATTTTCCTTGTCTTTACACTTGAAACAATATCTGCCTGCTCCCGAAAAGACAAACGCTATTCATTAACGATATATTCACTGCAGCCGTACAAATGCAGTAGACAGACGCGATTAAGACATTCACATGTGGTTCAGAAAATAGCTGATCAATCTTAAATGGATAGTGTCTTCTTTTGTCCTAATGTCCAAGGAGAGCAGTCACACTCATTCCCTCACTCCCTCCGTACTTCAGAACAAGCCAGTGCTCAAGGCGGAGGCCACGGCCAATCACGTAAACGGTGTCGTGAGCTTTGCGACCCGTGAGGTCTACGTTGTGTTTCCGCCTACAAATATTTTGGCCGGACAAAAAACGCTGCAACGGAGTAGGGAAAAGGGGGGGGGGGAGAGTTTTGCCCAACTGCATTGTAGTTATTATGGTTTATTTCAACTTTTTCTTTCTACATTACTGCAGCAAATGATTAAACTTATTATTTTATGAATTTTAAATTCTCAAGCAATTTTTTTTGTATGAAAGCCAGATATTTTAAACGTAATCTTAAACCCCAGAGACGTTAAATACTCTTCTAACGTCTTCAAACCTTTGGTCAACATCTATGTATCTTTTTCTTCTTTTTTTGAAGAGGGCGACGATAATCTTATTTATTTTCTTCTTTTTTGAAGACAGAGACGAGAATCTTATTTAATTTCAAATATAGCATTTAACGCTTTTTCCTTCTGTTTATTTATCAAGAAGTATACATTTTAGTTTCCTATGTGAACCTTCGAAGATATTCGTGATCCTGTGTAGCTAGCTAAAAACATTGCACATTTCAATTGGTATACTAGGATCTTCTATCCGTTGATTGACCTTTTGTCCACTGGGCATTTCCTCTACCATCCACGTTTCATCAAAACTGTTTGCTGGAGGACATGTCACTGTAGGCACACATGCTGCAAAACAATGTTTTTTTTTCTCGATCCATGCATTCCTCCCTTATCCCCAGTTCTCGTATTTTCTTTCCCAAACATTGGATGAAGTGAAAGTTGCTATCGCAAAGGGGCGTTTCGGGGAACACTGTTTTCACAACTTTAATTCTAGCCATGTAAGTGCCAAGCACTATAGTTTTTGGTGACCACCCAGGCATCGTGTTTTTCAATGCAGAAAAAAATCTGTCATATGTATGTTGACTTTCGTCAGGTAACAAAGCAAATAAAACAGGAAATACCTTCGCCTGTTCTCCTGTGCTATCGATATCAGCGTGTATGGTGTACAGTTGTTTGATTTGTTTCGAACAATTTCTAATGACCTGTCCGTAAGAACGGTTCCATTTTGACACGGAATTTTCTCAGTTTCTTCCAAGTCGAACACTAGGATTCTTCTGTCAGGAACAGACCAGAAGACAGTTTTCAAGAAACTGTTACCTGCAGTTAATTTCAATATGTCTTCGCTCAGTTGAATCTGCAAACCAATGCCAAGGTTCTGGGACGTCGCACTAACTTCCCTGTTTGCTTTACACAATTCAGTCTTGTAGTTCCCATAGTTTGAAATATTTGCGACGCAATCTAAACCTTTATCTTTCAAATCGTGAAATATCTCTTTAAAAATTTGGCAAATTGGCAGCATCTTTTTCTTGGGGAGTATTTTAGAGCAGTTACGAATTCGTTTCTTAATCACCACATCTGCTTCGTCACGTTGGCAATAATGTTGCTCTTCAACTATGATTCTGCAACAACAATTTTTAGTCGGCCTCGGCACTTACTCCGTTCGGAATTCACGCACAACCAGATCGTATACCCATCATATTTTCTGTGCACACGGTAGCGATGATCATCCTTGAGAATGAAAGGCTTCCCTTTCATTGTTGTCATTATTTCAATTACTCCCACTGTATAGAATTCAAGTGCCTTAGGCCTATGAAACTATATGAACACGAAGGCTGTCGTCGAGAACACTGCCTGACTGACGGTGACAACAGTTTCGCTGCTGGTGAACGGCTGGCGTAAATCAGCGGTGGGGGAGAGCACCTAAAAAAGGGTAGGAAACACCGAGGACGAAAGTCCAAGTAACCACGAAAACACTCCACATCGCTTGTACTAACCATCTCCTCGTATCTGTCTCGTTAACGAGCGACTGTATAAACGTTGTTGACTGGAGATCAGTTTTGAATTCTCTATGTCGTACACACTAAACTTGGATCAAATTAACACAGTTCTGGGTCAGTCTAAATTATCACGAGGAATGCTTGCGAACACTACTAAATCACAGCTGGCTTCGTGTTGCAGAGAAGTAAAATAAGCGGAAGAAACTTCTCAACCTTAAAGAAACTTCTCCATAGTCGAAAAACGTCGAAAAAAGTCCGATAACCGTAAAGTAAATGAAAAGAAACAACATAATTCTCAAAGTTGAACACTTGTAGCGATCAAGATTGCCGTCTGCTGTATTTGTGCTGAGTCTTCGTTTTAATCGCGGCTGTCAAATTTTTTACGCACTAGCTGCCAGAGGCGCTGTGTTTCAGCATCAACATTATACGTTTATTGTTTGACTTTACAGCACAACTTTCTTCGGTGACAATAGCGTACATAGTTCCATATTATTGTTCTAAAGAGTTGTATCTACTCAACGGAAAGCTTCTCTTAAGCTACCTTTCCTAACAAGATAGCCTCCTTCTGAGATGTGCTAAATTAAGATTTTTCCACAGTGTGCAAGAATTATATTTCAAGTACCAGTCTAGCTGAATATTATGACACGAAAAATGAAGTTGTTCAGACGGCCCATACCGAGCCTTTCCGAAACTGGTGACCCCGATATAATCGGCATGCGTAAACAGCACATAAAAGGCCCGACATAACCAACATGCGTAAGCAGCACAAAAAAAGGCAAGGACTTCCATAAAACCAAGTTCGAAAAATGACACGGGCACCGGCTGCGGCAATACCTTCAGTATCCACACGCAGTGTGGCTGCCGTCTTTCTAGCCACACAACCTGTTACTACGGTTTGAGCAAGTTGGGGTAAACTTTCATTAGACTAGAATATCTACAGATTCCACGAAGTTTGCCAAGGTGGTCAGCCACCTCGATCACTATTTCTCTGGAGATAATGTCGCCACCTGAGACCAACTCCCACGGTTAACTTAAGGCGGAACTTACTTGCAAAATCTCTGCCTCATAAGAAGAATGCGTACACCAATTTTTGACACAGGAAGACATCTGCGACAGAAAAGCATCGCAGTACCTGAGGCATTCGAGAACCAAAGTCGACACCTGGATCGTACCAGACAACCTGCTACGTATCTACCGCCAACCCCCGCAAGTCAAAGCTATTACAGCTTCGCAGACTGAGATGCCTTTAGACGCAGTCGGAGGCCTGGGAGAAAAGATACAAGACGCCATTGGTTACATGACCGGACTACGATTCTCTTGCAGCCAAGGTCGACTGTTAACAAAACAAATCAGAGAACTGTTATCCCGTCGCAACTCTAGCAACGACAGGAGTCGCTACCACAATAGGTCACGTAGCCATTCTTCAACAAACTCTTCGATACCTCGTGAAAACAACAGTTCATTTACAGGTATCAAAGAAGGTTTGGGGATCACGCGCCCAAGTGCACTTCATCCTGCGCCTACCCAAACGCCAGCGGCAGTCGGGATTAGCAACTATCCAGTCACTTCCTGACCTGTCACGAGGGACAGTACAAAATATCAGATGGAAAGCCAAGGTTTTAAATTTCGCATTTAAGAAACTTTTTACGCAAGAAAGTCGTCAAACATACCATCGTTTGACCACTGTGCAGACCCCTGTATTGAGGACATAGCAATAAACATCCCTGCTGTACAGAAACGAATGCAAACAAGTCACCAGGTTTGGATGGAATCCCAAACCAGTTTCGCAAAGAGTACAATTCACTTAGTGTCTTAGTGCAAAGAGGACACCCAGACTTAGCTAGCGTCTATGGAGAACATCTCGCCCGGTGCGAAGTCTCAAGCGACTGGAGAAAAACGCACGCGACTCCAGTATATGATGATGATGATGATGATGATGATGTCCCATACTCCGAGGAGCGTAGGGAACGATGCGGGAGACCCGCACCGCCAACCAGGCAAGGCCCTAGCGGAGGTGGTTTGCCATTGCCTTCCTCAGACCGTAATAGGGATGAATGATGATGAAGATGATGATAAAGACAACACAACAACACCCAGTCATCTCGATGCAGGGGAAATCCTTGACCCCGCCGGGAATCGAACCAGAGACCCCGTGCGCGTGAAGCGAGAACGCTACCGCAAGAACACTAGCTGCGGACTCCCGTATATGAGGAGGGTTAAAGAACGGACCAGCAAAATTACACACGAAAATCCTTAAAGTCGACTTGTTGCAGAATTATTGTATACATTCTCAGTTCCAATATATATTAAATATGAGACGGAAAAACTTCCGTCCACGAATCAGCACTGTTTCAGAAAGCATCGATCCTGCGAAAATCATTTTGTCCTTTTCTCACATGATATCCTTCGAACTATGGACGAAGGGCAATAGGCAAATTCCATATTCCTAGAATTCCGAAAAGCATTTGACATGGTGTCCCACTGCAGACTTAACGAAGATACGAGCATACAGATTAGGTTCCCACATATGTTAGTGGCTGAAAGACTTCTTAATAGAATCCAGTGAGTTGTCCTCGATGGCGAGTGTTCGTCTTCTGAGACACAGGGATCTTTCACAGTGCCCAGGCGAAACGTTACATTATTTGCTATATACGTAAGTGATCTGTCAAACAGAGTGAGCAGCAATCTGCAGTTGTTTGCTGATGATGCTGTGGTGTACGTGAAGGTGTCGTCCTTGAGTGACTGTATGCAGATGAAAGATGACTGGTTGGTTGGTTTGTTTAGAGGCGGGAGAAGGAAACAAACTACGAGATCATCGGTCCCTTGGAAGATTACAAGAAAACAATAGAGACATGCAAAAAACAGAAGAGAGTAAAACAAGAAAGCAGATTACAGTGGCTGGCCGACCACGAAAATAAAAAGGAAACGCCAGCCACCCTGCAACACATTAAAACCTCCACCCTAAAAGCACTAGGGTGGAGGACACAGAGGGACAAAGGACATGCGCTAAAACTCAGATCAAATGATAAAACCCACCCTCACGGATGAAACGTAAAACCAAATCAGCCGATGAGGCGTTGTCTGCTAAAATCAATGATAACGAGTCCGGCAACCGAAGATGAAGTTGCAGGGCAGCCAAAGAAGGACAGAGCAGAAGAATATGGGCCACTGTCAACCGGGCACCGCACCGACACTGAGATGGATCTTCATGGCGCAGAAGGTAACCATGGGTGGCCCAGGCACAGTCAATGCGGAGCCGGCAGAGAACCACAGAGTCCCTACGAGAGGCCCTCATCGAGGATTCCACACATTCGTGGTCCCCTTAATGCCTTGCAGTTTGTTGTGCGTACTGAGATTTTGCCATTCCATCTCCCAAATCTGAAAAACCTTGCGGCGTAATAATGAACGCAGGTCAGTTGCGGGGATGGCCATATCCAAAAGTGGTTTCCGTGTAGCCTGTTTGGCCAGCTTGTCAGCAAGTTCATTTCCTAGGATTCCGACGTGACCAGGGGTCCAGATGAACAACACTGAACGACTGGACCGTTCCAGAGGGTAGATAGACTCCTGGAAGGGCACTACCGAAGGATGACGAGGTTAGCACTCGTCGATAGTTTTCAGGCTGCTCAAGGAGTCAGTACATAAAAGAAAAGACTCCCCAGGGCATCAAGAGAGATACTGAAGTGCGCGAGAAATGGCCACCAGATCTGCAGTGAATACACTGCAGCAGGAATGCTGTTCAATATGACCGCCGTGAACGTAAGCAAAGCCAACGCGACCATCAGCCATCGAGCCGTCGGTGTAAACCACTTCAGAGCCCCGGAACATGCCAAGAATCGAGATGAAGTGACAGCGGAGAGCCGCAGGGATAACGGAGTCCTTAGGACCACATGAAAGGTCCAGACGAAGCTACGGCCGAGGAGTACACCTTGGAGGTGTACGTGAACGGACCGCAAGTAGAGGTGGAAAAGGGAAGGACTCCAGTTCGGAGAGAAGGGTTGGTTGGTTGTTTGGGGAAGGAGACCAGACAGCGTGGTCATCGGTCTCATCGAATTAGGGAAGAATGGGGAAGGAAGTCGGTCGTGCCCTTTCTGAGGAACCATCCCGGCACTTGCCTGGAGTGATTTAGGGAAATCACACGGAGAGAAGGGACCGCACACGAACCGCAATCGTTAGCCGGTCCTGGGCCGCCGATGCGGGAGATGCAGTACCACGGGCGGGAAAAGGAGATGGTAATTCGGATGCTCAGGAGAACTACGAACGTGTGCATCGTAACTGGCAAGCAGTTGTGCACGTCTGATCTGCAATGGAGGGACCCCAGCATTCACCAGTACACTGGTCACCGGACTCGTCCTAAAAGCTCCTGTCGTTAGTCGAACACCGCAGTGGTGCACAAACGAGTAAATGCAATGCTGAGGGCGCTGCCAAACCATAAAGCACACTCCCATAGTCAATTCAGGATTGGACAAGGGCCCTGTAGAGCCGCAGCAGCTTAGAGCGATCTGCACCCGAATTGGTGTTGCATTGAGGTGCTTCCGGCACTTCTGTTTAAGCTGAAGAAGGTGAGGAAGCCAAGACAAACGAGTGTCGAAAAGCAGTACTAAGAATCGATATGTTTCCACTACAGTGAGTGGATTGTCATGACAGTAACATTCTGGACCCGGATGAACGGTACGACGCCGACGGAAGTGCATGACACACGACTTTGCGGCTGAAAACTGGAACTTGTACGCTAGAGCCCATGACTGCACCTTGTGGATGGCTCCCTGTAGGCGATGCTAGACCGTTAACAGTTAATGGCTACTAAAAATAGAGATACACTCAATACAAAGCCCTGTGGGACTCCAGTCTCCTGGATATGGATGGAACTATGGAAGGCACCAACTTGGACACGTAAAGTACAGAGCGACAGGAAGTTTTGGATAAAAATAGGGAGCAAGCCCTGGAGACCCCACTCATACAATGTGGCAAGGATATGATGTCGCCAGGTCGTGTCTATTCTTTACGTAAGTCAAAAAAGACGGCAACCAGGTTTGGCGTCTGGAAAAGGCTGCTCAGATGGCAGACTCGAGGGACACAAGGTTATCAGTGGTAGAGCGACTGTGGTGGAAGCCACCCTGACGTAGAGCCAGTAGGCCACGTGACTCCACGACCCAACCCTACTGCCAACATGCCATATGTTCCAGCAGCTTACAAAAAACGTTGGTGAGGCTGATGGGCCGATAGCTATCCACATCAAGCGGGTTTTTACCGGGTTTGAGCAACGGAATGATGGTGCTCTCCCGCCAGATACGGTTGAAGACGATGGGGAGATGTCGCCTGTAGTCAGACGAGAGAATTTAATCATCTGGCTGTGGATCCCATCTGGCCCAGGAACTGTGTAGGGGCAATGCGCAAGGGCACTGAGGAGCTCCCACTCTGTAAATGGGGCGTTATAGGATTCATTGTGGCGTGTAGCGAATGAGAGGACGTTGCCTTCCAGCCACCGTTTGAGTGTGCGAAAGGCTGGGGGTAATTCTCCGACGCAGAGGCTCGAGCAAAGTGCTCGTCTATCGCGTCTGAGTCGGTAGATAACATGTCATTTATGGTAACACCAGGAACACCTGTTGGGGTCTGGTGCCCTAAAAGATGCTTAATCATTGCCCAGACTTGGGAAGGTGACGTATGGCAACTAATGGTCGAGACGTTACTCTCACAACACTCCTGCTTCCGTCGTTTGATAAGTTGGCGAACGTGGGCACGGAGCCGTTTAAAGGCTATGAGGTGCTGCAGAGAAGGGTGCCGCTTATGCAGCTGTAGAGCTCGCCAACGCTCCTTAATTCCTTCAGCGACTTCCGGCGACCACCGAAGGACTGACTCGTGCCTCGGGCAACCTATAGAGCGAGAGATCGCGGTTTCTGCTGCAGAAATAATTGTTGTAGTACCTGCTCAACCATCACATCGATGATACCGTGTGGGGGAGATTCAACGGTGACAGCAGAGATGAAAGTTTCCCAGTCCACCTTGTTTGAAGCCCATGTGAGCAGGCGTCCATGGGCCTGACGCTGGGGCAGTGATGGGAAGACAGGTAAGTGGTCACTAGCACACAGGTCGTCATATGCTCTCCAGTGGATAGATGGGAGAAGTCCTAGGCCTCAAATTGATAAATCAATGGCCGAGTAACTACCATGAGACACACTGAAATGTGTGGCGGCCCAGTATTTAAGAGGCACAAGTCTAACTGAGACAGTAAAGTTTCGACATCTCAGCCTCGGCCAGTAAGCACAGTGCCACCCCACAAGGGGTTATTGGCGTTAAAATCTCCCAAAAGTAGGAAAGGATTAGGAAGGTGATCAATCAGTGCAGCTAATACATTCAGGGGTACTGCACCATCTAGAGGAAGATATACATAGCAGACAGCTATTTCCTGCGTCGTCCTTATTCTGACAGCCACAGCTTCAAGAGGGGTTTGAAGGGGCACAGGTTCACTACAGACTGAGTTTAGGACATAAACGCAAACTCCACCGAACACTCTATTATTGTCTCTATGGTTCCAGTAATATCCCTTGTAACTGTGGAGGGAAGGGATCCGCATTGATGGGAACCAAGTTTCCTCGAGGGCAATGCAGATAGCAGATGTAAAGCTTAACAGTTGCCGTAGCTCAGCCAGGAGGATGACATCGTGACACTGGGAAGGCATAGAGCATTCTATGAGGTAGTTTACGCCTCAGAGTCACCTGCTGCCACCGATTTATTGCCTGAGCAGTCCATAACCATTGTGTCTGAGGATCTGACGAGATCCAGGTCCTCAGCGGACACCAAAATCTCCACCCCATCCTCAGACACAGAGCTTGTAGGTAGTGGTGGTGTGGGTGCCACCGCAATTTCCTTGGTCTTAGGGGTTTTCTTTTTGGATTTCTCTCGCTGCTCCTTGAGTTTCCCTGGCTAGAAGGACTTCACTGGCTCAGTCTCCAGGCCTTAGAATGAGTGTGAAGCCCTACGACCAGCTGCTTTTGGGCTCTTCGGCCACTGGCGGATGTCGTCTTTCCCACTAGAAGAAAACTGGGAAGGGAGTGACCAAAGGGACCACTTCCTAGCGAGAAGCCAAAGAAGACTTATGCTTCTCCGGCTTAGAAGTGGGGACGGATTTCCCCGATGGTTGGGGGGTGTTGCTCCCACAGCAGTGGTGCAGGAGCAATAGGAAGGGAAATGCCTCCCACCATCAAGGGGGCAGGTGTAGTCTTCCGGCTCTGAGAGGTGGCTGGGGTTGGCAGAGCTGATGATGCCAGAACTGTTGACCGGC
This sequence comes from Schistocerca cancellata, assembly GCF_023864275.1. Lineage (NCBI taxonomy): Eukaryota > Metazoa > Arthropoda > Insecta > Orthoptera > Acrididae > Schistocerca > Schistocerca cancellata. The sequence goes on along the minus strand of NC_064633.1, from coordinate 490,386,425 downwards.
AGCATAAGGCGATGTCGTACGCACAGGATGCAGGCATTCAAATTTCCTCTTAGCCTCAGTATAGATCAGTCAGTCCAGGGTCTTGTACTCCATGATTTTCCTTTCTTTCTGGAGAATCTTGCAGTCTGGCGAGCAAGGCGAATGGTGCTCTCCTCATTTGACAGAGATGGGAGGCGGGGCACATGGAGTATTGGGATGTGATGGGTGTCTGCAATCTCGACAGGTGACGTTGGAAGTACAGTAGGAAGACATATGGCTGAACTTCCAGCACTTAAAGCACCACATCAGGGGAGGGATATAGGGCTTTACATCACACCGGTAGACCATCACCTTGACCTTCTCGGGCAATGTATCACCCTCGAAGGCTAAGATGAAGGCACCGGTGGCAACCTGATTATCCCTCAGACCCCGATGGACACGCCAGATGACATGTACACCTCGCCACTCTCAATTGGCGCGCAGCTCATCGTCAGACTGCAAAAGAAGGTCTCTGTGAAATATGATACCCTGGACCATATCTAAGCTCTTATGGGGCGTGATGATTATAGAAACATTCCCCAGCTTGTCAGTAGCGAGTGACGCCCGTGACTGGGCAGTGGATTCTGTTTTGATCAAGACTTCCCCAGGTCTCATTTTGGACAAGCCCTCCACTTCCCCTAACTTGTCCTCTAGATTCTCAACAATAAACTGAGGCTGCATCATCATGAAAGATTCCCCATCAGCTCTCGAACATACAAGGTATTGGGGCGAATAAGATCCGCTGACATCCTTAGCCCGTAATTCCTCTCATGGTGTGGCCAGGGAGGGAACGATTTGGGGTCGTACTTCTGTTGGTTGAATTGAGCTCGTGAACGCTTAGAGACTGCTGGTGTTTCACCACCAGCAAGAAATGATGGACTTCGCTTCAGTGCATTTCATCCGCCCTGATGCCACCCACTCTGACCAGGGGCCCTCCGCACGGACGCCACCCAGCCACAGCAAAGAACACCTGGCAGGATAGCCATTGCCGGGAGTTCCAATGCCCCAGGGGGATGGGCATCTACCCCTTGGCATACGTGGGGAGTTAACGTCGCAGGTATCAGCAGAGCGATCCCTGTATTGTCAGGGGGCTAGAAGCAACAGGGTACATGGCGGCCCCACCACAATGGACTGGCTACCGTGCTGGGTATCAGGTGCAAACAAGTTCATGTTCATCGTCGACGCAGAAAGCGACACTGCATAGTGCATGGTGGAAAACGCACCCAGGAAGGTGTCCTCGCCCAGGAGATAGAGAATGGGCGGGACTGCATTACGGCGACAAGAAAGTGGGCTAAAGATCTCAATGTACGATGGACACAATGCACCATGTAAGGCGCCCTTGCCCAAATGGCCCGCTCTTCGGGAAAATTTTGAAGAATGGAGGTCAAACCCTACAGGTGACCATCACGTAAGGACCGAAACGTGTGAAACTTCTATTAGTCGCCTCTTACGACAGGCAGGAATACCTCAGACCTATTCTAACCCCCGACCCGCAGGCGGAGTGTCCTTTGTGTTAGGCGGACGTGTCATGTGACAAGACGAATCACGCTACAGATAAAGGTCTATAGCTCTACTGTGCAAGGATGTAAAAGATGGGCGATGGTCATGCTTTGTAGGGCTTACAGAAAAAGCATCGATTCTTTGGCAGCTGGTAAAAGTTTGTCTTTCTTCGTAACGGAAGCAATGCTTCTGATGGTTTTAAAGTAAGTTATGCAACTATTCAAAAGAAAATGTGTTATCTTAACGTCACGCACCTAATTCTAACATTTTTTCACGCTTGCATTTTGGTCTATTTCACCACTTTTTACAGCTGCTCACGGTGGACAACAGCAACATGTGTTAACGTCATTTTTCGATGTCCCTACTGTGCAGTAGTACAGTATCTTCTTCCACGTATGTGCACGGTAAATACTGCAGTTATAAATCGAAGCGAAACACACAAAATTAGATCAACCACGTGCAACAGGGTATCTGTTTCCTCATTAAATAATTTATAGACAGGTCGATAATAGTTTTCGTTTCATAAACACTGGTTCTTTTTTATTTAAGACCTACGAATAACATTACTTGACGGTATTGTGGTAAAATGTATATGTTTCTCCTACTGCGTTAACACGGTCGCCGGTTTACACACAAAGCAGTACGCAGAACACTCGTCCTGACAAGCTGGGGCCTGCAAACTACCTGGTCAGTACTTTCAACAATCAGCGATTGAGTAGAAATGCATGTGTGTACGGACAGCAAAAATGCAAGCTGCCTATAGCGATATTACAACGAAAAAATATTCTAATACATATTCACAACAGCCAAATATTTAATACAATTGCGTTACACAGTCTCATTATTTGTGGAGTGCTTACAGGAAGTCTCCAGAGCTTGACTCCTACACACAAATGCATTAATTACGCTAATTAAGAGTACTATTTTCGGATCAGTTAATCAATTTTCCTTGAGAATCCACAAACAATGAAACCCCAAACAACCTTAAGTTAATGTTTACCACCATTCTGCGGAATATGCTATAAAGTCACATACACTGCAGCGCCAAAGTACTAACCTCACTATTTTTTTTCTTTACCTCCCACTAAAGTGAATGACGAAAATCCTTGTAATTGGAATAATACTAAAAAAAAGAATCTTTTATAACAAAAGACCACAACCTAATCCTCTCACTACAGAGCACAGACCTAGAATGGGGAGCACATTTGCTAAGAGCAGTGCAGCGCTACAGCTATTGGCTCAGATCAACAGAACATGCTTGACAAATAATTCAGATCGTTCGGATACTTTTCAGTACAGGTTACATTGCGACATACCGATCAGCTCTTGCACAAGAGCTGTTGGGCAAAGATCTTCAATTGCTAATCATTCACATGCATATTTCGCTAGAAGAATGGATGCAATACACTAGGCTGATACACACCCGCATAACGAGTTCTGTATTTTGTGGCGTAGTCTACAAGGTTTACCAATTTTCAAATTTGGCGTCCAACCCGTTTTACGATCAGTTTTACCAGTTTCCAGATTTGGTGTCCTCCCACACTGTCCATTTATCAATTTCGAGATTTGGCGCCACTCGACTATGCTACGACATTATTTTATACTGTCTACGTACCTCCCCGCGGTGTACGTACGACGTAATTATGGTGTGATTGCAGTGAAGGTATGATGTATGTACGGGGTACACGTGGCGTATTTGTGACATAATTGTGGGGCACTTGTGGCGTAATTGCGGCGTACGTGCCACAATACGCAATGGAAAATCCAATCTGTCAATTATACAATCAGCGCAGATCTGTTGTCCTACCAAATTGCCAATTTCCTAGCAATTTCCAGATTTTATGTCCTACAAATCTATCAATCGTGCGGACAACACTAGTAATTTGCTACTGTTAACCTGACAAATTTTATATGTTTTTATTCTCTTTCCGCTGCTTCGTTAACTGTATTTTTAAGGTAGACATTTCCAGGAGCAGTAGTGGATTCTGAGCATCATTTGTTGAATATGGAAATTAACAGTTTAAACCTACTGAAGAAATTGGAAAACGGTACGAAATTAAGGAGATGAGCCCTTGATAAGGTTCTAGCTGAGAGTTTCAGAGGAATTGACTGGAAAAGCAAAATGGCTAAGCAGAAATGGCTAGAGGTCAAATGTAAGGATTTAGAAGAATATTTCACCAGGGGAAAGGTAGATAAAGCCTACAGGAAAATTAAACAGACCTTTGGAGGATAGGAAGCAGCTGAATCAATATCAAGAACTCAGAAGGAAAACCAATACTAAGCAGTGGCGTGAAAGCTGAAAGGATTATTTAGCGGGCTGTTCAACGGAGATGGACTTGAAGGCAATATTACAGACAGGGAAGTGGTCGTAGATGAAGATAAGAATAATTTCACAAAGCTCGGAAAGATCTAAGTCGAAACAAGACCCCAGGATTAGACGACATGCCGTTAAAACTACAGACAGCCTTGGTATAGCCAGCCATGACAAAACTCTTCCATCTGGTGTGCAAACTGTATGAGACAGGCGAAATACCCTCAACCGACAACGAGAATGTGGCAATTCTAATTCCAAAGACAGCAGTTGCTGTCAGATGTGAAAATTACCGAACTATAATTTTAATAAATCATGGTTGCAAAATACTACTGCAAATTCTTTACAGAAGAATGGAAAAAACTGATACAAGCTAACCTCGGAGAAGGTAAGTTTGGATTCTCGAGAAATGTAGGAACACCCATACTGACCCTACGGCTCATCTTACAAGGTAGATTAAGGAAAGGGAAACCAACATTTACAGCATTTGCAGACTTAAAGAAAACTTCGGAGAATGTTGACTGAAATACACTCATTGAATTTATGAAGGGGTAAAATATAGGAACCGAAAGGCAATTTATAGCTTGTACAGTACGGCAATTACAAGAGTCGCGGGGCAAGAAAGGGAAGCAGCGATTGAGAAAGGAGTGAGGAAAGGTTGTAGCCTGTCCCGATGTTATTCAGTTTGGAAACCGAACAAGTGGTAAAGAAAACCAAAGAAAAATTTGGAGTAGGAATTAAAATCAAGGGAGAAGCAACAAATATTTTGAGGTTTGTCGATGGCGTTGTAAGTCTGTCAGAGACAGCAAAGGAACTGGAAGAACATTTGAACGGAGTGGACCGTGTCTTGAAACGAGGATAATAGATTAACATCGTTGTTGTTGTGGTCTTCAGTCCTGAGACTGGTTTGATGCAGCTCTCCATGCTACTCTATCCTGTGCAAGCTTCTTCATCTCCCAGTAACTACTGCAACCTACATCCTTCTGAATCTGCTTAGTGTATTCATCACTTGGTCTCCCTCTACGATTTTTACCCTCCACGCTCCCCTCCAATACTAAATTGGTGATCCCTTGATGCCTCAGAACATGTCCTACCAACCGATCCCTCCTTCTAGTCAAGTTATGCCACAAACTCCTCTTATCCCCAGTTCTATTCAATACCTCCTCATTAGTTACGTGACCTACCCATCTAATCTTCAGTATTCTTCTGTAACACCCCATTTCGAAAGCTTCTATTCCCTTCTTGTCTAAACTATTTATCGTCCATGTTTCACTTCCATACATGGCTACACTTCACACAAATACTTTCAGAAACGACTTCCTGACACTTAAATCAATACTCGATGGTAACAAATTTCTCTTCTCCAAAAACGCTTTCCTTGCCATCGCCACTCTACATTTTATATCTTCTCTACTTCGACCATCATCAGTTATTTTGCTCCCCAAACAGCAAAACTCCTTTACTACTTTAAGTGTCTCATTTCGTAATCTAATTCCCTCAGCATCACCCGACTTAATTCGACTACATTCCATTATCCTCGTTTTGCTTTTGTTGATGTTCATCTTTCAAGGCACTATACATTCCGTTCAACTGCTCTTCCAAGTCCTTTGCTGCTTCTGACAGAATTACAATGTCATCGGCGAACCTCAAAGTTTTTATTTCTTCTCCATGGATTTTAATTCCTAATCCGAATTTTTCTTTTGTTTCCTTCACTGCTTGCTCAATATACAGATTGAATAACATCGGGGAGAGGCTACACCCCTGTCTCACTCCCTTCCCAACCACTGCTTCCTTCTCATGTCCCTCGACTCTTATAACTGCCATCTGGTTTCTGTACGAACTGTAAATAGCCTTTCGCTCCCTGTATTTTACCCCTGCCACCTTTAGAATATGAAAGAGAGTATTCCAGTCAACATTGTCAAAAGCTTTCTCTAAGTCTACAAATGCTAGAAACGTAGGTTTGTCTATCCTTAATCTTTCTTCTAAGATAAGTCGTACGGTCAGTATTGCCTCACGTGTTCCAATACTTCGACGAAATCCAAACTGGTCTTCCCCGAGGTCGGCTTTTACTAGTTTCTCCATTCGTCTGTAAATAATTCGCGTTAGTATTTTGCAGCCGTGACTTATTAAACTGATAGTTCATCAAAAGCAAAACGAACATAATAGAATATGGTCGAATTAAATGGCCGCGCTGTCTAAGGTGTCTTGGTTAGTTTAAATTAGGTTAAGTAGTGTGTCAGCTTAGGCACCGATGATCTCGGCAGTTTGGTCCCATAAGCCCTTACCACAAATGTTCAAAAAAAAATGTCGAATTAAATCAGGTAACGCTAAGGGAATCAGATTAGGAAACGGTACAATTAAAGTAGAGATTATATTTGCTATTTGGGCAGCAAAATATAGTTGATGGCCAAAGAAGAGAGGATATAAAATGCAGAATGGCAATGGCAAGTGAAGCAATTCTGAAGAAGAGAAATCTGTTAACATCTAACATAGATTTAAGTGTTAGGAAGCCTTTTCTGAAGGTATTTGTCTGTAGTGTAGCCATGTACGGAAATGAAACATGAACAATAAACAGCATAGATAAAAAGAGAAAAGAAGCTTTCAAAATGTGTTGCTACAGAAATATGCTGAAGATTAGATGGGTCGATCACGAAACTAATGAGGAAGTACTGAATAGAATTGGGGAGACAAGAAGTTTGTGGCACAACTTGACTAAAAGAAGGGATCGGTTGATTGGACACATTCTGTGACATCAAGGCATCACCAGTTTAGTACTGGTTAGAAGTGTGTGTAGGAGGGGGCAGAGGGGGGGGGGGGGGTTCAAATCGTACAGGGAGACGAAGATATGAATACACTACGCAGATTCAGAAGGATGTAGGTTGCAGTAGTTATTCACAGATGAAGATGCTTGGAGAGGATAGAGTAGTATGAAGAGCTGTGTCAAACCAGTCTTCAGACTGAAGATCACAACAACATCATTTATTCCACACACACACACACACACACACACACACACACACACACACACAGGGTGTACCAGAAATGTTGATAAAAACTTCAAGGAGTTGTAGTGGGTGCCTTGAGGAACAAATCGAGAATAGAGAACCGTGTCCGGAAACGTCACCCAATAACGTTACAGAGTGTCGAAGTTACCGTTGATCACGATTTTTTGACTGTTACCACTGGTAGCGGAGAAGATGGAGCTAGCTGCTGCGTAGACAGACTTTGTCTCCCACAGATGTGATGCTCTGTTGCCTTGGTGGATGATAGTTTCAGACACGGATTTCCATCTACAGTTTATTTGTCTCCTGTGTTCCGAAAAACAATGGAGATTTTAGAGGATTCCAGGGGAAAATAAACTCCGGATGGAAACGTGTGTCCTGCACGGTGCAACTCTGGCACTGTGAATGCAGGAGAAAGATAAAGGTTCAAATGGTTCAAATGGCTCTGAGCACTATGGGACTTAACATCTGAGGTCATCAGTCCCCTAGAACTTAGAACTACTTAAACGTAACTAACATAAGGACATCACACACATCCATGCCCAAGGCAGGATTCCAACCTGCATGCTTCGCAGAATGTGTTTTTCATAATTAAAAGAAAAGATGGGAGTTTTGAAAAAGTTTCGCCATTTTATATACAGAAGGGCTTAGAAGCTATTGCTTGCACATTAAAATCTGTAAAGCGCTTGCGAAATGGCACCTTGTTGGTTGAAACATCTAGCTTCCAACAAGTCCAGAACCTTCAGAAGGCACAATTTCTTGGGGAGTTTGCGATAGAGACTGAATTTCACAACACCTTGAACTACAGCAAGGGTGTTGTGACTTGCAGAGATCTCGTTGACATTCCCCAAGACGAACTGAAGGCTGAATGGTCCCGGGAAGGAATTGTCGACGTGCAACAAATTATGAAACGGGTGGATGGTGCTCTCATAAAGACTGACTGATTTATCCTTACATTTAACAGCACCAAATTGCCAGAGCATGTGAAGGCAGGTTTCCTACGTCTCAGTGTACGGCCTTATTACCCCAACCCCATGCGGTGTTTTAAATGCGAACACTTTGGACACACTACTCTCGGCTGTAAAGGGGAAGCCACTTGCGGGAATTGTGGTAAAGCCGCCCATGAGAGAGTTGGTTGCTCCTCTCCTCCCAAGTGTGTCAACTGCTCTGGGGATCACCCTGTGTGGAGTAGGGAATGCAGAGTTTTCCTTGAGGAACGGAAGATCCAGGGACTGAAAACTACAAAACGCATCCCGTATGGTGAGTCGAAGAAAATTTACAAGTCCATGCAGCCGCCCACGTTCGCTGCTTCCTTTTCTTCCGTTCTCAAACAACCAGTCTTGAAAACTGATGCCGCTACACAAACGGAGGTTGCTACTAGCACCTGCGCTTGTCAATGTACGTGTGCTGCTGCCGTTCCTGTGAAGCCTGCTGCTCCCCCCCCCCCCCCCCCCCCGGCCTTCTGACCAGGCTGTGGTAGCTGCCCCTTCCCGGGTCCAGTCTTGTGCACTGCCCAGTGCTGCTACACCCCCTACTGCTTCTGAGGTTTTGGCTCCAATGCCACCTCAGGCCAGAACATCGAAGCCAAAGACAAAGGTGAAGACTCGCCCACTAAAGGAGACTGCAGTTATACAGTCTCCTGATGTGGATGGCATTCTCTCAGACGTCTCTCTCGACTCCTTTTCTGAGACGATGGAGGTTGACGTCAGACTGGGGCAATCATCTCGCCCCAAAACTGAGCCTCCACCTGTTGTGGGCTCTCCTCCCCGACAGAAAGTGAGGATGAAGGTACTCCCATCCTGATAGATGGCTCCCATTATACGGTGGAACATGAATGGATTCCGGGCACATGTGGAGGAACTGAACCTCCTAGCACGGCAACGCCCCCTGTGCTTGTGTTTACAGGAAACGCATTTAAAACTATCTGATGCTCCTGTACTAAGGGGCTATACGTCATATCGCAAAGATGACCTGACTGGAGAAAGGGCCAAAGGCGGAGTCGCTGTGTTTGTCAATAATGACCACCACTCCTCTGCTCTCCCCCTGGACACTGACCTGCAAGCAGTTGCAGTTGAAATTCATTCACCTCGGAGGCTTACCGTTTGCTCCCTTTATTTACCCCCTCTGAATGCAATGACCTTAGACGCTCTCACAGATCTTATCGACCAACTCCCCCGCCCATTTCTCCTCCTGGGAGACTTCAATGCCCATCATGTCCTGTGGGGCTCCACTTCTCTTTGCGCTCGAGGTCGAATTTTGGAGAGCCTCCTAACATCTCAAGTGTTGTGCATCCTCAACACAGGTACTCCGACTCATTTCTCTACTGCTACAGGGTCATTCTCAGCCATTGACCTATTTTTCTGCTCTCCAACCCTCACCGACTCTGTTCACTGGGAGGTCATTGACGACCTTCATTCCAGCGATCACTTCCCTATCCGCATTCATCTCCTGGATGATGTATTGCTGGAGCAGCGGCCACTATCGTGGATGATTGGCAGGGCTAACTGGCCACTGTTCACTCGGTTGGCTGTCTTTGACCGCCACAATAACGTACAGGAATGGGTGGATCACATCACGCTTGTGGTCCATCATGCTGCTGACCTGTCCATGCCACAGTCTTCTGGCACTCTTAAGCGGCGCCTTGTGCCTTGGTGGACAGAAGAGTGCCGTTCAGCCATCCGGGACAGGCGTGCGGCCCTTCGCCGATTTAAATGCCGCCCAACAGCGGTCAATCTTACCGCCTTTCGAATCGCGAGAGCCAGGGCACGCCGTGTCATTAAAGAGAGCAAGAAAAGGTCATGGCAGGAGTTCCTGGACTCCATCAGCCGTTCCACTTGTTCCACAAGAGTATGGGAAGCCATCTGGAGGATTTCCGGTAAACATAGCCGTTTACCAATAGCTGCTGTCCTGAACCAGGGATGCCTCCAAACAACACCCAGAGCCATTGCTCAGACGCTGGCAGAGCATTTTGCACAAAGTACTGCCACTGCAAATCAGGATCCAGCGTTTCGTCGCTACCGTGCGACTGTCGAAAGAGCGACCTTGGACTTTCTGTCGAACAGTTCCGAGTCCTACAATTCCCCTTTCTCCATGTGGGAACTTGAATCGGCACTTACTGAGACTTCTGACACTGCACCAGGTTACGACCGCATCCGGTACTCCATGCTTCGACATCTGCTAGCGGCGTCAAAGGAAATCCTCCTCGAATGTTTTAATCTCATATGGCAGACAGGAGTGTTCCCCACCTCGTGGAGGGAGGCAATCCTCATCCCTCTCCTCAAACCAGGAAAGTACCGCACATGTCCCGGTAGTTATCGTAGTATCGCCTTGACAAGCTGTGTCGGAAAGACCCTGGATCGGATGGTTAACCGGCGTCTGGTCTGGCTGTTAAAGACCAGACAGCTCCTTAGCCGCTTTCAGTGTGGATTCCGAAAATTTCGGTCCACGGTCGACAACCTGACCCTCCTAGAGGCGGCTATTCAACAGGCTTTTCTCCGTCAGCATCACTTTATCGGTATCTTCTTTGATATCAGTAAGGCATATGATACTACTTGGAGACACTGTATTCTTGCACAAATGCATCAATGGGGCTTTCGTGGCCGCCTCCCCATTTTCATTCGGTCTTTCCTGACTCAGCGGTTTTTTCGGACCCGCATTGGTAACACACTGTCTGATCGCTTTGAGCAAGAGAATGGTGTCCCCCAGGGCAGTGTTTTAAGCGTTACCCTCTTTGCCATAGCCATCAACAGTATAACGTCTACAGTGAGGAGTCCAGTACAGTGCTCCTTATTTGTGGACGACTTTGCTGTTTTCTGTTCCTCCTCCAGTGTTGCAACCGTGAGCCGCCAGTTGCAACTAACAGTGCGGCGGTTAGAGGAGTGGGCTGCAAAGACGGGTTTTCGGTTTTCTGCCGATAAGTGTGTTTGTGTTCATTTTAATCGTTCTCGTCATCTTTTTACTTTGCCTGCCTTGCATATGGGGGATACTGTCCTACATTTTAGAGACACAGTGCGGTTTCTAGGCCTAATTTTTGACTCCAGGTTGTCATGGCTGCCACACCTACGTGACTTGAAAGCCAGAACGCTGAAGGCACTGAACATTCTCAAGTGCCTCAGCCACAGGTCTTGGGGCGCGGACAGGGCGCGTCTCCTTCAGTTTTATGGAGCTTTTGTGCGTTCACGGCTGGACTATGGCTGCACAGTATATGGGTCAGCGAGGCCATCTTATTTGCGGATCCTTGATGCTATTCACCATGCTGGGATCCGACTGGCCACGGGTGCTTATCGGACCAGTCCCGTACCCAGCCTCTGTGCTGAGTCTGGCGAACCGCCACTTACCATCCGGCGGCAGCTCCTGCTGGTGCGCCAGGCTTGTAAGTTTCTTGCAGCTCCCAGCTCGCCTGCTCACCGTCTTGTTCTTGTTGCCCATCCACCTCTGGACCACCTTTTTTCCCGCCGTCCCCGGGCTACGTTGCCGTTTGGGATCCGTGTGCAACGTGTACTAGAGTCCCTCGGTGTGGAGTCTGTACAACCCCAAATCCAAGGTTTTAACCGCCTGCCACCCTGGTTACTGAAGAGGCCCAGAGTGATTTTAGATTTATTGCAGTACAAGAGAGATTGCACTCCTGCCACCGTTTTTAATGCAGCATTTTCTGCCATTTTATCTGAGCACCACGACTATGTAGCTGTTTTTACGGATGGGTCGAAACAAGGGGATTCTGTTGGTTGCTCAGTTGTTTTTCCATATCGTGTCCTCAAGGTCCGACTGCCTCAGACTTTCACTGTCTTTGATGCAGAATTGTCTGCGATCTTGCGGGCACTGGAGCACATGAGACATTCTTACTCTCCTAAATTTCTTGTCTGTTCCGATTCACTCAGTGCCCTTCACTCATTGCAACGTTTGTATCCGGCAGACAAAATAGTCCAGACCATCCAGGATGCCCTCCTCCGAATACAGCGACTGGGGAAGGTTGTAGCTTTTTGCTGGGTTCCGGGGCATGTCGGCATTGCTGGGAATGAAAGGGCAGATCTCGCAGCCAAGGAGGCGTGTCTCGATCCACAAGTATCTCAGTGTGCTATCCCCTTGCACGCACTCACCTCGCTGTTGAGCTCACGGGTCATGCGACAGTGGGAGGGTGAGTGGCAGGAAGTGACTGACAATAAGCTCCGTATAGTCAAGCCCACAACGCGTGTGTGGTGTACTTCCTTTCAGCCCCATCGACGGGACGAAGTTCTCCTCACTCGGCTTCGAATAGGCCACAGCCCTATGACTCATGGCTTCCTTCTCCGGCGAGAGGACCCTCCAATGTGTGGTGCTTGTGGCGTCCAGGTCACTGTGCGCCACGTTTTATTGGATTGCGTTTTATTTTCTGACCAGCGGGTCGCGGCTGACTTGCCAGCGGACCTGCCATCTCTTTTAGGCAACACTCGGACGAATGTGGTTAAAGTTTTGAAGTTCTGTGCCCTGTCAAATGTTTTTACAAAGATTTTAGGGAGAGGATTTTAATTTGCTCACTGTGTGACAAGCTCGCCCATATTTTATGTAAGTGGCCAGCCAATAACAATTTCCTGTGACATTTTTGTTGCTAAGTTTCCCCTTTCCTTAGGTTTTACTTTCTTATGTAGCATTTTCCTTCTTTTCCTGCTTTCTTTGAGTGTGCGCCTTAGTTTTCTTAGGTCTGTCCACATTCGTTCCTTTTAATGTGTGTCAGGGCGCTGATGACCTCGATGTTGAGCGCCCATAAGCCCCAACACACCACCACCAACCTGCGACCGCAGCGGTCGCGCGGCTCCAGACTCTAGGGCCTAGAACCGCTCGGCCACCTCGGCCGGCGAAAGATAAAGAAGTGTTTCCATAAATAATACATTAGGAATGGGACGTGGGCAAAAGAGATCCTACAAGTGAGAAAGACATAATGTTCATTTTATTGTTAACTGCCGACGTTCGATATGAGCACCGGAGATGTCAACACGTTGCTGTACAGTGCCAGATTTGCTCCTGGTGGCCAAAATCGGAACTAATTTTTTTCCAGCGTACATCAGTTCCCCACTATCGCTGCCATACGATAATTATAGCCCACACTGGACATTCGTGACTAGTTGCACTTTAATTACAACCACCTGGTACCACAAGCAGCAAGCCGTAAGTTCATCAGTTAACTTTGTCGTGAAGTCGTCTCTCCCACAGTACTTGATAACGCTCTGTATATATACAAAAACAAGACATCTACAAAAAACGAAAATAGAAGTAAAAATGTCGGTATAATCCTGGATAGCCACCTAAAATGGGCAGAATAGATAGTTACAGCGTGTAGATAAGCTCTCTGCTGCTTAAATAGAACTTAGAAACAAAGGGGAAAAAACTAAATCTGATCAGTTATTTATCTGCCGAATCTTTTATTATTGCGCCCAATGGTCTTGCCGCGTTGGTAACTGTGGTGTCACCGCCAGACACCACACTTGCTAGGTGGTAGCCTTTAAATCGGCCGCGGTCCGTTAGTATACGTCGGACCCGCGTGTCGCCACTATCAGTGATTGCAGACCGAGCGCCGCCACACGGCAGGTCTAGAGAGACTTCCTAGCACTCGCCCCAGTTGTACAACCGACTTTGCTAGCGATGGTTCACTGACAAAATACGCTCTCATTTACCGAGACGATAGTTTAGCATAGCCTTCAGCTACGTCATTTGCTACGACCTAGCAAGGCGCCATTACCAGTTACTATTGATGCTGTAAAACATGTACCGTCAAGAGCGATGTTCACCATTTATGGATTAAAGTTAAGTATTCCACAGCTACGTCCTTTTTTGCTAGTCTAATTTCCTTGACCTGTTCCAGACCTCACGCCAGCCTGCGTGAGCTAAAACGCGTGACTTTCGGCTTCCTCTCATACAGGGTTGGCTCTCTTGCCAATCCACAACAGTAACAGCGGTTCCCGCCCTATCACCGAAGTGAAGCTACGTTGGACTTGGATGGACGATCATCTGGGGAAATTTGGATGCCGTTGGCTGACGGACATGGAAATCGTCGAAGTTGCGTCCAGATGAAAGACTATATGACATTTCCTATATGACATTATTATTATTATTATTATTATTATTATTATTATTATTATTATTATTATGACAACTGTGATGAAATCCAGCACGAGAAAAGTAGCGCGGACAGCAGACGACTCGAGCTAGCCATGAGTTTTTGTGCAAGGTGTGTATGACATTTGGTTGTTTCATCATCTTAGTCATTAAAATCAGTTAAGGGGGTTGGGTGATGGCATGATACGTGTAATGACTCTGCCCGAGGGATGGCAGCAATATGCTTTTCATTGTTCCGTTGCAGCTCTTACAGTATAGAGGGGTTATGTGAGTACGCTTGACCCTTCCTCTTGTCCCAATAGTAACAAATCACAAGCGGAGATGTCAACTGATATTAGAGACAGTCAGATTTTACTCCCTTTTGTGACAGTCCTTATCTCATAGAATATCTCACGAACTCCTGCACAGTTTACTTGTGTGGTTTCTCTATTCTGTCATTATCTTTTCGGTTGACCTACAAAGCAATTAAATCGTTTCCGAGCATATCCCTCAGCATTAACACTTTTCCCGGTCCGGCCATCCTGTAACCAGCATCATACCAGAAACAGCAATACATGACCCGATACGGCCAACATTTTGCCTGTACCCACATTGAACAGCACGGCTCTCACCACCTCATTCTCAATTTCAGCCATAGCTCTACGCAACAAGCTGCACGATTAACTAGCGTCTGCTGCAATACTATGTACGCTGCATTCAGAAACAGACTGCAATGTTTTTTTGTTATCATCAGCACAGCTTCCCTGTCGGGCTTATCCCAGCTGTCTTCCTCCTGTCCAACAGCGAACCAGTATCTCTGTCACAATATCAACATTCTTCCAGTTCTCTTGTTTCTATTTATTTTTTTCCGGCTCCATTGCTTTTTATTTCATTTCTCTTTCCCGGACCAATTAACGTACTCATCAGATTTGATTCTCCGACGAACACCTGTCTCTTGGCATATTATTACAAAGTTACGAGAAAGATAAGTGTATTTAACATAGTGTCAACAGTATTAATAAATCTCTAACAATTTTGTTAATATGCCACAATAATATAAAGCACACGGCGGCAGACGTTGACCTTATTAGGTATGACTTATAGCCTGTTTCCTTCTGCTTGACGATTTTTCTGACAGTTCATAAGCATGAGTAGCTGGCAATGTGCCACTCAATGATTCTCTGGAGCATATCCTTCCCTTTTTCCGCATGATATCACCGAGCTCTTCCTGCATGTCTTACCCCGAGCTGCTACATGAAGGACAACGATTTGTACGAACAGCTGGAAGGCGTCGCCGTGGGTAGTGCCCGCATCTCGTGGTCGTGCGGTAGCGTTCTCGCTTCCCACGCCCGGGTTCCCGGGTTCGATTCCCGGCGGGGCCAGGGATTTTCTCTGCCTCGTGATGGCTGGGTGTTGTGTGCTGTCCTTAGGTTAGTTAGGTTTAAGTAGTTCTAAGTTCTAGGGGACTGATGACCTCAGATGTTAAGTCCCATAGTGCTCAGAGCCATTTGAACCACTTTGTCCTGTGTTAGCTGTTTCTTCATGGAGCATTTCAAAAGGCATGTGCTGGACTTGACACCTCGTAGTCATAAAGTGTGCTACGGGTACGTCGTCGAGACCTCCTTCGTGACGAGACACGGTGACGAACAGCTCGGTGACTTGTAAAGGCGTCTGAACAGCCTCAACGGCAACATAAAATATATTATGGAGATAGAAGGGGATCAACAAGTGCCATTTCTAGATGTGGTGGTTACGAGGAATGGTGAGAACCTGGGACACAGCTTGAATCGAAAGCGACACACACGGACTGATGCCTGCACGCACTGCCATTCATTACACGAGCCAGAAAAAAGGGATGATTAATACTCTCGTAACGCGCAAGACGGAAAGGTAGGTCGCAACATTTCGGACGCGAGATACAATGCCTGGAAAGCGTTCTAGGAGTAATGGATATTCCACCAGTTGCATAAGAAGTGTCACGAAATATAACACACTGTGAAACGAGATGCTATTTGAAGAATCATCGGGTGCGGCCTTTCGATCATACGTCCCAGGTCAGAATCTGTCGCATATTGTGGAAACGCGGAGTAATTACATTTTTACAAACTGACCAAGAAGATCAAAAAGTGTCTCAGATCGACAAAGAGCAAAAGGTACTCACGAGCAGAGTTGAGAATACGCCGCATACCCTGTACAGGGGGAAAAGGCTATGTAGGAATGACTGGACGATGCATCGACACCAGGATCCAATCATAAACGACACTGCAGTTTGGGACAGGTAGAGAAGTTGGTGTGGCGGAGCACGCGCTGAGTGGCAGACCACACAGTAAACTGGCCAACACGGAAGTTCTCGCTGTGGAGGAGAGCTACCACGCCCACTTGTTCACAGAAGCCATAGAAAGCCAAAAACATGACAATAACTTCAGTAAGAAAGAGGAAAGACTCAATAAACGGATCCTGGATTCCCGTGCTTCAGGGAACGACCGTTGCAGGTTGCAAAGGAGAGCCACAGCAGTAATGACCAGACAAAGGCCCTCTGACGTTGGCCGACAAGTGCATATAATCTCCTACCGTGGGTTCCATTTTAGTCCGCCACCAGCAATGGAGGGTGAATCCATGTTATGCAAGCCACTCGTACTGCCGAAACGTCAGAAAAAGTGTCCAAAAAAGTCTGCTGAAGAACCCGAGAAATAAGCCAACAGCCAATATTCTTATGTTAACAAGTGGACAGGAAAACCCCAAAAATTTTGGAAGTAGGCATACTGCGGTGGGACCAGCCGTCGACTTATCCAGGTGAAGTCACGCAGTATCTGAAACAGACTTCTCCTAATGAAATGTAAGTCTGCATAAATGTTCTGTACGTCATAGTGCATGGAGGAGTGTACTTTCTACTATCGCCAGTAATTTCTTTCCTAATTCCAGTCGTAAGTTGAGCGAGGAAAAAAGAGTTACCTATATGCCTCTGTATGCGTCCGAATCTAATTTATCTTATATTTATGGTCATTACACGACAGGTACGTTGGTGTTATTAAAATCGTTTTGACGTCTGTTGTAACCGCTGTTTTCTTAACTTTCTCCATGTAGTTTCGCGAAAAGATTTTCTTCTCCACTCTTACGATTCCCATCTCACCTCACAAAGCATTTCCCTAGCTTTCTCATACCGATCGCTTTTAAATGTAGCAACAGCCTCTGGATTGGTTCAGTGTCTCGTTAATCCAACATGGTATGGAATTCAAACACTTCAGCAGTATCTAGAATGGGTCGGATAAGGCTTCCACACGCGGTCTCCGTGATAGGTATCCTCTTCTAGAGCACTTTTGCGTGATTCGGAATCCTTACCACAAAGGATTGACAGAAGACGTCGATAAAGTTCAAAGAAGGGCAGCTCATTTCGTATTATCGTGGAACAGGGGAGAGTGTGTCACGTATAAGTGAGTTGGGGTGCCAATGATTAAAACAAAGGCGTTTCTCGTTGCGGCGAGATCTGTTCACGGAACTTCAATTCCCAACTTTCTCCTCTGAATGGGAAATTCTTTTATTTATTCCCGCCGACGTAATAAAATAAGACAAATGAGAGCTCGCCCGGGTTTTTGAGCGCGTAACGGTAAAGAAACAGAAAAGGTTGTTCGGTTGTTAAGTGAGAATTGGAGAGTAGTCATGTAGAACTTCACAAAATCGGAAACTGAAACCTTCAAATTAGCCCTTTCCTTGATCCACGTAGGTCGCCTCATTGAAGGCCCCCCCCCCCCGCCCCTTGATTCACCAGGACTTTGGGAAGCATTACTGCGTGTATCGCTCATGCTCACGGAGGGCATAGTTCATCTTGAGCCTTTTTCGATTTCCAAATAATCCGTCCTCATATGAATTCCTAACAGACAAGTAGTACTCAAAGCCGGCTAATAGCAGCGTCGTCTCCAGCTTCTAGAAGGAGGATGTGAGTTGCATCTTCAGAATCTCTCAGCGAATCTCTATCCGGAGCATGTCAAGCAACTGCAAGATTCTCGTGACTGTTCCGTTTTGCTTAACTTGCAGACGTACTTAAACAGAATCACTGTCCACTTAATTAAATGATATATGAGACTAGTCTTCTCGTTGGAATTTAAAGTGCGTTGTCAGTGGGTGTAGCAGAACTAATCTCCAGCAAGCTCTCTTCAGGATGGCACAGTTCCCTGGTGAGGGTGTCTCTATCAACGCCACCACTGACTGCAAACAATGATTAGTCTGCAGTCACTATTATCGATTACTTCAAAAACGTTCAAGTTGCGTTCACTTTCTAAATCTCGGTCTTACGAAAATCTTTATATTCGAACTAAGAATATGTTCAAGGGCTCTGCAACAACCCGATGTTAGGGATATTGATCTGTAATTTTGCGGGTCCGTTTTTTTTTTTTTTTTTTTTTTTTTTTAATACACAGGAGTCATATGCGTTTCTTCCTGACTCTTCGGATTTTGCGCTGGGCAAGAGATTCGCGATAACTGCAAGTTAGGTACGGGGCCAGTGCTGTTGAGCACTTCTTGAAAAACAGAATTGGGATTCCATCCGGACCTGGAGACATTTGTTTTCAACTCCTTCAGTTGCTTCTCTACATCAGGGGTTCTTATCACTAAGTCGTCCATACGGGACTCCGTTCGATGGTTAAACGACAGAAAGTCTGTCCGATTCTCCTGCGACAACGATTTCTTGAAGATGATTTTTAGAACTTCGGCTTTCGTTTTGCTATTTTCAACTGCCACCCTAGACTGGTCAGCACGTTATTGGACTGAAGCCTTAGGAGCCACTTAGCGATTTTACTTAGGATAAGAATTTCCTCCGGTTCTCTACCAGATCTTTTGCTAAGATCGGACGGTGGTGGTAGTTGTGTGCCTCGTGCATAGATCTTTTCCAAGACACACGAATTTCTACTAACCTTTGTCGTCATCTGCGCGTCTTCTTTTGAACGGAGAGTTCAACAGCCCCTGCTTCCTCAGTATTTTCCGAAACTCATTATGAAACCGTGGAGGCTCTTTTTGTCTTTAATCCATTTACTAGGCACATAACTCTCCAGGCCACAATTTACATCCTGCTTAAACTTTGCCTACGTTTCCTCTACGTTCATCTTACTGGAACCAAGTGATGTCCATTCACTGTCTAGGTGAGATTCTAACAACTGCTTACCTGCTCTTTCTAGCAGAAACACTCTCCTAGCCTTCTTAACAGATTTATTAACTTTTGTAACCATAGTTGCTATAATGACATCATGATCACTAATCCCCACTTCTATACTCATGTTGTCGAAAAGATCGGGCCTGTTCAAAAGTACTTCGCATGACTATCTGTCTATACACCCTGCAATAAATCCATAGATATCCCAGTCTATACTCTGTAGATTAAGGTCGCCTCCAACCAGTAATGCATTATCTAGGTATTTATTCGCTACTGACCATAAACACTCTTCGAATGACTCTAGAACTGTCACAGCAGAATCGGGTGCCCGGTAAAAAAAAAAAAAAAAAAAACTTGGTTTCACCTACACCTGTTTCACGCGACCATATAACTTCATTGTCATACTCAACTTCGACCTCAATACAGAGGCGGTTATCCATCCCGATTATAATTTGAGCGCGAAAATTTTCCTGGAGGACAGTAAATTCGGGATCTTTGTTACGATTATTTCGGCAATTTACTGATAACATTCGTACGGTCGACGTGTCTTTCTCTGAACGCAGTCTGACTTGCCTCACTACGTAACGACTGGGCAATGTTCATCAGAGTACCTCAAACTACAGCATGCACACACACATCCTATCCAACCCAGCAAGATTAACTGAAGAAGAAAACTATAAAAGCAGACACAATCCTAGATATGCAACTTGATGCCCTCCTGATGTGTCAACAATGGCGCCATCAAGAACACTCCGTTCTGTTCGTTTTTGAGAGACTCGTAATGAGCACGCCATCTCTCGTAAACAGTCAGAATCAAAATGTGCATCACTTTGGGATGACAACAGAAAGTCTTTGCAAGGTTCCACGCTGCCATGTTTCTCTCCGCCATACAGCGAACACTCTGGAAATGCGAACATAAACTCCGTTCGCCCATATTCTCCGTTACAATTTGATACACAGTAACATTTTCTGAAGGTTACAGCGCCTCACTGAGTATTTCCGACGCATATCTGTCACCTTCAAGGATTTCAATCACTTTTTTTTCATATTTTCACTCCACAGTGTGATTTGTTTCCGTATTTCGGTGCTTGTGGAGCGTTTCCGGTGCAATTCATGCAATCACCAATTGGTGCATTCTACAGGTGTGGGAAATAAAAGGTTTACAGCTGTGGCACTTACCTGGGGGGGAAACGAAAACTGATCAAACGAAACCCTCGGGCCTTGTTTCGCAACTGAGCAAATACCACGGGTTTCCTCTCGCTATAAATACTTTTTAATTCCAAGTAGAATGTGACACGGTTGTGGTAGACGCAAGTTTCGCTTCTGTGGAGTTACATGGCGTCATGAGGCTTACTTGTCAGAGAAAGTCTGTGAATGACATTCACAATGAGACTTCTAACACGACAGAGTAGAAATGTCCTACTTGTAGCTTCTTCTTCTTCTTCTTCACTGTCGATTTGGCCTGGGAGACTGAACGTGTTCTCCATATTTCTCCACCAATCATTTCTGTTCCTGGCTTTCGTAGGCAATTCTCCTTTTCTGAGGCCCATCGTCTCCGTATCCCTGTCGATATCATCCTGCCACGTGTCCGTGGCGTTCCTCGGCCCCTTCTGCCTTCCACGGATTCTGAGAACGGTACTTGCGGTAGTCTTTCCTCTTCCATCCTAATTTGGTACCCAACCCACATCAGTCTTCTGTTCTTCATCCTTCGGACAACATCAATTGTGAGCACGCACCTGCCAGGTACGGGGTTTTTAATATCCTCCATTCCCGTGACTGGTTGTTCCTTTTGGGCCAAATATTTTCCTTAATACCTTTCCCTCAAAGACTATCAGTTTTTGTTCATCTGTTTCCCTTATTGTAAACGTTTCAGAGCCATATGAAGCTACCAGGAGAATTACTCTTTGGTACAGTCTGATTTTAAAACTTCTCGTAACTGTTCTATTGCACAGCACATCCATTTGTCTCTGAGATCCTTGTGTGTGTGAATTCCTAAGGGACCAAACTGCTGAGGTCATCGGTCACTAGACTTACGCACTACTTAAACTAACTTATGGTAAGAACAACACACACATCCATGCCCGATGGAGGACTCGAACCTCCGGCGGGAAGGGCCGCGCAATCAGTGACATGGCGCCTCTAACCGCGCGGCCCTGCGATTCTTGCCTTAATCTCAATTTCCATTCTATTCCGCTCGCTATAAATGCTTCCTAAATATTTAAATATGTCTACTCTTTTAAAACTGAATTCATCAACTACCGACGGGGTTTGACCATTAGGTACCTTGCTCTCGGCCATGTACACAGCAGGCTGTCATAAGCTTTTTTGAAATCTATGGAAACCGTGTGAGTATCAAAGTTGTGTTCCTAAACCTTCTCCGTTACCTGTCATAGTGTACAAAGGTACTCTATAGATGATCTCTTCCTACTGCAACCGTACTGATAGTCCCCTGTAACTCCTTCTGCAATCGGTGTCATTCTCTTAACTGGACAGTGCGAAAGAATTTAGTACCTTACATTAAGGAGTGCAGTCCCTCTGTAATTATCACATACGAGGGGGTGCTCTTTTTTTAATGTAGCGCCGATTATGGCCATTTTCCAGTCGTCATGCAAACTCCCATATTTCCAAACATTCTTTAACAGTTTTGTAATGATTTTAACCAACAGCGGTCCTTCCGTTTTCATTAGTTCTCCTAATATTTGATCGGCAAAGCGTTTTTTTTTTTTTTTACGTTTCTGATTATTTGTCGCATTGCTTCGTCACTGCGTTTCTCTACTTTCTAGTCTGCCATGTATGCCAGCTAACTTGGAAGAGACTCAATGGGGTCCAAAGAGTTCAGTAAGTATGTGAAGTACTCTGCTCATCATCTTTTTACTTCAGTGTCGTTCTTGAGTAGTTTGCCCTGTGTGTCTTTAACAAATATTTCTTTTTCCTTATATTTCTGCGTTACTTTCCTCACTTTCTGGTACATTTGCCTTGTCCTGTGGTGGATACAGTCGTCTTCGGATTCTTCTATTAGCTCCTTGTAATATTTCCATTTCTCCTGCCTTGCTATAGTTGCCGTTTCCCTGTTTATTCTGAGACACATGTCTTTTAACTCCTGATCGTATTTTCTAACCATCTCTTCCTAGACACCGTTCTCTTCTCAGTTTCTTGGTGGCACACTCGATTGAACCACAACTTATGTGACCTCTCCCTTTTCCCTAGAATTTCGGATTCTATCCTGTTCACTGTTACCTTAATTTGAGAACGCTATTGATTGATATCAGAGTCTCCTACCTTTTACTCACATTTACTCTTGTTTTCTGCTGGTGTTGACTCATGCTTTCTTTTAATTTCTGTCTCTTTTAATCTGTTTATATCGTAATATAAAGCCTTCCTAGCTATTCTATACACCTTTTTAAATTTAATGTTCATTTCACTTATCAACAGGACGTGGGCAGCGTCACAATCTGGTCCTCTAAAGGTTCACGTATCTTTGATGCTGTTTGTACGCCGCTTCTGGCTACATACATGGTCCACCTGATTTACTGTTTACCTGTCTGGTGCCACCGGTATCTCGTTGTGTATGTTTTTCATGTTGAAAACACATACTCAAGATACACATATCACTGTTAATTACGAAGCAGATCAAATGGGTAGCACTGTCACTGGCCTCTTGAGGCAGACTTGCATTACCCATCACAGGTTTATAGATATCTTCTTGACCCAATTTGGCGTTCCTGTAGCACTGTGCCCGCATCTCGTAGTCGTGCGGTAGCGTTCTCGCTTCCCACGCCCGGGTTCCCGGGTTCGATTCCCGGCGGGGTCAGGGATTTTCTCGGCCTCGTGATGGCTGGGTGTTGTGTGCTGTCCTTAGGTTAGTTAGGTTTAAGTAGTTCTAAGTTCTAGGGGACTGATGACCGTAGCAGTTAAGTCCCATAGTGCTCAGAGCCCTTTGAATTTGTAGCACTGTAGAAACTGAGTTTCTCGTTTCAGGGCTGGGCATTTCACTGCTGAACATAACCCCGCAAAGACGATCCACAACATGAACAGACCGGCAACAAATGATGCTATCTGTAAGCTGATTCTTGAGGAATACTCGCCACAAAGATAGCCAAGATACTGGTCACATCCCAGGAGCGTGTGGGTTTCGTTATCAACAGTATTGTACACATGAAGAAGCTTTCACCGAAATGAGTGCTGAAATGTTTCAACAGTGAACAGAAGGCGGCACGAGTTAAGGTATCCAGAAGTGTTATGGCCACTTTGAAGATACAAAGGGCGTTTTGGCTATATTAGTGGCTAAGGATGAAACCTCGTTCCACTTTTATAACGTTGAAATCAAATAATAATCAAAAGAACAGCGACACTCATAATACGGTGAAACAAATACTTGCTATGTGTTTTCTAGAACAAAGGCAGTACTGTGTTGGTGAAGTACATACCCCAGGGCTGCAATATAGCCGCAGGATATCACGTCGCCTCCTTGACCAGATGCAAGAGGCTATTAGGACGAAACGCCACGGGAAATTACACAAAGAGATCCTTTTGTTGCAATACACCGCACCTTCGCACATATCCCAAGTTGTAGCTGCCAAATTGAAGGTCGTCAATCCCCCTATTCACCTGACTGGCACCTATGGACTACCACTTGCTTCCGAACCCGAAAAATCTTCCGAAGTGAAGCCATTATGACGACACTGAACATGACAAACATGCTGCTCAGAGCAGCTATGACCACCTATCACACGATTTCGTTTTTAATGGAGTGTAAAGGCGCCAATCACGGCTGCAATAGTCTGAGAAGGGGGGGGGGGGATATGTTGAATAAATCTGTACTGTAGAAAAACTGGTTCCTGGTCCTATACTTTCTATAATAAGTTAGGAACTTTTCAGCTCCCCTCCTGCAATGTAAAAATATTTCAGCGGCTTAAATAATCACTTCTAAACACAACACAATCCGTGTCATTCGTACATCATCCGGTTCTTTAGCAGAGCTTAAATGTTAATGTTGGTTGTTTACTACTACTACACTTTGTGTCTTTCCTTTTCACCGATTCACTCAAGACACAAAATTTTCTCCGTGCATATTATTCTACGGAAAACTAATTCCATGCACTTACACGCAGATCACATGAGAATGAGAAGTACATATAATTTCTTAACTTATATGTTTTGCTGGAGTCGAATCGTCGTTAATGTTCGTCACATATCATCTTACTTTCCTTGGATGCCATTCTACAAGTACTTGTTTCTGTCGAGTATAACTATAAAACATTTTCTGATTCTACTGCTCCAAATATAATTTTATTGGAAATTAAAATTCCCTCATGAACTTTTATATAACATTGATTTTACTTTCTGGGACTACATGGACGCACGCACGTGTCTAAGATTTATAGTTTTTATACGAAGATATATGAATAATTACAGTTTACATATTTGTTCCATAAAAACATGAAAATCAATAGTAGTTTATGTTAACATTTGCACAAATGTATGCTCATGCGAAACAATTTAGTAAATCTAACAAATCTTTGGCTTTCAGATACATTTCCACATAAATGAAAGTAGTTATAGCAAATATCTGTGAGTTCTTTTATACCACACTGCTAAATTGGGGAATAACACACCAACGCGTAACAGAAACTTCATGTGCGACAGTGCATCAATGACTCGAACAGAACATCCCAGACGA
Source organism: Schistocerca cancellata (assembly GCF_023864275.1). Lineage (NCBI taxonomy): Eukaryota > Metazoa > Arthropoda > Insecta > Orthoptera > Acrididae > Schistocerca > Schistocerca cancellata. Next base: position 490,361,703 of record NC_064633.1, on the reverse strand, counting down.
ACAGAATCCGTTTGACGTTGCCGATCAGCTCGTGTCGGCAGCACTTTAGTCAACGACGGGAACAGTTGTTGCTTGTTCTCATTACAGATTCTCGGATGCATATTTGTTTCTAACTGCCTCTTACTGTTGGTATGTGGGCAACGGCTTTCAATTGTTCATTTTTTACAAAAAGAAGATTGCTGCACTGAAAGATTTTTTAATTATCACCTGGAAAAAGTACAGTAGCATAATTACTTTTTTCTATGCAGGTGCAAGTCTGCAGTACGGGGACGCACTGAAATCCTCTAACCACAGTACCGAGCCACGCCGTTGAAGGAACCAAAAGTCGGTATCTGTATCTGGAGGCGAACAATACTGCAACAGTCCATGCTAATCAAATTAAACTATATGGTTGCAGAGACCTTTTCAAGTCTCAGACATCTATAATGTACCAAGGCCGGGATTTGAACGCGAGTCCCCTGCTCGCTAGGCAGATGTGCCAACCACTACGCCACCCTGGCACAATGTCTGCACAATTGTGCGGACTGCCTTAGCACGCCTTCCTCCACACTCCAAATTCCCATTCACGCCTCAGCCCAGCCACAGCGTCAATAAATGGGAATTTGGATTGATGAGGAAGGCGTGCTGGGGCAGTCCGCGCGTGCAAAGCCACTGAGCCACGGTGACGTGGTTAGTGCATCTGCCTAGCGAGCAGGGGACCCGAGTTTGAATGCTGCCCTTGGCACAAATTTTCATTCGCTGCCTCATCCAGCGTATATACATCAATCCCTGCTGAGTTGCTGGATGTGTACGACAACAATACTCCCTCACATAACCCAGAAGTTGGATGGCGCAGAGAATTCCAGTGTCGTGACACAAGTCTTGCATTACAAGGTTTTCCACTCCATGGCTTGGTGATACAGCAGCCAGTATGAAGAAGTCGTGAATTACTGAGAACTAAGTGGCAAGCCTCTCCCTGTAAGTCCGTGAATTGCAAGAGAATTGGAGAGCGAAGTGAAAATCAGACGTGGATCAGTTTTAACATGTTGCACAACATTTTGAACGCGATAAAGTTCTCTGCCCGCTGGACTCTGCGACTGCTCACCTCCATTCTAACAGCACGCCGAAACGACGCAGCGGCGGAAATGTCGCAGCCGTGTCAGACCAGTCCAGATGGCATCTTTAATCGTCTCATCACAATGCACATTGTGATATGCATATCACTACGGCCCGGAAACAGAGGAGCAAAGAAACTAATGGAAAGATGTGGATCCACAACGTATGACAAACAATAAGATCGGTCATCATCGCGCAGAATGACCCTAAGTGTCTTTTGGAACTGACGTTGTGGGATGCGAACATACAATGCTTGTATGAGGCAAACCGTCACACGAGCACACTACCGAAATCTCCTAAGCAAGTTACGGCAGTATGTCAAGACGAATCTAGAGGGAATCTGTTGTAGGGGCATTTTTTTGCTCCACAATAACACCTCAGCTCTTTCTGTGCGTTACAAAGTCACACATGCTGCTGTTCTTGTTTGAGTTACACGTACTGCCTCACATGTTTTCTCCTACGTGATTTGTTTCTCTGTGCTCTGGCGAAGAAGCCACTGCGTTGCCGGTATTGCCAGAATAATGAGGAAGCTATTTTCGACGTGGAACGTTTTTTGAACAGCCAAAATCCAAATCTGTAAAACCGAGGTTTTCACAAGTCACGCCGTTGGTGAAAATGTGTCGTACTGGGCGGTAATATAGGAGAGGTGGCCAATAATCTCTTCAGTACAGATGCGCACCAGGCTCGCACTCTTATGGCAATCGGCAAAATGGCGCGAGTAATGAGGATAATGGGCAATGGGCACATTAGCAGTGTGAGGATAAGTTGAGAATCTGAGTCTGGCGGGAGTCAGTGTAGATGCAACGACCACTGTGTTCAGATGGCTCGGTGGCCAGAGTAGCAGGAGGCCCGGTTCCGAATCCCGGCCCGGCAAAAATTTCCGACTTTCCCCATTGATTTCAGTCAATGTCCGCTCGCAGCCAACGTCTGTAATTCTTTTGTCTTAAAAGCTTATGATTACCACTCACAGAATTAGCAACGTAATATTTTTAACCTAATAGTTTCTTGAAAATAGTATAAGAAACCTGCATAGCAAAGGAAACACGCTGATCCAAAAATGGTGTATTTATTATTGTAACGGAAACACTGAAATGTCATTCGTAAAACTAATTTGAGGAACGGATATAGGTTTGCCTCATTGAAAGAGAGTTATTTTGTTTAGAATGGCATGGAGGGAGGTAAGCTCTATGTACACAAGAGAACCGATAATTATTCGGAGTACTAGTACGGCTGACTGCGTTGCTGCCCTAGCATTTAACAGTTGCCGTCTCTCCGGTCCCAGAGAACAGAGCCGCGGACCCTGCCGGCAGGTGGCGTGCGCACGGCTCGGGGGCACGCGCCCACGGCCCGCGCTGTACTGCTCGGCCTGGCTTGGCGCGGCTCTGCGCGGCTTGGCGCACGCTGATCGGCCGCTATTGATCCGCCGGCCGCTGTCACGCACTGGTGCAGTCCTCCGCCGGCACGCGCTTTAAAAACGACGGTGCAACCAGAGGTGCCCCCCCCCCCCCCCTCGGTCCGCCTGGCTTCTCTCTGCCACCTGCCTCCGCAGCTCCTCCCTGGGTTTTCATGTAACATACGAATATATCACAAAACAATGCTCACGTACTGTAGCCGAATGAAAGCAGGTGGATGCACTGGGAAGTCGATTCGAGAATGACACACTGAAACTGGCAGACGAGTTTTGCTACTTCCAACGGTGACACAAGTGCAGAGGACATAGCGAGTAAAGTAACGACAACACGGACAGTGTGTGAGAAAAAGGAAGATGACGACTAAAATAGACCAATATAATAGGAAACTTCACCCCTTCCGCCCTATCCCTTCTACACTTTCACCTGCGTCATTTTTCGATACTAACAGTGAACCCACTGTATACAAATCTTGCCTTTTGGCACCCCTCCAGCCCCCACAGCTTGGCGCCCCAGGAGCCGCTACTAATCGTTCTACATCGTGTATAGAAATCTTACAGTCATGTCACCTCTGGCGCCACTCTCAGTTCTGCGCCCCAAGCGCCGGGGTGTATCGCTTGGCTCTTAAATCGGCGTTCGTGGCTGATAAGCACGCTGGTTACTAGATTGGGTAATAAATGATTGGCCTCCCACAGCAAATCAAGACTACTATGCCTCATATACAATTTAAAAAAGCCGAGCGAGGTGGCGCAGTGGTTAAGACTCTGGACTCGCATTCGGGAGGACGACGGTTCAAACCCGCGTCCGGCCACCCTGATTTAGGTTTCCCGTGATTTTCTTAAATCGCTTTAGGCAAATGCCGGGATGGTTCCTTTGAAATGGCACGGCCACCTTTCTTCCCCATCCTTCCCTAATCCTATGGGACCGATGACCTTGCTGTTTGGTCCCACGCCCCGAAAAAAAATAATAAAATAAAAAACGACGCACCACGAAGGAATGATCCGAACGCGGCCGAAATCGGTAGGTGTGATCTACGTGAACAAACAAATGACCACAATTCCGGAAAAATTGGACGATTTATTCACGAGACATAGCTTCTGAAATGGAGCAAGTCAATAACGCGTTCGTCGTCCTCTGGACCTTATGCAAGTACTTATTTGGCTTGGCATTAATTGATATAGTTCTTGGATGTCCTTCTGAGGGTTATCGTGCCAAATTCTGTCCAATTGGCACGACGGATAGTCAAAATTCCGAGTTGGTAAGAGGGTCCTGCCCATAATGCTTCCTAAGTTCTCAACTGGGGACAGTCCGGCGATCTCGTTAGCCAGCACGAAAACAAGCAGTGGAAAGACGTTATCTTGCTGAAATGTAAGCCCAGAATAGTGTACCATAAAGGGCAACAAAATGGAGCGTAAAATATGTCGACGTACCGCTGATGATGTAAGAGTGCCCCGAATGACAACCGCAGGGCTTTTCCTATGAAAGGAAATAGAACCCCAGACCATCGCTCCTGCCTATCGGGCCGTATGGTGGACGATAGTCTGGTTGGTGTCCCACCGCTGACCGGGGCGTCTCCAGGTAAGTCTTCGGTCTGGAATCTAATTGACTGGAGTAGATGAGTTCCGCGTCGAAATGATCCCTAATGACCAGCGAAGACGTGTGTGGAGACGCCTCGGACAGCGGTGGGATACCAACTTGACTGTCGCCGGCCATACGGCTCGACAACCAAGAGTGATGGTTTGGGGTGCTGTTCCTTTACATAGTAGACCTCTCTGGCTCCCTTACAACATAGTAATACGTCGACAATATTCTACGCCCCGTTCTGTGCCCCTTCACGGTAATCCAACCTGGACTTACGTTTCGGCAAGATTATGTCTGCCCCCACACAGTGAGAGTTTCTACTGCTTCTTGTCTTCGCGTTTTCCAAATCCTACCTTAGCTAGCAAGGATCTCTCTACAAATGAGATCGTTTGGAGCATTGTGGGCAGTGTCCTCCAACCAGCTCGGGATTTTGACGATTTAACGTGTCAACTGGACAGATTTGGCACGATATCCACCAGGAGGACATACAACAACTCTATCAATCAATACGAAGCGGAATAACTTTTGCATAAGGGCTCAATTTGAGAACCTCTACTCTTGAATAATCATTCAATTTTTCTGAAATCTTAATCAATTATTTTTCCGTATATGTACGTCACATCACGGCTACTGACTTCCTTCCCATTCTACAATTCATTCGTGGTACGTGTTTTATTTTTTTTTTATTTGACTTTATAAGGGTCGACAGAACAATCGTTGGCGCACCGTCAAGCTCAAATGCATCATGTCTGTTTCTACGTGAATCGCTGCAAGACGTAGGCAACAAGCCACCACAGTAATCGTGAAGCCAGTGGTCATCTAGAAGTGAAGCATGTTAAGAAGCTACGACACGACAGTGCTGCGAGGAAGGACAGCAAGCTCTCTAGCACACGTCCCCGCATCTCTCGGAGACATCCGTGGCGCTATCGCGTCAGTCGAGAACAGCACGTCCGCCGGCAGTGTTCGAGCAGTTCCGGATGTCAATGACTCCGCCAACGAAACTTAGACTCCGGCACAACCGTCGATGCAGGCAGTGGAGGAAATCATTTTTTACGACTAATGGACGGCTAAATGTAACGAATCACGATGATCCCATTAATGTTCAACGAATTTGTGATAACCGACAACTGTACAGACATCAGATAGAAGATATGAACAAGGAACAATCTCGTCCGCAAACTGACAAACCACATGGGGAGCGTCGTACCGGGACCTCTGTGTTCCTTTGCTACACTGTATGCCACTCCAGTAGAGAGGAACTCTGCAAATCCTAATTGTGCTTAGAGCCATTTGAAGCATTTTGGAAAGATTTTGTTGACTGGAGACCAACTGCAGTCAACAAAATCTTTCCAAAAATGTTCAAATGGCTCTAAGCACTATGGGACTTAACATCTGAGGTCGTAAGTCCCCTAGAATATTTAAACCTAAATAACCTAAGAACATCACACACGTCCATGCTCGAGGCAGGATTCGAAACTGTGACCATAGCAGCAGCGCGATTCCGGACTGAATCGCCTAGAACTGCTAGGCCATAGAGGCCGGCAAAATCTTTCCACTCGTGGGAGTAGCAACTCCAGATCTAAGAAGACAGGTAGCAGCAGAGGCTGAAAAGAAGAACCAATAAACAGATCCACCGCGTCCATTGTTTGGAACTCACTCTTATCCATCATGCTTTAAATCGAGAGAAAGCTTCCTCCTGACAACAGCACCAGTTCCAACTTCCGCAGGAGCCCACCGAACTGTGCTGCAGAGAACGAAGTCCCTTGGAGGATTACTGACAGAAACAGAGGAGCCACTATCACGCTGCCATCTCAAATAGGGAACTTGCAAGACCTTCGACAGATAGAGAACAGGGATGATAAACTTGAAGAAGTGATGATGAACTTGGTGCAGTGGCGCGAGGCAGCACTCTGGTTTGCAGTAATCTGAACGAAACCCGTGAAATGGAACGCTGTTTTTGCAACGAATGACTGTCCCATGGCGTTCCGACTGCTGAACATTGAACGCACAATCATTAAAATTCATTTCTAGTTTTTTATATTATCTTTCAGTGTTTTTCTGGACTCTGATAAATAAATATAAGCGGAATAACATCTACATTTTAATGTAAAATAAAATCTTCCAATCGTTAAAGATACGGCGAAAGAAAATGGGAGCAGATGAATCATATATAGTTTCTATAAAATCCTATGGGAATAATAAAGCCGAAGGCCAAGAAAAATGTATTAGTGTTAAGAACTGCGTAAATCAAATTGTAGGTTATTGGCATTGTTGTCAATGAAAAAACGACGCTGATGACAGAAAGTGCAAAGGGACAGATACAGATGCTAACTTGTCTGCCGGAACGAAGATGAAAATTTGTTGGACGGAATCAACAGTGTAAGTCACTGACAGAACCGAGAACTTCAATGAATCCAGAATTCCCTTCTCGAGAACTAACAGGTATCGAATACACACCCGATAACAGAGAACTCTGCGCGTAAAGCCCAGATGCTAGGGGCAGTTTACGCTTTAGCTATGCTGTCAGCGGTGTTCGAAAACCCCCGTTCTCGTACATAGCTCTGTCGAAGCGAGCCCATTAGCAATATAAAACTGGAATTCCTATTCCCAAAGTGGTATTCGAACGCTTGACTCCAGTTCTCAAGAACACGGGAAAATTCTCAGTTCTCGCGTTTCCCAAAGAGTTCGCGCAAGACAAGACATGGGTTAACAATAAAAAGACCAACGAGAGAGTGATGAAGAGTACGGGCACCAGCTACATGGAGGAGGCACAGCAATACAGAATTCGCGAGAACTGTCCTATGTAGGGAGCAAGATTACATAGGCTGACCACGCAAAGAAGGTATCTGAAGTAGATTAGCGCAGGCGATGAATGCATCGCCAAGAACAACACTGTAGCAGAGTCGAATACTGACATTGTGCCATGGCAGTGATAGTTTCATTTCCCTATCCACACCTACGAGAATTACCGGCAGTCACATTACCAAATAGTGTAAGTTTAGTGCAACAATAAATTATTGTGTACTAGGCTAGAAAATATGCAGTCGAAAATTTCCATTCATTGGTGAAGTCAGCATAGAAACCGGACCTTTGGGTTGATTTCTATGCAATCTTGAAAGTAGCAAAGCAGCACAATTCAAGGGCGAATACGGTAGCCATGTTTGCACATGTGAGTTTATTTTGTAGAGAGTACGTTGGAAAGACGATTACTCTTAATTGGTGGCTCCCTTGAAGGCTGCTTGGACTCTGGTGGCTAGGCACATATCGCTTTCATCGAAACATGATACTTGTGACAATTTAATATAGGACTTAGGTCCTCAACAATATATTCTGTTTCTATCATACGAATTTGGTATTTACTTGCCGGCCAAGTAACATCTTCCCTTACTCCTTTAAAAGTCACCAATGTGTCACCAGAAGGAGCGCAATGTCTGAGGAACTCGTGCATGTGAGTCTATCAGTACAGACAGCTTTTTTATATAGGGATGTTGTTTGTGTGTCCTCAAACTACTTGACGAAACCGTTACAAACTTTGTACATAGGCGGGATGTTACAATACAGAAGTGAGGAAGAGTTGTCTGAATATGCACATCTGGAGCATGAACTGCAAAGAAGTGGAAGGTGAGTTACAGGAAATGCGAAGAAGAGGGAACAGTAAGCATTTCCAACACGATGTTCAAAATTAAGACAGTGAAACACGAAATGAAAAGGAATAACAAAGGATAGTTAAGGAGAGAAATCTATGGAAAACGTATACCAGAGGATGGTCCAAGTTACACGGATGTGCGCTGCAGCATAAAAGAACAGTTAGCTTGCCACTGGGAGCAGCAGTTGAAAACCAAAATTCTTGGGGTAGCAAAGACAAAAATATGATACGGAGATGATTGGAGCTGTTCTATCAAGTATTTATCAATACATCAGATCGTTAGCAAACGATACGAAAATTTAGAGAGCACCGTCTCAACTCGAAATAACTGCCAACTTACAAAAGAAACACACATGTCGTGTAATATATTCGACACATCGAACTGGTACAGTTCAGTGTCAATGTTCGTAAGCCATTTGAGAAACTTTGCAATACATCTTCATAACTATTGGTATCTTTCGCTGCACAACACATGGAGCACATTGCAGGGACAAAAAGAGGATGGTTGAAAGGCAACTTTCCATCGGCATCTAGGTCATTAGAGACAGCTTTAGCTTTGTTTGGACGATGATGAAGGGTAGCCTAGTATTTGTCTGAAAAGAATTAGGGAAAGCCCGGCCGCTGTGGCCGAGCGGTTCTAGGCGCTTCAGTCCGGAACCGCGCTGCTGCTCCGGTTGCAGGTTCGAATCCTGCCTCGGGCATGGTGTGATGTCCTTGGGTTAGTTAGGTTTAAGTAGTTCCAAGTCTAGGGGGCTGATGACCTCAGATTGAGTCCCATAGTGCTTGGTGCCATTTGATTTTTTGAATTAGGAAAACCACGAATAGATTAAATTAGGATGGCTGGACGCGGATATCTAAATCATTTCGAGCACTTCATTCAAGAAAAACAGATCGCTTAATTAACTTTCATAAGGCCTCACTTCTCACAAGTTGTCCGTGTTGCACTCTCACTGACGATGATAGGCAATAAATATCAGGCGAACATCGTAGCTTAATTGTGAAGAGCTCTTGTTTGAATCTATTTTATGTTTAATAGGGACTTTCTTGAACAGACAGACGGAATCGCCGTGAGAAACCCTCTTTCACCCTTAGTGGCCAATATTTTTATGTGGGAGTTTGAGGAGAGAGCCCGGAAATCAGCAGGCCTTAAACGAACTGTTTTTTGGAGGTATGTTGATACGTTTTTTTGTAGTGTGACCCCACAGAAAGAAAAATTGAGTTTTTTCATCGTGTCAACTACACTCATAAAAACTTCCACTCTACCAGATAGGAACAGAATATAATGTTTCCTGCCGTTCTTGGGTGTTCTAGGTAGACGGACGAATGATGGCTCTCACAGTAACTTACCCTCACGTGGATTTAAATTTGCAGTCTTCGAGTTGTCATCAGTCGTCTCCAGCCATGAGTTTCCTTAAGACAGTTGCACACGGGGCACACAATTCGCGATTGCGTGAGTTTGCCACAGGATATCATTCATCTCACGGCTGTCTTCATTAAAAAAAAATAAATAAATAAATAAATAAATACTAGGCCCAGCAGATCGAGTTGGCGCTATCAGTTAAAATAAAAAACCAGCACTATGACAAGGAGGATAATATGCCAGCAAAATCTACAGCTTTCCTCCCCTTTGTTGGCAAGAGCTCGTTCAAGATACGCAGGATCCTGCGGAATTAAAAAATTTTGGGATTCCATTAAGTCCGTCGAGATACGCATGGCAGAAAATGTTATTAACTGGGTCTGCAGCTGTCAACTGGGTCGCACATCGAATCCCACTATTTTTAGGTCTTGCTCACAGCTAAGACGACAGCGAACGCGGAGGCGTACAATGTGCGGCGCCACATAGGACAGTCGAGTTTGGCGTTTGCGCCACTGAGAGAACTACGTGCTGGCAGTGTAACAGCTGTTGTAGCTACGATCACGATGCGTGGGAGAGAACAAGCAGGGCGCTATACTTCGATTAAAACAACTTTGTGATTGGTTGATGTCAGTGGTGGAGAGCTCAGCTTCTGGCTCGTACACTACACACCGCTTGCTCATGCGACAGACAGCTACGCCTGGCACGCCTCTAGTCCAGTGGCCGTCGAACTGCAGCCTGCGCGCCACATGCAGCACGAATCAAGTACTCGTGTGGGCCGCGGTTCTCAGCCGTATTTTATAATGTAACTAACACGCGAGTCTTACTCACCTCAGGGGCAGAGGTGTAAGTAGCGCGCTTACTGCGGTTTTAGAGCATCTTAGAAGGGTGATGTTTTATTGTTTGTCTTCCAGTACTGACGGTGCAGCGACGTGTGTCCTCATACCGATCACCTGCTATGGTACAAACAGCAAATGGTACTAACACGGATTCGTGAATGCAAATTATAGAGATGACCATCTTCAAATGCGGCACTTATTTGTAACAAGGTAAATGAAATTAATTAAGGTTGTTGCATACAACACGATGAGTAGAAGTAAAATGACATTCACAACATTTAGTAAGCGTTCCTGATCGTGTCGAATATTGTGTATATTGTGTAAAGCATTTAAAAGTGCAACTACTTTTATTAATGAATTAATCATTCGCTCACACAAACAACACAGTAAAACTTCGTCAGGCAATTACAGTGTCACAGCTAGAGTCGCTGATGTTGACAGTAATCTGAAACAGAGAACAGTCGACAAGAAGTTTTTCGAATGGTGCTGACTTCTATCAGTACCTGGGAGCCAGCAGCCAACATATCGCGCGCCCTTACCACGGCTTGTCTACTGGGGAGGCTCATAACATACTAATTAATGTAGATAATAACAGATCACACTAATTTATGTAGGTTACCAATTAAGAATCAGATCGGTAGATATGCGGCCCGATATGCCCCCCCCCCCCCCTCACAGTGTCAGTATTGGCTCTTGAGCAAAAAGGTTTGAACACTACTACTCCCACACGCAGAACAGGCAAAACAGCGAGAGGACGGAATCCGAGAAAGAGCTGCGAAACGGAGCTGGAGAGCCTTATGGTTCAGGCTGCATACTTTACAAATCAAGGCGCCGCTGATACAACAGCGCTAACGAGCTTCCTTCGTTCCCGCTGTAGTTCCACAACTATGACGAGCCTGAGAACTGTGACACTGATGTCGCTTCATACTCGTCGACTAGCTCTCCCTTACTGAGGCATGCAGGAGTATAAGGTTAGTTGTGGCTTATTGAAAATTAATTGATGCGATGTGGAAAATTGCAAATGTATTGTATTAGAAGAGAAGTGATGTCTGGAACACATTTCGTGCTATAGTCCGCACTTCAAACGAAGAACACACGGGCATATATTTTGTCCAATGTGAACAAAATGGTTACATTCTTGTTTACTCCACTTCCACTACGAGGAAACATATGTGCTGCATCTAACGAAAACTCAGCGCAGAGCAATGTCCCTGTTCTATCCCTGCGACCAAAAATGGGGCTATTTCTGTATTCATTTGATGGCAACTTGCATTTATAGACTAACAGCGAGTTGTGTAGCTTATCATTCACATCACTAACTTTTTTGAACACTTTTGTAAGTTCATTTTAATAATTCATCACTATTTAGAGACTCCATTTAACCCTCATGTCATGTCTTCTGATACTTCAAAAGGTTCGTATGTAGTGGGAACGCCACGATTTCGCGATTACATCTGCGAAGTGGTGTATTCGCTCTCCTTTCTGAGCAATTGGACTCCACTCGTACCCGATAACCGACCCACATGACAGTGGGCGGCAGCGGCGGACACTCAAGTCGAGTCTGCAAGCATACGGAGATGGCGAGCTCGGAGGTGACGGCAGAGGACTCGCTGGCGAGTTTAAAGCTCACTTCTGTTCTCTAGACCCTACCACTCGCATCCCTGAAACGTCAATCACGAAGATGGCTCAAATGGCTCTGAGCACTATGGGACTCAACTGCTGAGGTCATTAGTCCCCTAGAACTTAGAACTAGTTAAACCTAACTAACCTCAGGACATCACAAACATCCATGCCCGAGGCAGGATTCGAACCTGCGACCGTAGCGGTCTTGCGGTTCCAGACTGCAGCGCCTTTAACCGCACGGCCACTTCGGCCGGCCAATCACGAAGATATTTTAATTAAAGTATAATGCATTGTCCGACGCTGGCACCTGTTTAAGCCCTTGGCAGTTCACGTAAAGTGTCTAGCAGGTGATCAGGTGAAATACCACGCGTGGTTGTAAACAAAGACCGCCTTCTTTCCAAAAACATCATGAAGTAACAAAGAGGTATGCCCTACTGAAATGAATTCGGAAAAATGAGATTTACGGCACAGTTGGGCTAAAAGAAGGGATAAGTTTTATGAAAAATCCTGAGGTTTCAAGGATAAGTTGATTTCGTAATGGAGGAAACTATGGCATGGGTGGGGGGAGATGAGGAATAGCAAAAGGTGCAGAGCGAGACCACGGTTTGAATACAATGAATACGTCGAAAAGGATGTATGTAGCAGTAGTTACGTGAGGAACATGAGGCTCACACGGGATAGACTATCGTGGAGAACTGCATCAAACCAGTCGTCGAATTCAAGACCACAACACGAGACTACATTGAATTAATTTCAATGTAAATTTCCTGAAGTCCTTACGGTAGCTAACTCACCCATAGAATCTAAATACCGTTTTACTAGTAGCTAAGTTTAGTCTGCATTATGTAAGACCCTTTGTTTCTAGATAGTGCACGGCAATGGTGGTCCCAATGCCAGCGAGATGTATGTGTGACGGATTGATTCGCGATGACATTTGGATAAATGAAGTACTACTGGTTTTGGGAACTACTAGAATCGTACTTTAAGCTGCGTTTTGCTGCTGTGCCTAGTATCTTCGTAAGAAGTGAGCAGCAGCGCCCGCCTCACCTGTATAGTGATGGTGCGCGCCTGCTTGTCGGTGGCGATGTGGATCTCCAGCGGTCCAGCGGCCGCCGCCTGCTCTGCGGCGCCCGCCGCCAGGCTGCGGTAGCGCAGCTTTTCCAGGGCGTCGCTCGCGTTCGACACCAGCTCGCGGATGAACACCTGCCGACAGCACAACACCAGTCATTACAATTATTAAGCGCTGTCCCACTACCAAGCTGCTGCACACCGCTTGAGAGAGAGAGAGAGAGAGAGAGAGAGAGAGAGAGAGAGAGAGAGAGCATGTCCTCTGACAACTTTCATGTCATGTTTGTTTGCATGGCCATACAATAATCAATTATTATTGCTTTTGCGTCTTAATATTAATACAAATAATGAAAGAGCATTGTTTACTAACACGAACCTACGTTAATAACTAAGGAAAAAGCAGTGGTTCCAGGATGTTACAAAAGAAGCAAAATACATTTTTCAATCAATAATTACCAACATGTAGTGACTTATTAATTTGTATTTCCAAAATTAGCACACATGATGTTTTATAAATAAGCGAAACGTTTCTCGTAAGAAATACTCTTTAATTATTTGCAATAAGCTTCGGACGAAAAAAATCAATAACTACTGAATTTCAGAAATTGTATCTTTTTATGGAATCAGTATCTACTGGTCCACTGTTTTTCACAACAAACAACCGACAGCTAAACATGTAATAGGCACTTTTCAGTGCCTGGATTTTTTCATGGCCGCTTCTGGAATTACTTAAGTAACAGTAATTTCGTTTGTACTGTGTTTTGGTTCTTAGACACCAAAGAGAGGACTTGGAACTGTGACTGTGCCAGGTGACATGGGTGAAACGACGAATCAACTGCCAGGTAATAGCTGCAAAGTCTATTAAAGATCCAAAGATTACAAGAAAGCAAATTGTGGCAAGTGAGTATACCAAGTGAGTATACCGGAGCTCTCCTAGCGAATTTATCCTGTGCTGTGACTCGGTTCTCACGAGTGAGCCTGTGAAAGTAACCACTTACATTTTAAACTTGTGTTCGCAGCTGTCGAGGTACACACTCGTTACAGACTACTCGTTACTAGCTACTTTCGTTACTAACAGTGTCTGACTACGGACTGCCGTTACTCACGTGCTGTAACTATATAAATAGACAAGCCACACGCCACATCTGATTACACGGTTCTAAAGGTGAAAGGGTCGTACTTAGTAGTTTTTACCTTAAAACTTGCGTGAAACCAAAAAATTTCTAGCCGCCGGCGCATTGAAAATCTATCGAAAATACGTCTTTCTGATACTATTTGTTAAAATAAATGACATAACATTAAACGTTCACCTATCATATCTTATGAATTGCACTGAGGGTAGTGATCAATTTCACGAAGTAACAGACGTCTCGCTAGGTTGTACAATGACTCAGTGCTGCATTTGGCACTTTTATACATAAATTACGAAGATTACCGAGTAAGGCTGCAGTACGTAATGTTTTCAAATCTGCGATGGAAAGCTAGCTCCAAAAATATACGAAAAGTCGTCACTACAATATTAAAAATGAAATTTAAGCGCTCTAGACCACTGGAATACCACATAAACCAAGTAACTGAGGTTCTTATAGGGGAAAGGCGGCTAGTATGGGACACTTCAATCAAAATTGGAAAAGCTTTTGTTATTGTTTTGTAATGAGGTACAACAGCACGAAACCTCGATTTGAACATTTGTTTTTGGGTGAATGGTGAAAGAAATATTTCTAATTAAAACAACACACAGCAAGAAAATATTTTCTACGGCTAACAATTCGGATGTTGAAGTGTCGGGCAGTATGGGCCGCACAACAAAATACATGATTTATTTTAAATAAAAAGAGACTTTTGTGGCTCACAAACAAATGTAATCTGTTTATACACGAAAAGTACAATATGATAAAAAAATTGAAGTATGAACTTAAAACATAACAGTAAGTTCTCTTATGGAAATGTTATTTTGTTCCTTTCACACGATGCAACTTAGTTCAACACATTATTTTTCAATTTTACGGTAGTCACGATAGCAATACAATGAATCCTCAATGTGTGCACCAAGTTCATGTGCCGAGACCTCACAATTTCACGCTGGATATACTTTTCTTCAAAAAATTCTCCACAAACAATGCTGTCTGTCTGTCATTTGAAATGCCCGTTACCGGATCTTTTTTGGATGTTTGTCCAACTTCTCTTGTTTTTCTACTTTAGCCCTTTCCTGCGTTCTTCAGCAGCTTCTTTTTCGAGTCCCAAATTTTTTTCCTATTAACATCTGTCTAATGGTTGTTGAAGTTAGTATTGGCAATGTCTATACAGTATAAGTAAGTGAAAATCTGTGTATTGAAGGGAGTAGGTGCCTGTACCTTTTATTATTAAGCCGCGTTAGCCCTCTGCAGGCTACATTCGCTGACTTTGCAATGACGTACTTTACTGGTAGAGCACCCGGGTTTGGCAACATCAATAAAGTGCAAGCAAGGTTATATTGGTCTTTAAAACGGTTCATAAACTACTTATCAAGCCGGTGCAGTTCGTTAGATGCGATGGGGAAAAATCTCAGCATGAAGACATGGTGTGACGTCAAGCTTCTTGTTGAGTACCGTGACAATCGGGGAGGAGCAGAACGGGCTTGTGGTCAACTGAACTCGACAAAATGCATTAAGCTTGTGGACTGGTGTTTCCGTAGCATAGTTATGGACGCTTCTCCATGAAAATTTGATTGAAAGCTTTGCCTGCTAATTTCTTTCCTCTGTCAAATCAATAAGACGCTTTCACATTTTCGACCAGATTTTGAAAAATCACATCTACATCGACTCGTATGCATTTACTGCCATGTTTTAGTATGTGTATTTGTGGCTAAGTGGAATACTGCCTGCCTAACAGTCTACAAACTTCGGATTCAAACCTTGGTCAATTCTACCAATCCTCCCTTTTTTGTCCCTTCATCTCTGATAGTCGTTTGTGTATGTAAAAAAACTGATTTGCGTCTTGTCAGATATGTCTGTACTAATACACCCAATTTATTGGCCGCAGATTTTTATTTACAGATTGATTTTTTTTAACTTCTGTTTAATGATATTCACAGGGAAAAATACTGGTTGCGGAAAATGAAGGGCAAGGATTGTAAGTCTGACAATGGGTATCTTGCTGTGTGTATCACGTAGATAATCTGTTACGTGACTCCTGGGTCAAAAAATGGATCAAATGGCTCTGAGCACTATGGGACTTAACTGCTGAGGTCATCAGTCCCCTAGAACTCAGAACTACTTAAACCTAACTAACCTAAGGACATCACACACATCCATGCCCGAGGCAGGATTCGAACCTGCGACCGTAGCGGTCGCGCGGTTCCAGACTGTAGCGCCTAGAACCGCTCGACCACCCCGGCCGGCACTCCTGGGTCAGTGCAGAAAATAAAACATATAGCCTATAGAGGCTAGTAACTTCAACGATATTATCACATCGGCAAAAATTGAAATGGCCTCAGAAAATATGAAATAAAACAAAAGAAACTATGTGGTCGATTCTCGCTATTACCAGACAGTCCAAAAAGCTGTAATAAATGGCTAACATTTCACCTACAGCCAAATGGTAACAGAACAAATAAGTTCTGTTGCAATGTGACTGCCTACAACAAGCATACGTTTCACAATAATTCTCTTATGTCATGGATGACAATTACATGAACTTTTAACTAAGTAAAATGAATATTTTGGTTCCTAACTATCTATGTTTTTGTTAATACGTCAAGTATTTTGTCCGACTCAGCCGGCTTTTGGTTCAAGAACTTGTGTTTTATGCAGAGGTACTTTTTGTTTAACCAAACTTCAGTAAGAAAATGTCAGGTTTTGTCTTTTCCATTAAAGTTTTATTCTTCTTATAAAGAAGTATGCATTTTCTAAGAAGGTGGTTAAAAAAAGTAAAAAAGAAGAAGTTATCTTCGGGAAAATTCTTCGCTCAGTGTTCAACTAAGTTAGCCTTACTATTGCCACTGTGCTATTAACTTCTTTGTCACACATGTCAATTGTATCTGCGGATCCTAATATCGCTATGTGAGACAAAACACAAATTTTTTGTTCACTCCCTCCTGTCCTTTTGGTAAAATATTTTTATCGTGTATCCTAAGGCTAAGTACTTCATGCCATTAGCTTATAATACCAGGTTTTTCTTAAGAATGTTTTAATGCTATTAGTTCTCTGTTATTTTGTCATTGTTTTGTAATTTATTTACTTTGTGGTAAGGTCTTACGGGAGAAAGAGAGACCAAACTGCTGAGATCAACGGTCCCTAAGCCTACACACTACTTAATCTAACTTAAAACTAACTTACGCTATGGACAACACACACACCCATGCCTGAGGGAGGACTCTAACCCCCGACGGGGTGAGCCGCACGGACCGTGACAAGACGCCTAGACCGCGCTGCTAATCCGCGCGGGCATTGTTTTACGCATAGTCCCTTGTTTGTACTTTTGTACGGACTGAATGAAATAACTGTAATGCACATACAGACCTCTGTACCAATGATTATTTATCACAAATTTATCAAGTACTTAATATTTAATCGAGGCATCATCTCCCACGCACTTGAGATACCTCTGCATTCTTATCCTAAATGTGCCTCTTCACTGCCATGTTTTGTGGGTATATTTTGTGACTCAGATTAACTGGTTTACATTACATTTTGATTTTTATATGAATAGTGCATTACGATTAATTCGTATTTTATCATTTATTAAGAATGCTGTGCACATTAGGTGATTTTCAACTCAGACTTGCCGTCTGGCGGCAGCTCCTGTCAACAATTTTTTGTAAAGCTGTTTTATCCTACAAACTGTACGTAATGTTGCACATATTTTGTTTTATATTTGCAAGTTTACAGTTAGTTTTTTTATTTTATTAGTTACATTTTGAACACAAGGTTGTTAAACTATTTGTGTGTCCAAAATACAGCGCCGCTGCCCTATAAATGCACACTGCCTGGTGGCAAGTTATATCAATTGAGCTTTCTAACGCCGTCATGCTATCAGTTAAGTTTCGATACTGATGGGTGATGCGCATGACTTCATTTGAAGAACGAAATTTTTACACCAGACTGTGTATAAAATTCTTTATTGTACACACTACCAGTTCCAGGCGTTTCCCATTCCAAGGTGTGTCTGAAAACATAGCAACACGCACTAGCAAAAACACAGCTAAACACATATAATGTAACTAAATTGGACGTACCATTACACAAACATCATATGTGGCTACACTGTCGGTCGTCATTAATTTAAAAATTGCGTACCATGCATCATTGTGCACAACGAAGTCGTCATGCGTCCTCGTCTAAAATATGAATGTGCATGACAAAAAAAGTATTACCACGTTATTTTATTGTCACATCCAACCAGAAGCACTAAGAAAACAAATCTTGCAACACTTACTACGAAACACACTGTGTACTCTCACTCAACGAACTGTCACATGTACAATATGCGTGGGGAATTTCGAATTGTCACTCAGAGAATACAAATACGAGGACCTTACAACCATCGATAGATTTCAGAAGTATTTCTGTCTCTTAGTAAGAACTGTGTGAAAAAGTATTATCTACATAAATCGGTGTCGCACATAAGCAGCGTTGCAGAATATTAGTTCATATGTCGAGCTGTATTTTATGGACTGAACAAAAACTGTTTACATCGTGTATATGCAGCATAAATTGTTAATCGATGTAATACGTCGACTCTCAAATGTAATATCTTAGTACGTGAATTGGAAAATAAGTTAAAATATAATATGCAAATACGCTTCTCGGGTTTGCCGCCGGATCGTATTGCGTAAACCCCACAATATTTCATCGGTGCAACTGCTCGACATCTTCAGGTGGTAGTAGTTGCTGCTGTTAACTGCTGCAAGACGCGACTGACGATAATGGCGAGACGGCGTCGAAATTTATCAGGCCCGGAGCAGGCAATACACGTGCGCGGGCTCGCAGTTGGAGCAAAGCGGCGCTCCTGCTGCCCCCTGCTGGATGGGAACCGCACAAAGGCCTTCAGTGCGCTCGTTGTGGGCAGGGACTGTGCAGCCGGACACTCCTGTGATTAAAAGCTGAATTACATCTCAGCAGTGCGTTGCATCGAGTCATGAATCGGAAGTTCTTGTTTTCACTGTTTTGATTTAATGACTAACTGAAAACCTGCAACTACACATGTTGATAAGGTTGTTTGCCTCTTTATCAACACAGTCCCAGAAGATGACACTGGGGACAAAATTTCCTCCTTTTTTATAAAAGATGCGACGCCCCATGTCCAGGTACGCGCGGAGGGCCCTTCTGCACTCCCAGCAGGGAGTAGTAGCAGCGCCGCTTTCCTCTTAACTGCGAGCTTCTTCCCGCACACAAGTACTGCCTGCTCCTGGCTTGACAAATTTCGATGCCGCCGCACGATTATCACTCGCGTCTTGCAATGACAGCAGCAAGTAACACCTCCTGAAGATGACGAACAGCTGCAGCCATGAAATACTGTGGGATTTACACAATACAATCCGGCGGCAAACTCGAGAACTGTATTTGCAACAGATCCGTCGGGAAACCCCGAAAAGTCATATGTTAAAATACGTCCACTTCTTTGAAAAGCACATCGCTCACAATTACAGCATGCGACAAAAATGGAGAAAAATGTCGTTCTTGAAATTTCTTGAGAAAAAGAAAATGACAGATGACTCCATGTTGTGTATGAAGACTATGTTCTTCTTTTTAGTATGTTTCCTAGTGTTCTTTATGCACCACCTTTCGTAAAATTTATTATAAGTTATGTGCCTTGTATTCTTTCTTGGTAGATATTTCTGATGATCAGTATAGCTAGAAACGTGTCAATAACTTACTTCTGAACAGCAAAGTGAACAATTATTTAGTACTCTATTCATGTAGCAGTTCCGCCGTGGAACGCACAGTTCAGCCAGCACTCGGCACGCAGACGGCGGCGTGTCGGCTGAGCAGCCGCGACGTCACGAGGCCGGGCACCCCAAGCGCGTTAAGGGCAATTCACACGGTCCGCAGTCCGCAACACCGTCACGTCAACATGCATTCACTCTGTCCGTCACGTCACAGCACCTCATCTCAAGTCACGTCATATCAAGTCACGTGATCTCAATTCCTATGGCTGTCCTCAACTTCTTTTCGCGGGAATTGCGATCTCCGTAACATGATTTTCAACCTTTTTTTATGCGCGAAGAGCACATACACAACGGATGGCTTAGATACGTCGATGCTGGAGTCCAAATCTGTGTGAAAATTGCACTTTTAGACTCAAAACGGTTTGCAGCTTGCAGGGATGGCGTGCAAATTAGAGAAGGAAGACGGAAGTGCTAAACAACGCAAAACAGGTTTGGGTTCGAAAAATGTCATTACGTGGTACAGAAGGGGAAATTCGCACACTATACAAGTATATCGAAGAAGAGGAGTCTGTATTTCTTAAGTATTTTAGAACGTCGAAGCACCAGTTTTTCTTATTTGTTACGTCAAATTGCATCCATAATTACGAAAAGGAACACAGTGTTACGAGCTGCCATCACATACCGTGAAAAATTGGTTTGCTTAACGTTAAGTTTAGTTGCCAGCCTAGTGAAAATCTTTGTGCAGTAGTCATATCTTCCTCAACACCATTCCCTTCAAGATTCATAGGTTTTCTTTACATCTTGTATTTGGCTCTTAATAGTTCAAGTGCATTATTTGTACTGGGGTTAGCTATCGAAACTACATAAATATTGACCACTGATGCTTGCAAAACTACTTCACAGACAATCAAGGGGGCTACTTAACAATACATAAGCCTGCTACAAACACACATTTAAACAAAGAACTCTAAGGCATTACTTGATGTATACTTTGAAACTGTTGCAGTGTGTAATGGTTTCAGTCCACTTCTTAACGAAACATTACAAATGCCTGACAACATGCAAACAAATTCCACTTATTAACCAATTTCATTCTACCCCTAGTATTTTTTTCACCTGAAGTTCCAGTCATATTGTGATCCATTTCACTGTAAAATATTAAATATGGTACCAGTATGTATAAAAATCCGCTTTATAAATGTAGAAGATGGAAAGTAATTTAGTACGTTCATCATGTCATACAATTCTGACTGCTGCTTCACGGCTTCAATTAGTCTTTCGCCAATTATTGTAAAATTATAAAATTTAACAAAAGAAATAACGTAACGAAACAATTTATAATAATCACAAAATATAACGGACAGCGAACAAATGATATCAACCACGACGAAACGTAACATGGAGATCCGCGAACGTCCGTGTATCTGGAGGAAATGCGCTTGGGAGTCAAGTGTTCGACGACGGATGGATGAGGTCAGCGGTCAGACTTACTTCCAGTGAAACGACGGCGACGTGACGTGGCGGCCAGTGTGCATTCCGCCATTTGAAATGCAATGCAGAATGTTTTGACGGTACGTGAGCTGAAGTGATGCGAATGCCGGTGTGAAGAGGCCTTTAGCGGTTGGCCGCATCCGCGCTCAATGCGAATCCACGAAGTTTGCGGGAGACGATGGCCAGTTCACCCATGATTCCTTCGTAGACAGCTCACAGGGATAACATCTATCAGCTCTGTTCGGAGTACATCAAGTCGTGCACAGGAATGTCGCGGCCTTCCGTCAAGACAGAGAGTCTGACACCATCACAGAAGGGGAGGCGGGCGGCACCCTGTATCTTGTAAATGCGTAAAGACATCAAAAAGTTCGAAGGCTGTTCGAGATCGGAATCTTAGGAAAATATAGTAAAAATTTCGAGCATTTGCTGAGCATAGACTCCCTCGATTCCGCTGCTCGATTTTGGTACGAAAAATGGTAAAAAAACACTTTTTAGGGTTTTCCAAGGAACCGCCCATAAACTAATGGTGCCTCCGTAAGTCCCTTAAGGCCCACCGTAGAACACACCAAATGCATAAAAAACCAAAAGATTTGTTCCATTTGCCGAAGACGGAGAACGTGTGTAATATTCATTCTTTGAACCTGCACGGTAAGGTAGTGACATTAAGACGATCCTTCTGTTCGGCATACAAATGGTTCCTAGTCCAAGGGCTATCAAAAGTACTTGACCCTCCCTTTCTAACATAAATAGAACCCGAGGTATGAGGCCCGGAAGAATCAGGTTTTTATGTGCGACGTTTAGGAACACATTAGGTAACGCATACTGTCCCATGCGTACCGATATTATGTGCTAGGGGATCGATAAAGACAGGCAGGTCCAAGAAGACTTAACTAGCATTCAGGTGAACACAGAATACATATAAGATAAGAGACCGAGGAGAGGGAAAGTACGCGCAAAGTTGTGAAACCGTGGAGCTGTGGGGAAGAGGGGAGGGCGCTCTATAGTTCGGAATGTCCGGTCTTGCAAAAGTAAAGAGAACTAGGCATGGAAAATGACATTTCTGAACGCATATCTTATGACTGTTGAAGTAAGAAGATAGACGGGACACCGACAAAAAGAGGAAAAACTGGAGATTTCTATAGAAACATAAAATCGATTACAGACAAGATATTTAAAAAATGACTGACTGTTACGGACCAAACCAGAATAGAATGACTCCGAAAAACTTGAATCATAATTTAATGACTACCACAAAACAGCCGAAGATACTGTAGATTTCAAGAGAGAATGCGGGATCAAACCGAAAGATGTGCTCCGAAATAACGTTGGCAAATTCAGAGTGTACTGTGCAAAATCGAAGAAAGGCATAATGGGCCACAAAAAGGGAACAGGAGTCACAGCGAAAGAAAAGAATCAAGACGAAGAACATAACCGGGCATATCTACTACTTCTGGCGAACCAGAAATAGAGCAAAAATGTACAAGAATTTTACTCCAAATCTGCATTATCAAAATATCACAAACGCTGTGTATTTTTAAATGTGTTTCCGATTTTCTGTCCAGATCCAAGGGCTTTCTCCAGATCACACATCCAAAGGGTCATTCATTTTATATTCGCACTGCTAGGTCGTTTCTAGGTAAAGAGGAAGGAAGTTCCGTGTTGAGATCATCAAAGCATGAGCTCTGCTGGAGAAAGAAAAGATAGCAAATCAGCTGTAGCCTTATCGAAGGAACCGTTGTGACATTCACTGGGTAGCCAGTGGCATCCTGAATCTGGATGGATTGCAAGCACAGCGTGTTAAGAAATCACTACGGCACTTCGTTCAATGTCTTGTGCAGGAATACACACACTGTATAACAGCAGCGGAGTCATATTTTTACGCCAGAAATATGATTACAAAATGGCGGTGGATCTAATGTCATACCTCTATAAGCTTGCAAATTGTTGTGCAGCACGATAGTCCCGACCGATAACGAACATATGAATGTTTTTTTTTTAACATTAAAAATCGGATATATATGGGCGCAACTACAGATTTCCATACGGTTGTGAATAGCATGTTTTACGAAATCATCAACAGCGTTGGAAGTCTAGCACGACAGCCGAGTTGCGACATACGCTGGATATCCAAGTCTTGTACCCTTCTAGTGGCGAACAACTACTGTCAGGACATTAGCATACCGCCACAGTTAAAGAAATCCAACAGCAGTGGCTACTCATGCCTAAGGACGAGATCGGTCTAAACTCGCGAAGCCCGGGGCTTACTGTTCAACATACTTCCATTAGATGGGGCTAATAATGCCAACCCTGTACAAATTGTCACACGAAGTCAGTTATGACTGACACAGCCGTCAGTCTTACTAGCTGTTGACTTCCACGAAGCTGTCAACTTCGCAGGACGCTACATGGGAAAAGCAGACTTTAATGTGCCAAATATTGCGATGAAGATGGTGCAGTAGTTTGTAGACAGAATCCCACTAGAGAAAGGAAAGGAAGATCAAGATTTAACGTCCCATCGACGAGGAGACCGTTAGACACGGGAAAGTTGCGCTGAGAAGGTGCGAGGTTCAATGAGTGTCTAGTAAGTACGTACACTATCAAATCAAAAGTGTCCGGATACCCCTATATGATGCGGAATTGACCACTAGAAGTCATGATCGGAGGACCCGCCAGTGTAAAAGAAGGCAGGGAGTATTGTGTTCGATAGTAGAGAAGCAGTAACAGCAGATTCGGTCGGCCAAGATAGCTGTGACTTAGAAAGTGGATTAATCATTGACTGTCAAATGAATAACAAACCCGCCAGGTTCATTTCAACCCTCCTAAGCCTGTCGACTGTTGATGATGCAACTGTGAACTGGAAACGCGAAGCACAACCACAAAGCTAAACTACGAACAGTCAGAACTCATGTACTGAATGACAGGGACCACCGAGCATTGCGGAGGATGGTTGTAAATAATCGCATGAAATCAGCAGAAACAGTCGCTCGTGAGTTCCAAAGTGCTGCTTTTTCTTGACTTCGATCTGGGACTTCGTATCGTGGAACGCTTGAGGCATTTATTCATTTATTTGAGCTCCTCAAGCTGATCTTACAAGATACGTCGCAGGGTGAGTACTCCCTAGCGTGATCTTTCATTCTCCAGAACCTAGTCCTCCAGCAGGCCGACTTCTGCCAATCTCGTAATCTTTCTGCACACTGTTCGTATTAGTATATTGCAAAAATTACTTAGTAACTGATGCTTCGATAATACTAACATTCGTCAGCGCCTGTGTTTTGGCGTTGGGATTATCACGTTATTCTCGAAGCCTCAGGGTATTTCGCTTGTCGCATATATCCTACATATTAGTTCTTTCATGATTATTTGTAGAAAATGAAGTGGAGTTTTATAACGCCGATTGTTGGGCAAATTTATCAGCTCTCACGGAGGACGATATCGTATAGGAAAAAAAGATAGATAGGTCCTCCGGCCAGAGAAGGGCGATAGGTCCCGGAGGCGGTCCGCAGGTAGCGTGCCGTCTTGTTTGGTATAGCACATCAATTAATAATAACGCGCGCTGATGAGATCTGGCGCCGGGCGGCCGCATTAATTAATGCCAGCTATTAATTAGCGTTATCTGGCGGCGCGGGGCGGCGCCGCGCAGCCCACGCCGTTACACCAGCGACGCCAACGGCCTACACAGCCGTCCCGAACCTGCCGAGGGGTACCGCTCGCGCCGTCCGCGGAGACACTGGTCATCGTAAAACTCTGATTCCCTGCAGCGATTAGACGAGGGGCGTTCCGTAAGGAATGCAACACATCTTTTTTCTCGGCCAGTTTCGATTGAAAATATTTGTTGTGGGACATCGTGAAATATTACCACTTCAACCCCTAAAATATCACGAAGCTCCGGTAGGTGGCGTCGCTGTATGTAGCCCTCAAAATGGCGTCTGCACCTGAGGTGCGTTCCAGGCAGAGAACTGTCACTGAGTTTCTTTTAGCGGAAAACCAGAGCATCGCAGATATCCACAGGCGCTTGCAGAATGTCTACGGAGACCTGGCAGTGAACAAAAGCGCGGTGAATCGTCGGGCAAAGTGTCTGTCACCATCGGAACAAGATCGCGCACACCTGTCCGATCTCCAGTGTGCCGGCCGGCCGCACACCGCTGTGATTCCTGCAATGTTGGAACTTGCGAACACACTCATCCGAGGCGACTGACTGATCACAATGGAACACCCCGCTGCACAACTGGATGTTTCTGCTAGTAGTGCTGACACATTCGCCCACCAGTTGGGGTACTCAAATGTGTGTCCTCGGAGTCTTTCGCGATGGTATGCTTCAGTAAAATCTTCCCGGATTACACGGCTCGTCGTTTCGAATGAAACACTAGAGCTTTTGATAACTGTCTCCGCCATCGTCATCAACAGAGCATCGAAGTGGGGCATGCGCGGAACGCA
The DNA here is from genome assembly GCF_023864275.1 of Schistocerca cancellata. Classification (NCBI taxonomy): domain Eukaryota; kingdom Metazoa; phylum Arthropoda; class Insecta; order Orthoptera; family Acrididae; genus Schistocerca; species Schistocerca cancellata. The sequence continues at coordinate 490,336,295 of NC_064633.1, read as the reverse complement.
AATTGGGCAGCTCGTAGCGGTTCCTTCCCGTCGCGGGACTGAGCGGACCGGTGCCGCGTTTGAAATTGTTACTCCGCGTCCCTTATAGCATCGACTCTACATATTTGATATCGCTAAATGTCCAAAGCACTCCCCATGCCTTACTAAGTGTGTATCCCTGGTCTCTGTTAAAATTGTTGCCGTTTATTCTAATTTCGATCGATTCTTTCACAACAGAATCCCAGTGCTATGATGTTTGAGAAAAACTCTCGTTTTTTCAAACACACTTCAACGGAGATGAACAAGGGACATCTACGAGGGTGGCCTTGCCGCATTTGTCAGAAGTAGCTTCTCCATGACACCCAAGAGTAGTATGCACAAAGCTCGTTTTATGCCCGTTTTCTGTTCGATCTTCAGCTACGGCCGACTTCTCAAGTTCCCTTTGTTTCATACATTGAGAATACTCTTGGAAGGTGTGTGTCCGATGGGTTCCTTGCCTTCAGACATCTGTTTAGCTCAATGACGGATGCACTCTGCGGGAAGTAGAACATGGATGATGGGGAAATTATTGATGCAGCAAGACATTGGCTCCGACGTCAACCAAAACAGTGGTATCAAGCGGGCAAACGGGGCCTCCCAGTAAGCTGGCGTAAGGCCGTCGCACTGAACGGAGATTATGTTGAAAAATAGGGTTTTGTAGCAAAAAGAGTGGGAAATAATCTGATGTAATGGAAACCTGAATAAAACCAACATGCTTTCAGAAAAAAATGTAGAGGGAGAGAGAGAGAGAGAGAGAGAGAGAGAGAGAGAGAGAGAGATTCAAATGGCTCTAAGCACTATGGGACTTAACATCTCAGGTCATCAGTCCCCTAGGCTTAGAACTACTTAAACCTAACTTAACCTAAAGACATCACACACATCCATGCCCCGAGGCAGGATTCGAACCTGCGAACCAGCGCGGTTCCGGACTAAAGCGCCTAGAACCGCTCGGCTACAACGGCCGGCTACATTGTTCCAAATCAGAAAAATGTTCCAGTTTTCGATGTATTCCTCATTACAGCTCTCGCAATATGGATGCAGTACAAAAAGAAATGGCCTAGCAGACGAGACAAACAACGCATAATTAACTTCATGACAATCGCCGCAGGTTCGTATCCTGCCTCGGGCATGAGTGTGTGTGATGTCCTTAGGTTAGTTAGGTTTAAGTAGTTACGAGCTCAAGGGGACTGACGACCTCAGAAGATAAGTCCCATGTTGCTCAGAGCCATTTTGAACAATCGTCGTTCCATTGCAAATACTCTACGTTGGGGGCAGCATAGCTTTATACATCTTTTGGTCTCACGATACGGTACGAGTTCATTGTCTTAAACTATTGTATCTTCCGTTTTTTCCAGATACACGCTGCAGTCCCGACTCAAGACCGGGTGAGTTCCGTAACAGCTCACACACTTCAACGGAGATGCACAAGGGAAATCTTCGAGGGTTGCCTTGCCACAAGTAACTTCTCCAGGACTCCCAAGAGTAGTATGCACAAAGCGCTGGCATTTGAAACAGCGCATTGGTGGGAACATAAGGCCGCACGCTGAAACGAACGGAACCTGCCTTAACATGGTCAGAAAGTTCCACACTGTTAAACGTCAGGAGAAAGGAGTCGGACTTTTACGAGATTCCCGTCCACCCTCTTCATGATATTTTGCACGTCGATTGTACAGTCTGGAGCCCACTTATCTTCCAATTCCTCATTGGTAATGTCCACCAGACTCTGCAAGCCACAACACCTCCGCTGTAATTCAAGGCAGTGTGCAGATCAGTTTCGATGGCATATTCCCAAAGGTACTGGACTTTCTGTAAGTCCTTAACGTGTTGGAAACTGGATGTTTCCACCACAGTGTCCCATACAATCGCTTAACTGATTTTGAACTGCCAGGCATGACTTCTAACTCATTTTGAATATAAAAAGGCAAAACTTTCTCGAAGCTGCCCTCCTTCCTTTTTTTCTTTTAAAAACACACACTGACTGCCAGCATATGTTCTGTTACTAGACCGTAAACTTTTAGACTTCGCTCTTGACTCAGGAGACTGGCTACACGAGCCCTCTCCGCTTGGAGGAGCTGGAGATAATTTCGAGGGTTCCATCTGGGTCCCACAAGCAGCTAGGGAAATATAAGTCCACCAACACAGAGCTTCGCGTTCCTAGGTAAGCCTTATACACCTGAGGTGCGGCAGGATAACCATAGGCTGGTCGTTAACGGCTGTTCCATCTCAACAGCCATGCATCGCATCACCGCACAGCACACCTTCAGACTGAGGGTTCTTTTACCGATATTCCTACCATCCTCGCGATCCGGGCGATCAAGTCGAGATCCCCTTTTCCTGTGACACACAACGTTCCACTGCCGCGCGGTACAGTGGTCGCTGAAGCATTCCCAGAGCTTGCCAGTCCTCAGCTCAGGAACCCCAGGATCGCCAAGCCATTACTCAGCAAATAAAATGCTGAGCCCCTGAGAGCGCGGCTATCTTATTATTAAGAAATGGCTTATCTTTTGAGACCAGAGATTCGAAGGGCATTCAATAACGAGAAATTGAGTAAGAAAATAACTGGTGTGTCTTCAGAGAGAGCACAGCCGCTCCTACGGCGACATTAATGGAACGACTTGTCACGTTAATGCGACGTCTTCGACTCTGCACTGGTTGTCGGCGTAGCAGTGGGTGCGGACCTGGCAACAAGCTCTATATTAGAGCTCTTGGTAGTGGCCTCACTGTAGGTCTCCGTCGAATGGTACACTCCACTCACGAACTCGCCTAAGCACTGGGCTGTTATCGTGGCACAGCATGAATGTGAGTAGCGTGTGAAGACCAGTACAATATCAGTCCGCCCATTGTTCTGCTAACGTAAACAATGACAGCACTTAAAGTGGAATCATTATATAAACAAACCAGTCACATTAGTGAGACCCCTATGTGAACAAAACGGTGGCGGCTGATTTCATCTTCATGTACACAAACTATTCACTTGCCCTAGCGTCCTTATGTAAACAAAATGACGGCCAGATGCTATGATTCTTACACAAAGAAACCATGCATGCGAAATCTTAAATTGTGATTATGCAAGTGCAGTTTATGACCCAAATGTAAAAAAAAAAAAAAAAAAAAAAATTGTACCCTTTCAAATTCCCCCCGCTCCCTCAAGCCTCTAGGTCAAATGGGGAACGTAAAACTCAAATGGGGCGTTCGTCTATATGCAAAGGCATATGCTACGTGTCACTTTATAGCCTTACGAGCGGCTTGTGCGAATTATTTTATACGATGTTGTCGCCAGCTTCTAGAGCTGGAGAATTGCTATGTACGGTTGAGCCAGGGACTTGGTATGTATTGTGGCGAAGGCATGGCGGAAACTAGGTGGCACACGACCATCCGTTTATCGGCTGCGGGGACATTCCAGGTACTAGCTTGGCTGCAAGGCCCCGCTTGAGCGAGGAACGGAAGCCACCATGGGCTTAAACAGTTAAAATTAGTTGCAAGTGTGCTACAGAAAATGGAAAGACACTTTCAAAATTGGTGGAAGCCCTAGACTACAACAAAATTGTCGCCAAGTTATACGACTTCAATTTTCAGAATTATAATTGTTTAAACACTGACATACCAGCCAACTTTCAAAAAACATAAATCAGGAGATTCACTTTCGAAAAAACTGCTTTCTATTCTGTGTATCTGTGCGTCTTGCACCTGTCCGCTGTAGGTACTATCCGGGAACCTTTTCCTGAACAGGTGACTCGTATGGTCACCGCAATTGATTCGCAAATTGTGTTCTAAAATAAATGATGTACATATGCACTCGGGTCCGCCGCTCGTGGTCTCGCGGTAGCGTTCTCGCTTCCCGAGCACGGGGTCCCGGGTTCGATTCCCGGCGGGGTCAGGGATTTTCACCTGCCTCGAGATGACTGGGTGTTTGTGTTGTCATCATTTCATCATCATCCAGGAAAGTGGCGAAATTGGACTGAGCAAAGGTTGGGAAATTGTACGGGCGCTGATAACCGCGCAGTTGAGCGCCCCACAAACCAAACATCATCATCATCATCATCATCACATATGCACTCGGCATTTATCACTCCATTATTTCCACCTTTAACACCAGATTTAAATTTTTGTTAATAACATACTTAACATTTTCTCGGTCCTGTTTTGTTTCTATATGTTTTGAAATATTGTTTCTTCCACCAAGTAATACGTAAATGAAACATCAGCAAAGAGTACAAAATGCAAATTACGGATCTTTCCTAGACTCAATAACGCACAGAAACAACTCTCAATATTGCTTCAAGGAAACAGCGTCTTTTTTTTTTTTTTTTTGCTGGAATGAGGGAAAAAAAACACCGAATCAAAATATGACGAATATAATACATGTGAAGTAACGACCTATACAGAAAGCCTTTCATCTTTCAACATGACATGATGACAGCCTCGGATATTTCATCAAGGGAACGTCACTGGCACACACATATCCAGGTTAGCCAACGTCTATTTCCCCTTCCAGAAACTTGGCAGTTTTATACATAATATGAAATACATTGCTTTTTTCCGAACACGCTTTTAAATTTCTGTTTAATAGCTTCCACTTTTGGGCCTTTCAGTGAATTCATTTTTTTCTCAGTGTCATGCAATTCATTAACTGTCTCAGTAACAAGCTGGTTGAAGTATCTAATTTTTTGATCGAATGAAACAAAAAACCCAAATTTGTATATGTGTATGACAATTGCCGGCCGCGGTGGTCTAGCGGTTCTAGGCGCTCAGTCCGGAACCGCGCGGCTGCTACGGTCACAGGTTCGAATCCTGCCTCGGGCATGGATGTGTGTGATGTCCTTAGGTTAGTTAGGTTTAAGTAGTTCTAAGTTTTAGGGGACTGCTGACCACAGATGTTAAGTCCCATAGTGCTCAGAGCCATTTGAATTTGAACTAAGCTTTAGCAGACGACCTGGTGATTCTACGTCTGAACATTCGAACAGCACAAAAACAAATGGAAATCCTTAAATACAGTAGAAAGAACAGGGCTCGAAACATTGTTCGAAAAAATAAAATGTATGTCTATGAACAACCTGGTACCCAATATTGTAAAAATTAAACTAAAAAGGATTTGTCAGCTTAAATACGTAGGCGAAACCATTTCGGAAAGTGGCTTGGAGAAGCTCAGCTACGAATTTTGCTGTCACAAAATGAAAACAGCTTTCAGGTTTACAACGTACATCTATGACCGAAAATGCAGCTGAAAATACGCCAAACTGAAGCAGTATAATAGGGTCATCAAGCCACAGTGTCTCCATGATGCCGAGACACTCACTTTATACAGAAAGAGAGACATCAGAAAAATTAAAACGTACAGACTAAGTGCAAATAAAGAAACTGAAAAGTGTATCAATATGTCTGCGGATATCGAAAAACGCAGGGTAAAATCCAATGGTCATATTAAAAGGATGGAACCAACCACATTAACTGGACAGTTTGTGAAGTTCTACGTAACTCGCGGTGTAGCAAAAACTGAAAAAATTAAATGGATCGATGAAGTAAAAGAAGACCTGAAGGAAGCCAGATAACCCAACTTGATAAACCAAGCAGGAAAATACACTCCTGGAAATTGAATTAAGAACACCGTGAATTCATTGTCCCAGGAAGGGGAAACTTTATTGACACATTCCTGGGGTCAGATACATCACATGATCACACTGACAGAACCACAGGCACATAGACACAGGCAACAGAGCATGCACAATGTCGGCATTAGTACAGTGTATATCCACCTTTCGCAGCAATGCAGGCTGCTATTCTCCCATGGAGACGATCGTAGAGATGCTGGATGTAGTCCTGTGGAACGGCTTGCCATGCCATTTCCACCTGGCGCCTCAGTTGGACCAGCGTTCGTGCTGGACGTGCAGACCGCGTGAGACGACGCTTCATCCAGTCCCAAACATGCTCAATGGGGGACAGATCCGGAGATCTTGCTGGCCAGGGTAGTTGACTTACACCTTCTAGAGCACGTTGGGTGGCACGGGATAATGCGGACGTGCATTGTCCTGTTGGAACAGCAAGTTCCCTTGCCGGTCTAGGAATGGTAGAACGATGGGTTCGATGACGGTTTGGATGTACCGTGCACTATTCAGTGTCCCCTCGACGATCACCAGTGGTGTACGGCCAGTGTAGGAGATCGCTCCCCACACCATGATGCCGGGTGTTGGCCCTGTGTGCCTCGGTCGTATGCAGTCCTGATTGTGGCGCTCACCTGCACGGCGCCAAACACGCATACGACCATCATTGGCACCAAGGCAGAAGCGACTCTCATCGCTGAAGACGACACGTCTCCATTCGTCCCTCCATTCACGCCTGTCGCGACACCACTGGAGGCGGGCTGCACGATGTTGGGGCGTGAGCGGAAGACGGCCTAACGGTGTGCGGGACCGTAGCCCAGATTCATGGAGACGGTTGCGAATGGTCCTCGCCGATACCCCAGGAGCAACAGTGTCCCTCATTTGCTGGGAAGTGGCGGTGCGGTCCCCTACGGCACTGCGTAGGATCCTACGGTCTTGGCGTGCATCCGTGCGTCGCTGCGGTCCGGTCCCAGGTCGACGGGCACGTGCACCTTCCGCCGACCACTGGCGACAACATCGATGTACTGTGGAGACCTCACGCCCCACGTGTTGAGCAATTCGGCGGTACGTCCACCCGGCCTCCCGCATGCCCACTATACGCCCTCGCTCAAAGTCCGTCAACTGCACATACGGTTCACGTCCACGCTGTCGCGGCATGCTACCAGTGTTAAAGACTGCGATGGAGCTCCGTATGCCACGGCAAACTGGCTGACACTGACGGCGGCGGTGCACAAATGCTGCGCAGCTAGCGCCATTCGACGGCCAACACCGCGGTTCCTGGTGTGTCCGCTGTGCCGTGCGTGTGATCATTGCTTGTACAGCCCTCTCGCAGTGTCCGGAGCAAGTATGGTGGGTCTGACACACCGGTGTCAATGTGTTCTTTTTTCCATTTCCAGGAGTGTATTTATTTGTAGACTCTTGAACATCTTCAGGCATCTGCCCTATCGGCAATACAGATGTGTTTATCACTTCTGCGCCATGAATCAATACCTTGTGTACCGAAAAGTTGGCAAGTAGTACCATGTATATAACTGCACAAAGTAACGAGCTGTCTGTAAGGCATAATTTTGGAATTTTATAAAATCGATTTCATGGCCACTCGAAACTGTTCGCAATATTACGTGGGAACGCTTAATCAAGTCCTCATCTACCCCTGTTAATAGCAGCAGAAATGCTAGAGTTTTCGAAAAATCTTCGAGCGGTATTCCCATCATTCGAACTACCGAAACCAGGCTTTGGTCAATCGACTACCCTTCTGTATATTGCTTTTTCGGATCGTTACTTGTGCCTTTTCCTTATCATTACGCGCTTGCAAGTTTTTAATTCCAAGGTTATATGCTACATGCATATAGCATTCGAAGAACGGCATTCACGCATGCAAAGTTGACAATCCGAACTGTAGATGATCTTCAGAGATTCCCTTTTCTAAAACTGCGTCGATATTGTTAAATTCATTTGAAGTCGCATTACATAAATACCGTAGTTGAGTAGACATATTGTGTGAGGGTAGCATTACAAACATTACCGTCTATCATGGTGAAAGCAAGTTGTAAAGAAACACTTTATAATTGTTTTCCATCTGCAATATTTTCGAAAGGGACAAGATTTTTCTCTTGCTGTTCAATATATTCCATTTCCTCAAGAGTAGATTCAGGATTCTCGTGAAAATATTGGATTCAAATTGGTCTGCAAGAACGAGATGACGGCCTTGTATTTTTCCGTACAACTATCCTTGCGTTAGTATCTTTGGTCGTCTGATACAAGTTGCAGTGGAACGATTAAAGTAACAAATAATAATAATAATAATAATAATAATATCTGACTTGCTTCCATCATCATTGGTGAACTTTTGTTTGTACGTACTTTGGCCAGAAGTGCCATCGCAGCCCCACTTACAAATTAAACTCAGGTTGCGAATATTTTTAGCAGACCAACTTTTGACAACATCCATTTGTGTTAATAATATCCTGTCAGCTGTGTGATTCAACAAAGCCTGCAATTTTACCTCAGCGCTACATTCAATAATAGAAATATCTGACCAAAACACTATTCTGGTAGCTAGAACCCAAAGTTTTTGTTACTAATGCCTTTTGAGTTCTTGTGGATATATTTCCACGGCAATTTTCATTCTCTAACAAATATTTCTTCGTATATTACCGAGAGGTGAAATATCAATTTTCATAAATTTAGCTTTAAATTTTTTTAATGTAACGAAATATTTTCTTAAAAATCTTCATCCCCTATTACACTCCCTTAAGGCTTAAATTTCGAGAAAAACTGAAAGACGTATATTTTTTGTAATAAGAGTCAAATAACAATATTCATAGGTGTAGCTATAAAAATATTTCAGTAGTTCTTTAATAATGGTGTATTTTCAAAATAGATTTCACCCCCATAGGGTCAAATTTCCAAAAATACTGAAACACGTATTTCTTTATTTCTGGTCTAGAAACCAAATATCAATTTTCGTAGGTCTACCTTCAAAATTGCCTTAAAAAAGCAACATTAAAAAAAACCTTCATCCCTATTTCACCCCCTTAGGGTTGGAATTTCGAAAAATCCTTCTTTAAATAACCACTATAGAATAAAATACACACCCTCCCCTAATTTCAAGTTTCCATTCTCAGCGGTTTGGGCTCGGCGATGATGAGTGACTCAGTCACGACATTGCCATTTATATAGAGAGATTATACCTCACCACAACTGTACCACTATGATCGTGATCGTCATCGTCATCACCACCACCACCACCACCACCACCACCACCACCACCACCACCACCACCATCATCATCATCATCATCATCATCAACAACAACAACAACAACAACAACAGAACAAAGTAAGATGCACCACGTGAACCGCTGCTGCGCCTTATTCTGCACCATTATTGTGACCCAGTTGTGCTTCAGAGCAGATCGCCGTCGCCGCCTTTACTATTAATAATAATAATAATAGTAATAATTCCCGTGGAGGCCCGGGAAAAGAATAGGCCTCCGGTATGTTCTGCCAGTCGTAAAAGGCGACGAAAAGAACAAACCACTAGAAGGGCTAACCCCCCTTTTAGTGTGATTACTTGGTTCAGGACAGAACTAAAGAAGCCTCGGACAAGCGCCGTCATGGTCAGGGACGATGCTTGAACCCTATGCCCGCCCACAATGGTAACGACACTGCTAGCCAACTGGAAAACGATTTAAATCCAAATAGAGGTGTTTTGCAGGATATGCTTCCTGCAACCACCCTAGAAGGAAAACAAAGACTGAGGATGAGATGGTCAGATGAAGTTAATAGACACCTTATGTTCTGCTATTACCAAGCAACAAACCTAGGAACCAACACAACTGGATACAGATCACAAGTATACACAACATTTATTACCAGATACCCGGAATTAAAATTTTTAACAGAACAACGACTAGCTGATCAGATCCGTGTAATAATATAAAATAACAGGATACCCCAGTCAGAATTAGAAAACATCAAACAACAAGTACAACAAATACTGGAACAAAATAATGTGCAATCAGAAGAAGAAGAAAATACAGTAATGGACTCGAACATCCCAGAGCAAACAAACAAAGACCAACATGCATCAATTAAACAATCAGAGGAAAACGAAATCATAAGACAGCCACCAGAACAGGCACAAATAGAACACGAAGAGACACACTTGTTAGATATAGAAGAGAAATTTCAGCTGACATATATAGAATACAAAGACACAAATACAGTCATTAGACCATTCTTGTATAGACTACCAAATAAACCACAAGTCGAAACAACAATAACAACTATCAACACAATCATACACAACAAAATAAATGAAAATACAACTATGGAAGAGTTACAACTACTGGTTTATGTAGGAGCACTCACTACACTAAATATACACACTAGGCAGAGATCAGAACCAACCAACACACAGAAGAAGCCCACAAAACCAGCATGGCAACACAGGTTACAGATCAGAATAGAAAAACTGAGAAAAGACATTGGACAGCTAACACAATTTATAAGAAATGAAATATCAGACAAAAAACGAAAAAGGTTAGGTAAAATCTCACAACAAGAAGCAATAGAGCAATTAGATGAAAAGAAGCAGAAATTACAAGCATTGGCCAAACGACTTAGAAGATACAAAAAAAGTGAAAATAAAAGGAAACAAAACCAAACATTCAACACAAACCAAAAGAAATTTTACCAGACAATAGATAACACACACATTAAAATAGACAATCCACCAAACATAGCAGACATGGAACACTTCTGGAGCAACATATGGTCAAACCCGGTACAACATAACAGGCATGCACAGTGGATACAAGCAGAAACAGACTCATACAAGATGATACCACAAATGCCTGAAGTGATAATTTTGCAACATGAAGTCACCCGAGCAATTAATTCTACACACAATTGGAAAGCCCCTGGAAATGATAAAATAGCAAATTACTGGCTAAAGAAGTTCACCTCAACACATTCACATCTCACTAAATTATTTAACAGTTACATTGCAGACCCATACACATTCCCTGATACACTTGCACATGGAATAACCTATCTGAAACCTAAAGATCAAGCAGACACAGCAAACCCAGCTAAATATCGCCCCATAACATGCCTACCAACACTCTACAAAATATTAACTTCAGTCATTACACAGAAATTAATGACACATACAACACAGAACAAAATTATAAATGAAGAACAAAAAGGCTGCTGCAAAGGAGCACGAGGATGTAAGGAGCAACTGATAATAGATACAGAAGTGACATATCAAGCTAAAACTAAACAAAGGTCGCTACACTACGCATACATTGATTACCAAAAAGCCTTTGATAGTGTACCCCACTCATGGTTACTACAGATATTGGAAATATACAAAGTAGATCCTAAATTGATACAGTTTCTAAACTTAGTAATGAAAAACTGGAAAACCACACTTAATATCCAAACAAATTCAGATAACATCACATCACATCACAGCCAATACAGATTAAGCGTGGAATATACCAAGGAGACTCATTAAGCCCTTTCTGGTTCTGTCTTGCTCTGAACCCACTATCCAACATGCTAAATAATACAAATTATGGATACAATATTACTGGAACATACCCACACAAAATCACACATTTGCTATACATGGATGATCTAAAACTACTGGCAGCAACAAATCAACAACTCAACCAATTACTGAAGATAACAGAAGTATTCAGCAATGATATAAATATGGCTTTTGGAACAGACAAATGTAAGAAAAATAGCATAGTCAAGGGAAAACACACTAAACAAGAAGATTACATATTGGATAACCACAGCGACTGCATAGAAGCGATGGAAAAAACAGATGCCTATAAATATCTAGGATACAGACAAAAAATAGGAATAGATAATACAAATATTAAAGAAGAACTAAAAGAAAAATATAGACAAAGACTAACAAAAATACTGAAAACAGAATTGACAGCAAGAAACAAGACAAAAGCTATAAATACTTATGCTATACCAGTATTGACCTACTCATTTGGAGTAGTGAAATGGAGTGACACAGACCTAGAAGCACTCAATACACTTACACGATCACAATGCCACAAATATAGAATACATCACATACATTCAGCAACAGAAAGATTCACATTAAGCAGAAAGGAAGGTGGAAGGGGATTTATAGATATAAAAAACCTACATTATGGACAGGTAGACAATTTAAGAAAATTCTTTCTAGAACGAGCAGAAACTAGCAAAATACACAAAGCAATCACTCATATAAATACATCAGCTACACCATTGCAATTTCATAACCAATTCTACAACCCTTTAGATCACATAACATCAACAGATACAAAGAAAGTAAATTGGAAAAAGAAAACACTACATGGCAAGCACCCGTATCATCTAACACAGCCACACATAGATCAAGACGCATCCAACACATGGCTAAGAAAAGGCAATATATACAGTGAGACGGAAGGATTCATGATTGCAATACAGGATCAAACAATAAACACCAGATATTACAGCAAGCATATTATTAAAGCTCCCAACACCACAACAGATAAATGCAGACTTTGCAAACAACAAATAGAAACAGTAGATCACATTACAAGCGGATGTACAATACTAGCAAATACAGAATACCCCAGAAGACATGACAATGTAGCAAAAATAACACATCAACAACTTGCCATAAAACATAAACTAATAAAACAACACGTTCCCACATACAAGTACACACCACAAAATGTACTGGAGAATGATGAATACAAATTATACTGGAACAGAACCATTGTGACAGATAAAACAACACCACATAACAAACCTGACATCATACTCACCAATAAAAAGAAGAAATTAACACAACTAATTGAAATATCTATACCCAACACAACAAATATACAGAAGAAAACAGGAGAAAAAATTGAAAAATACATCCAACTGGCTGAGGAAGTCAAGGACATGTGGCATCAGGATAAAGTTGACATTATACCAATTATACTATCAACTACAGGAGTCATACCTCACAATATCCACCAGTACATCAATGCAATACAGCTACATCCAAACATATATATACAACTACAAAAACCTGTAATTATTGATACATGTTCAATTACCTGAAAGTTCCTAAATGCAATATAACATATACCATACAGTTACAAGGAAGTCACGCTTGATCAAGGTCCGCGTCACGTTCCATTTTTAACAAGACTTAAGTCTGAGAAAAAAAATGTCAATAATAATAATAATAATAATAATAATAACACAAGTGTTTGGTGGAAGATTAGAAAAAATACAGGACACTATGAACGCCACACGGGCAGATTTCTAGTCTGACGGTTTGCCAGCTGCGCCTGCACTCGACGCTGCTCGATGGCTGGAGCTCTCCTATGGAATTCAACAGGCTGGTAAACCTTTGAACTTTGATTTCTCGGTAAGTAGGTGGTAAAACCGTGGGAAAGACAAGCAAAATCGGTGAACCGGTGAGTGTGCGCTTCCCTTGTCAAAATTCACAATGCCAGATGTGGACTCCTTGGACTCAGCTCCAAAGTCCCTTGACTTACTGGTGTTGGTACAATGGATCAGGCTGGTCCCTTAAGTTCAACGTCTCGTACAATCCACATCCAAGACGCGACACACCTCCGCCATTATCAGGGCTATAGGTGGTGCTATAAACTACAAGGTACCTGTGTGTCTAATCTGCCTCCATTCTGTTGAGAAACAAAACAAAACAAAAATTTGTCGGCGGAATCGACTCAGATTCGACCTGGAAGAAAACGAAGGCCACAAGAAGTCTCATCACAACGTATGCTATTTCGTAAATGTTATGAAAGATCGGACCAAACAACGTTTCCACATTACTGGTGTGTGTGTGTGTGTGTGTGTGTGTGTGTGTGTGTGTGTGTGTGTGTGTGTGTGTGTGTGTGTGTGTGTGTGTGTGAGAGAGAGAGAGAGAGAGAGAGAGAGAGAGAGAGAGAGAACACCACGCCTGAAAAATAGGAACATGTCACAGATTTCCTACTTGGCGTTGTGCCACAGAAATGAATTAGAAAGCATTCCAGTCTAGCTATTCCAATCACAGTATCCACGAGGTTTTTCACTGTATCCAAGGACATGGCAGTAATTCTCTCTCAACTATTCCCAATTGGGACTTATGTTACCCCAGTCTCAACTCGTTGGGTATAGGCAGAAGAGAACCAAGAGTTACAGAACGGTCCGTCCTGAATAGTATGACAGGAAATAACAGTCGTGCCTCTTGCTTCCAGACACAAGTACTATTATGTCGTTTAATTGTGTATTAGGGGTGATTTGCACCTCTTTTGCTTTGTCACTATTGTTCTACTTACGAACTACAATTCTGTGTGACGTGCGGCCGTGATTCATTGGTTTCTTGTTACAGCCCGAGCTCAACATTTACAATATTAAACTTCCTGGCAGATTAAAACTGTGTGCCCGACCGAGACTCGAACTCGGAACCTTTGCCTTACGCAGGCAAGTGCTCTACCAACTGAGCTACCGAAGCACGACTCACGCCCGGTCCTCACAGCTTTACTTCTGCCAGTATCTCGTCCCTTACCTTCCAAACTTTACAGAAGCTCTCCATCTACAATATTAGCGTCCGGATATTCATTGAGCACTAATAAACAATAGCTCCAATTAGATGTAGAGATATATAATTTATCCAACAACAATTTCTTACATTTAATCGTCACAATTTGTAGTGTCGATCACAACGAAAACCAATGGCTCTATAAGAAGATTCCTGCACGACAGAAGCTATTATTCCTCAACACAACACTAATCATCGATAATACGCAGACTCTGTGACTGGCGGCAGAGGATTAGTGTTTAAATTCACGTCGGCAACGAGGTCATTAAAGAGAAATCACAAGTTCGGTCTGTGGGAAAGATGGGGAAGACAAACTGCCATGCCTTTTTCAAAGAAACCATCTTGGCCTTTGGTTTAACCAGTTTAGCGACAAAAAGAAAAACGTAAGTCTGGATGGCCGGACGGGAATTTGAAGCGCCGTCCACCCGAATGCGAGTGCAATGTGCTGATTACTGCACCAATTCTTCGTTACTTACGTTACTTATCGAAGATCATAGGAAGATTCTTTGGTTAGATTTAGACAATCCACAACAAAAACATCCCAGTTACATTGTAGAAATACTGACTTGACACAGCTGCAAAGATGACGCAAATACGCTCCTTTCTCCTCGACAAACGCGTTAGTGTGAACTCGTGCGTAATAATCTTCGATTCAGTTCTTAAACTGGCTGGCTGACCAACAGCTGCGCAGCACAAAATGGACACGACAGGAAGTCCTGGCAAATTTCACCATGACCGTATCATCTCATCGTATTCGGATACACTATACAGGCGTGCATGATAACATAAAGGGGGTTCAAGTGAGTCTGCAACTTCCGAGCGTTTAGAGAAAATCCAAAAATACAAACTCCCAGTGATGACAGTGATTGCTTGGATCAACGCCGAAAACTGTCACTTCTCTTCTACTATGGCTATCAAGAAGTGTTTTAAGTCATTTTTATTCATTTCCCCATTTCACTCTAACCAGTGTGAATCCACTGACGTTACTGTTCTTAGAAGCGAGGATCACGTTGCTGCATATGCTAAGACGTGCCTGCTTGCCACTAACGTCTACTGTGTCACTTTACAAAAGCGTCTAGACAGCGTATGAAGTTACCAGTTAATTCTCTGAACTGAAACTTCTAAAAATACATGACAACCCGAGCTGGAAACTTCGGTCAGTCTCTGAACTTCACTGGCCATCCTGTAAAACTACCTTAACTAACATGATCACAAAAATTACTGCCGCCAGAGCCAAATTCCGTGTTCTAGAACATCAGGATGACACGCATCATTTCCGTGCTGCATAACGAAGATATGCACCCAGTCCTGTCGTCCGTAACTACCTCACCCCACCCCTATCCTACGTAAGTAATTCTGCTACTGTCGAAGGACCGTGCAACACTTTTTTCTGGGAAAATGGGCAGTATGGTCTCTAAAATAAATTAATAATAGCCTGAATGCTCCAATTTCCGTCACGAGATTTGGGAAGTTTACTATGTTTGTAAGGCCGGCACTTGTAATCCTCAATATAAATGGCACCATCTGCGGAAATACTTGGTACATCTGCAGGGTATTGGAAGCAGTAGAGTCGTCTAATCTTTGCCCATACCAGTGATGGAGAGGCACATGATCCAAAGGTGGAAACGTACCATTCCTAGGACTCTTGCTTTCGTCGTTTTATGAGGCAGCACACGCGGGCACGGAGCCATTTAAACGCAATGAAGTGCTCCAGGTGAAGGATGCCGCTTAAGGCGTTGGACAGCCCGACTACGATCTCTAATAACACGGGTCCGATTCCCGGCTGGGTCGGAGATTTTCTCCGTTCAGGGACTGGGTGTTGCGTTGTCCTTATCATCATCATAGTTTCATCCCCATCGACAGCAAGTCGCTGCAGTGGCGTCAACTCGAAAGACTTGCACCAGGCGAACGGTCTACCCGACGGGAGGCCCTAGCCACACGGCATTTTTTACGCTGAACAGCCGGATCGATACTGCCTTACGATAGAGAGCTAAGGACAACGACTGACAAGGTTTCCCTGCTTGGTCTCAGAGGCAGGGGAACAACGAGAAGTCCCGATAGCCAGCAGCCAGTGGTTCCTTCAGCCACCGGCTGGAGTCTCGCTGTGGACCAACAGGAACCATGGAAGAAAGAGTCCCGATGGACCTCTTCCTGGCTAGGTAAGTTGGAGAAGCTGACGTGCCTCCAGCTGGGGAAGGGGACCAGTGTCCCTGGCAGGTGGCGAGCAGTGGAAGCATCAGAAGGGCCCCCAACCCCTGGGGGCAGGTATTAGTGAGCGGCTCTGAGGGCTCATTCTTAAGAGGCGCGATAGAGGAAAGCACCGTCTACAGAGGCGATGATGACACTCCAGCTGTAGCGTAGGATTGTGTCGTTTGTCTGGGATTAAGATGCTCCTACTTTTTCTGACCTCTCGAAATGTGAAACTGTCCACGGGCTTATACTCCTGAACTTTCTTCCCACGCTTAAAAATGGAGCAATCTGTTGAGCAGGAAGAGTCGAGCACGCCGCAGTTTACACTGATGGAGTGAGGGGCACAAGGAACATTCGCGTGCAACAGATGTCCACAATCCCTGCAGAGAGGGATAACAGTGAAAGGGGAAGACATATGCCTGAACTTCATAGACCTGAAGCATCTCATAGGAGGAGGAACATAGGGTTTCACCTCACACCAGTAGACCATCAACTTGACCTTCTCAGCTAACGTATTAGCCTCGAAAGCCACGATGAAGGCCAAGGCAGCAACTCTGCTTTCCATTGGTCCCCTACGGACACGATGGATAAAACGCATACCCCATTGCTCTCAGTTGGCCCACAGCTAATCATGAGATTGCAGAAGAAGATCACGGTGAGAGATTACGCCCTGGACTTTACTGAGACTCTTGTGGGGAGTGAGTGTCACGGGGATGGCACCCAACTTTTTCACAAGAGAGCAGCGTCTTTGCCTAGGGATGAGATGACATTTTAATGAGGAAGGAACCATTCTTCCGCTTTGAGATGTCTGCAAGTTCCCAGTATTTATCTTCAATGTTTTCCACAAAAAATAAAGGCTTTGTGGCCAAAAAGCTGTCCCTGTCGGTCCTGGTACAGAGCAGGTACTGGGGTGGGGGACTGGGGGGGGGGGGGAGGGAGATTTTATCCCTTCTCGTCTAGTCCTACACTCCTTCCACGGCGTGGCAACGAAGGGAATGTGTTGGGATCGTACTTTGTTGCACCATATGAGGCCTTTCCATTTGAAGAGACTGCTGGGGCCTTGTGACCGCTAGTGGGAGAAAGTTTGAGTCGCTTCATGTGCGAACTATCCGCTATGGTGCCACCTACTCCGATCGTGGGCTCTCCCCATGGGCGCCACCCAGCCTCCGCAATGGCTACCTGGCCAGCAATCCATTGCTGGGAGTCCCCATGCCCCAGTCATGACGGACACACAGTCCATGGCATACAGGTGTAGTGTGCAGTAGCCCAGGCACCAACAGTGTGATCCTACGTGGTCACGGGTGTACCATCGAGCACACACACACAATGGGATGGCTACCGTCGTATTGTGGTTTGGGCGTACTACGACAACAGGAAGGAAAGGTGCAAGGGTGGACAGGCATAGAGGCTGTGCATACAGCACATGGGCGACCTTCCCCGCGCGACACATACTTTCGTAAAGATGGCTGGTCAAACGGAATAATAGGGACCATATAATCGTTAATGGCAGGTGAAGATAGCGCCGAGAGCGAAACCAGAAGATACGACCAAAATCGTGAACCAAGTCCAGGCAGGGACTGCACCAAAAGGACCATCCAACATAAAGTCAGAGGAGTTAAGAGATAGTCGAGGAGCAGGTTTGCAATACAGAAACAGGAAGGCTGGGGCCCCATGGTAGCCAAGCATGTACGCACCAAAGAGTGGTGACTCCCCTAAGGTAACAAAACAATATTCGAGCATCATTTCTGAGACTGGAAACGTTAGGCAGTTGTGCACTGCGTGAGGCAACGCAAAAGAAAACGAACTGAACTCTCCCGATCAGTAGACTGACAACTGCTCAAGCATTTCCACGCTTTCTTCTGGTAAAATACCAACTGTCAACGATTTTTCACCCTTTCTACGTGATTACAACAGTTGGCCTTACTCAGGAGAGCTTTTCATAACTGATTCTAATTTTTCTGACAAAAAAAATCACTAGAGGTAAAAGTCGAAGTGGCCATTCTTCCATACATCTTTGTCCAGTCGCATCATCTCTTAGTGACTTCTTTGTTGACGAGCTGTCAAAGATTCACTATCTTGTAAATGTGATGATCCGCTTTACCGGCGGCATCATGATTGACCGTCGCATGTTTCTGGTAATCTATGGTCGCCCTCCCTTTTGCGAAACCTATGCAGATTGCAGTTTTCAGATTCCTCTGCCTTACTTTACTAGAACAGTTTACACCCTGGTAGCTACAGTGCAGGTGGACAGTTTTAATTTAAATAGCGATTATCTTTCGTTGCGGTTGAAGCATTTGTTTATGATAATTAGGCTAGTTATGGCAGCATTCTGAGACAAATAAGAAGAAAACTGTAATCACGGTTACACTCAGTGTTAGAACTGTGCGCGCGCAATATTCTTACAGCAATCGAACCAAAGAAATTGTTGCTCACCCAAAACTAGGCTTTTCCAGAACTGGAATTTAACTGCTTGATCTTCCTATAAAAGCGAATCGAATCGATATACAGATTAAAGATTGACGCACTGACGTGGAATGTGTACATCGCCAGTGAGTATAAAGTAACCATCCATTACGTTACCAACTGATACTTTTGCTGCTTCCTGTAACAGCTACACCCCGACCCCAACCCACGACTCAAGAGGCAATACTGAAATTAACGCACAGCTCCCTTTGATACGAGTATTTGGGCTCACAAGGCAAGGCGAATAGAGTTTGGGTGATGCTTCGTCGAATAAAAAGCACGCGTTTCTGCGGTGATAGCTTGGTACAAAACTCGTTCCCCTACGTGGAGTCTACACTGTCTTAGTGACGTATCCACTGCGTCCGCAGACAAGACTACCTGCTATATGTTGCCTTCGTCGGGGTAACACTGCGAAAATGCAAGAGATAACATGAGAAGACTGCACGTCATGTTCGCACTGCGCAAAAAAATTGGAAGATTGACACTAACAGTTTACAATACGATTGTTGAAGCTTCCTAGGCGGATAGAATATTCCAAAATTTTACGGGCGTGTATGTGGGACATAATTAATTTCTCTTCCGATATTTCCGGAAGAAATGTTTAGAAGACGGAAAAATATTTTCCGTTCTGGAAATTGAGCACGACAATGGCAGATACTTACTTCTGTCACCACTTGCAGACATTCACCAATGGATACAGAAATATGAAGGACATGTCACTCTATTTCAGACTAACTGTAAAATATTCCACTATTTTTCAGGCGTGCATGTGGTACATGGTAAAACTTCTCTTCGGATATTTCAGCTGAGAACAATGACAATGGCAAGAACGTTCTGAACCGAAATATCCGGAAAGGACTTTGTCATGTCCTGCATGCACGATCTAGAAATAATGGGATATTTTACAGTTAATGTGAAATGCAGTTAGATATTCTTCACACATCCATATCCATTGTTGAATGTCTGCAAATGGTCACAGAGGCAAGTACCGACTAGTCTCGTGCTTAATTTTCAGAACAAAAATATATGTCGTCTTCTTAATTTTCCTTCACAGATGAAAATCACTGGTGCCACAGCAGCATATTCGTTACAAGGAAGACTATTACTTCCTTGAGTCGGAGTCTTGGAACATTCTCCGCAAATATACATATCCAACGGTCAAAGCCCTGCAGACCAGGTGCTGCTTCCACTCCCTGTTTTGTGCTTGGTTCCTCCAGCTGTCTTCAGACCCAGGGCTGGCAGGTCCTTCGCCAGGTCGTCCATTCAGCGCTGCCTTGGTCGTCCGATGGGGTCTCTGGAGTTTTGTTTCCCATCATGTGCTTTCTTCACCTGTTTTTCATTCTGTCACACGGGTTATATGATCTGCCCACTGGACTTCTTTTGTTCTTCAGCTTCTGTAGCATTGTTCTTCCTCCTCCTCGTCCAGTCTCCTTTATTTAAGATCGGTTCATATGTCTTCCTCCAAATATGGAAAGCTTTTCCTTTGCTCGTTTAGTCACGCTCCATATTTCTGAACCGTACGTAACTGCTGGGCGTATCACTGTCACATATTCTCACCTTAGTGCTCGCTGTACGGATTCTGAGCCGAGCGTCTCGCCGAGAGAACACATGCGTTTCATTCCCTCTGCTCTTCTTTCCATGATGCCCATTTCTATGCTGATTTTGCTGGTAAACCACGATCTCAAGTAGCAGGAATTAATAATAATTCGCTAAGCAGGTTTTTCACGGTCTTCCGATGGCCATTAGGTGTGGGTTTACGACAGATACTACAAAATTAAAATTTTTATATGTGACGTTCAAGTAAGACATAGGTAGTAGACCAACTGAGACAACCAATCAAAGTCGTCATGATGGAAGCACAGCTGGATATAAAGTGAAAATCAGAAGCGTGCTTCCACGACAAAGAAAGTATTAATGTTTCCCCACTTTTTAAGGATTGGCGATGTGAAATATTATGACTGTTTCAAGAGCTCGTGGAAGTGTAACTGCTTTAGCTACAAACCTCAAAACTGGACAATTACATCTTCTATCTTTAACGAATTGCTGTAGACAGAATTTACGTTCGAAAACAGGGCTCTCACCATTGCCAGATGTGACAATGAAGGAATCTGATGTGACGTCGAACCAGAAAGTATAAGGATGATAAGTATTATGCAGCCGTTCTTCGCTGTAACCTAGTCTACATATTCCAGTAAGCTGAACTAACTTTAATGTGGCAAGGAAGGGTGCATTATTACGTTTCGACTGAAAATGGTGTATTACATGGGTCATTAAATGGAACGCAGTTGCCGTGGTACTTACCGACCGTACACACAGGAAAGACCACGAACTTCGGGTAAGAAGTTTCAGCTAATGTCAAAGATTTTGTAGTATGTCTTACGAAAAAATGACGACAAATGTTTACTACTACTACTACTACTACTACTACTACTACTACTAGTAGTAGTAGTAGTAGTAGTAGTAGCAATACAGTGTCAAACACTTCACCTGATATTTCCTGCTGAAACAATGGCATCGATACGCGAACGTTAAGCCACCTGGTGGATAAGGTGCGACCATCGTTTTTTGGAGTGGTTGCGGGGAAAGCGGCTTCGTTACAAGAAAATCTAACACCACCTCAATGCCTTGCGGCACTGGCGAACTCCAGAAACCACTTGTTTTTCCATAAGTGGAAATTTGCTTCGTACTTAAAAAAACTGGAATGGGGACTAAGTAAAGCATTTACATTTTAACTGTTTAGTTTAATTGAATCTATCGTCAAATTAACGCACAGTGTTTTTATAAAAGAAATTATAAGAATAACGATCAAAAAATTTGTCTTCTCTAGATGTTTCAGGTTAACAAGTTGAGAGCTCCAGAACAAATTTCCCCTTTGTCATGGAGTGTGCGCTGATATGAAACTTCCTGGCAGATTAAAACAGTTCGTCGGACGGAGACTCGAACTCGGTAGCTTTGCCTTTTGAGAGCTTTCCCGAGATCGAGTGTTCGTCCGGAGAACAGTTTTAATCTGACAGGAAGTTTAATATCAGCGCACATTCAACTGCTGAGTGAAAATTCATTCTAGAAACATCCCCCAGGTTGTAGCTAAGCCATATCTCCGCAATATCCTTTCTTCTTCGACTGCTAGTCTCGCTAGTTCCTGTGTAGTTGGGGAGGCAGGAGACGAGGTACTGGGGGAAGTAACGCTGTGAGGACGGGTCGTGCTATTCTTCAAGAGTTTACTTGTACTTTTCTTAAATACGTAAGCTCCGATTTCTATCTTTTCTATGGCAGAAGCCCTACTTTCATCTCGCCCAGTTCCACCGCAACCCCAGTACTGAATTGCTAACAATACCACCAGAAACAAATGACTGCCGCCTACAGACGAGTACAGAGGTTCAAGTGGTAAAGACTGCAGTCCACGGACGCGACGGCTGACCGATCTCAATATGCGTAGGAACGTCTCATTTCAGCAGTATTCTAGCAGGTAGCCGGCTGCATACGACGCGAAATTAAGAAGAGCAGCTCGCGAACACTGCGAATGGCCGCGTGCAGTTCAGGAACTTGCCAGTTCGGCACGATGCAGGGCGCCGGTGTGGCCTTGAAAAGAATACAATCGTTGCGAAGGACTCGCTAACACGAGCGTTGCAATTCAGGACCCACTTGGCCTCCAGTTGTACCTTTCCGACAGACCACAGCCAATGCACCTGAAGAACAGGGATGCGTGTTGACTAAAAGCTGCTGCGGCGTGCGTGCGCGTGTGAGGAGGGGATCAATACGCTGCAAGGCCGGAGGTGGTGCCCCTTCGCGTCGTGTCGCACCCAACGTCCGCTGCCCACAGGGCAAACACGGCGCTTCCGGCTCGGAACCGAGCACACCGTTGCGACCACAGGACGCACACTGCCCCACTTGTAAGAACAGGCTACACGTCGCCTATTCTGATTACCTCTTTCTCTCAGAAGTACCTTTTTTTACAACTTCTCCACACGGAGAGGAGGAGGTCAAAGGTCATGACACGGAATCCAACTCAGGCCGTGTGGAGTCAACATAACACTAAATGAAGGTGGTTGTCGGTTGATCGACGGGAGTGCCTGCGAACTTCGACGAAATGGGTCCGTTTCCTGTGTAGACTGTTTCTATTTTTGTTTGTTTTCCCTTCCGTACAAAAAATATTATCTTTTGAGAAAACGTAAAAATGGAGCAGTGACGAAAATGTTACGTGATTATTGACCCTCAACTCCCCCCTCCCCTCCAAAAAAACCCTCCTCTTCCAAATTGCTACAGTTTTTTGCTGATTGCTACAGGCAGTGAAAACATTACACTTTAATTAAAAATGGACATCAAAGTACACTTAACTACCAAAACACGTTAAAGGTAGCTTATACATTGACTTCACAGTTTGCAGGAGCGCGTATGTGCAAAAGCTACTCTTGTTTCGAAAGGATACGGTAGAAAAACGCAAAACACATAGTTTGCACTTGAGAGTCAAACCCAGGTTAGCAGCATTAGTAGACGATTTCGTTGATAATTTGGCCTTCATCGTCTCGTTAAACCATGCCGTAATTCCCTTGCATTTCGGCAACCGGCGAATAAAAATTTATATTTCTTTTATTTCTCATGAATAATGATAGTGCTAACTTATCAAGCGTACGTTTTGGTAACCACTACAGAGCCCAGTTTGTACGAAATACATAGAGCGTCGTAATGTTTAACATCTGGTTTTTCTGAAAACGTAACTTACTTTTGCGTGTCCTCCGACTCGTAAGCTGAAGTTGGTCGAAATCAGAGGGAAGCAGGGGCAGGCTGGCTGGCCTATCCTCGTCAGGGCGACCGCCACACACAGCTTACCGTAGATCGTAGAACGGAAATTTCTCCGGTGTGTTTAAATCAAAACAACGTTGATTATCGGCGATATTTTATCATCATCGATGCCCTTTTACCGTGCTGCTGCCGTGACCTCAGTAGCCAAGTGAATGACGAAAAATGTTTCGTTGATCCACGAATGCTGGAATACGTCGAGACATAATGTAACAAAAAATGGATTTTCTATGTATCTGATTTACAAGCTCGTTGAAGACAATATACCTGGAGAGTTATTACTTGATATAAATTTCATTACGTTTTCTTGCAATGGCATTTATGAAAATCATTCGTACATTATTTCTGGACAGCGTCGCCATACGTTCTGTCCACAAGCTTGCGGATGCTTCCTAGAAAGAAATGTGAGGGCTTGAATTGTAACGACCTTCTGAATCTTTCCAAATGTCGTTCCAAACATCCATGGAACTTAAAAAAGAGCGAGGAAGAAAGTATGATTGGGATTAACGTGGCGTCGAAGACGAGGTAATTAAACGGAAAACAAGAACGGAATCCGCGCCCGCGCTTGGTTCAACGTCCGACAAATAGTATTCAGTATTGAGCTAATGCATTCTTACCGCTGAAAGAATTTTTTTTTTATTTCAACTTCGTTTTTCACATTTCAGTAGTCCTTGTAATTAAAATTACTAAAACCGGGTTACTATGCTGTGGTCTTCTGGGATCTCTTAGAGATAACCCACGCCTCGTCCCCGTCTGTGGAAAGACATCTTCAGGGGGATCGTGGCTTCGATGTTGGTCCAGAGCACACGATGACTCGCACTGAGTCAACGGCCAGCCGCCACGGGCGCCATACCGACGTGGATCTCACGATCCCCCCTGAAGATATTCTCCACACACGGCGACGAAACGATGCGTTCAAAAATGGTTCAAATAGCTCTGAGCACTATGGGACTTAACTGCTACGGTCATCAGTCCCCTAGAACTTAGAACTACTTAAACCTAACTAACCTAAGGACAGCACACAACACCCAGCCATCACGAGGCAGAGAAAATCCCTGACCCCGCCGGGAATCGAACCCGGGAACCCGGGCGTGGGAAGCGAGAACGCTACCGCACGACCACGAGATGCGGGCTGAAACGATGCGTTACTTACGAGATCCCAGAAGACCATGGCCTAATATCCCGGAAAATTTTAGTAATTTTAGCTTTTATGGCAGTCAAAGTTTGCATTTTGCAAAAGTCCTTGTAACAACTGTCTTTTTGAAATATATCCTCCATCGATTTACACCTTTTTCTTCCCTATACTTCTCGATGAAAATAGTTCGTGATGAAAATCTTGTGATGCAACTTCTTTCTTTGATTTTACTTGAAGAGTTAACCTGCACCACACTTCCTAAGGATGCTTTAATTTTATTTTCTTTGGATCTTGTTCCTTTTGAAGAGTCTCCATCATCGCATTACCATTGCCTCTAATTACCATATTCTTGTTATGCACCGATCAGCTATCAAAAACCGAAGTTTTATTGTGGCCTGAAAAAATTCCAGGCGTATAACAGACACACATCGAAATTCTATTGATGAATAGCGACTGCAACTTGGGACTCGTAAATGAAATATTTCGGAAGAAGGTCGTCCATGTTTCACGGTTACATATTGCAGAGGTAGCCTTATTACCCTGACAAATTTGTCTTTTAAACATATATGGATTAAGAACTCTTACACTTTACCCCCGAAAAATCTGAGGTGGTACGTAATAGTTGAGACTCTAAGGCTAAGGGAGACTTGCTCGTGTCTAAGAGCTTTTACTCAATGAATAGTACATTAACATTCACTGCTAATGGCAGAACCCCTAGAGTTCGACACACTTCCTAATTACTGAGCAACTTGCTGCTCGTAGATCCGATATTAGTACTGGAATCACACGACTTAGGCGTGACAAGAAAATGTTATGCACAACCTTATGAGCGATAAAATACATTTACCCAAGGTTTAACTCGGTCTTTATTGTTTCTTTCGGCACGGAATTTCAGGAGCTCTTTCTTCGTTTCAATTTATGTACTAATATGTACACAAACAGTACTTACGGTCGTTGCACGCTGGATGCCATTTCCAAATAACGTGAATCATTTTTTGTTGTAACGCAAAGGGCGATATTCGCACTGGTCAACATAATGGAACCATCATCACAGAAAAGCCACGTGGAGGATACCCAACAAGAGCGTTTCGGCGTTACATCGACGGACGGTAGTCCTGCGCGACGGCCTGATCCAGTGTAGGCCAGTTTTCCGTCACGATCTGGCGTAAACTGCTTATGACGGAAGGTCTGTCGTGACCTGCGACTGCAGCCGCCAGTGTTAATGTGGGAGAAATCTCGGGGCGAAACTAGAAGCACGAACTAATACGGGTGAGTACAGAGTAGAAACGCAGAGGCTCTTTCTGTGGGTCTTACCGAATATAATTCCATCCCAGAAACTGTCCGGCTGGCCCGCGTTAACAGCTTCTGTAGACAGTGGAAACCATAGTTTAAGGTAAAACCTGAGACAGTTACATCAGGCGCGCTGAAGCACGTGGTCGTTATCTTCCGCTCGTGCGAAATCATAACCCAACAGTCTCCCTGGTTTGGAAACGCCGAGCAACGACATTCAAAGCAGGGGGTATCCGTACACATATCATATCTGGAAATAAGCACTGTGGAGATTAAGAACCACCTACCTCCCAATGGGGTGAGAGTGGCATTCAAAACGGTAACACAGGTGATGGACAGAAAGACGGGGAGAGAATAAGATGTACAGAGAGAGTGGGAGGGGATGGACAGAGGGAGGGGATGGAGAGATGGACAGAGGGAGGGGAGGAGGAGATGAATAGCGGGAGGGAGAGGAGGAGATGGGCAGAGAGATGAGGAGCTGGAGATTGACAGAGAACTGGGAGGAGATGGACAGAGAGAAGGGTAGGAGTGGATCAATAGGGAGGAGGAGGTGAAAAAGGACGTGGTGTGGTGGGGCTGACATGTGAAACAGTCGAAAACGAGTTTAAATGTACGTCTTTCTTCTCTACTCTAAGACTGGGATAAATAAAAAGCCGAGCAACCAGCGAGTTTGTGAATAAGAGAACACGATTTCGGATCGTACTTCACGGCGTCCTCATTCCCGATAGTAACACTAACTTTATACCTACGGATTCGGCCACCCACGACCCAATAAGAGATCAGAGTTATTACTATATCTATATCTAACGTCTGTGACTATAGTCGTCATAAATAGCGCGGTTGCTGAAGTGACGCAATGCTGTGCCCTTCATGATAACGCTAGTTAGCAAAGATACTTGGTACATTTTACGTGTAAGGGGCGCGAACAAGGACCTGAAGACGTTTCGTAGATGGCCAGAAATTACTTAAGGTACCGTTCAGAACAAGGGTTTGGACAAATTTCATGCACGATTAAAAGATCTAGAGATTCTCCACCTGGAACTGAATCGAGCTTTATGTATGCATTTTTCATTTCTCACTAGTGTACATACGATCAGGAGCCCTCACTAGTGCATAACAATGAATAGGGCCAGACGCCTGAAAATAGTCGTACTTGGAAAATGATGAGTAGCTTCCTACAACAAGAACAGACTTTGAACATAACCCTTATTTCGGAAAAGGCAAGTTCATTGGGACTCTACTGCAAAGCATTGTTAGCAGACCTTGCAGTGTGGCAAGCCCAGAGGGAAAGGCGCGAGCCCTCACCTCCTTGTCCGAATACAGCGACTTAGCGACGATATCCAGCAGCATGCGCGTTTCAGCCTGGAACTCATGTCGATCGCTGGAGCCTGCAACACAGCATAACACGGTTCCAGATCAGCAACGAGCCTGCCAGGATGGCCATGGTCCATAAAAAAACCGATTAAGGTACTCTAAAGTATTTCTGACACACAAATGTGTAACTATAAGAGAAAGAAAAGCAGATTATTCTTTAAGACGACTTCGCTGCAAGTAAGCAAAATCAGTTAACATAACACACATATCAGGAACGGCGCACCATGCTTAAAGCAGGTGAGCACAAACAAGCAAGACGTAAATGAAGTGCACAATATAAATGAAAATCAAGCAGGTATGTCGATTTTCCGTCCACTCCTCGTGAATAGATTCGGTGAGCATGTACGAAAAACATTGGCCGTTATGCCCAAGAGAGTGGAAATTTAATCTGCTCCAACAAGGGAAACTTAAATTCTACGAAGGACACAAAACCATACAGCATATGACAAGGCATACATTCGTCCTGACATTATGACATTAGCTTGCAAAAGCAAAGATTCCGCGCTTGAGTCCAGTTTCGGCACATACACTACGCAAAAAAAGCTTGGAATACTATGGTAAAATGTAGTCTATAATACTAGAAGTCTCACTGACCTAAGCACTTCATGCATTATCCAGTTAGAGCCCATATACTGGACGGTGTTCACCGATGGCAAGCTTTGTGACTCTTTCCCAGTGATGTAAATATGTAGCTGTCGCAGCAGCGCACCGCAAGCAGTTCAGCATCAACAACAGCCTCATTCAGTTTGCGTTCAGCACTGCATTAGCATGCCACGCAGAGCCAGACAACACTTTGATAGTGGCCTAACACTCAGCAAGTCATACACAGCAAGATGTTGCCGATCGGTTATATGTCTCTCAAAATGGTGTGCCTAAGGCGTGGAGAAAGTACGGAGAGAAGGGAAATGTGAACGACTGACCTCGCAGTGGTCGTTCTCTTATGACAACACCAGGACTGTTTCCTACAACTGTTGACTCGCAGACGCCCAACATCAACTGCCTGAAATATTGTAAATGACTTCCCATGGGCAGTAGGGATTCGTATCTCAGACCAAACAGTGCGTAGAAGATTGCACCAGGGAGGTCTTCGTTCCAGAAGATCAATCAGAAGTTTGCAATGAACCAACGGAACCGACACACTTGAAGGACCTGGGTTCTTGGTTCAAATGGCTCTGAGCACTATGGGACTTAACTTCTGAGGTCATCAGTCCCCTAGAACTTAGAACTACTTAAACCTAGCTAACCTAAGGACATCACACACATCCATGCCCGAGGCAGGATTCGAACCTGCGACCGTAGCGGTTGCGCGGTTTCAAACTGTAGCGCCTAGAACCGCTCGGCCACCCCGGACGGCACCTGGGTTCTTGGACTAATGTCATGTTTGCTGACGAGACCAGGATTGGTCTTCGATCGGGCACTAGGCGTTTAGGGTTTGGAGAAACGCTACACGACAGCAAGAACGCCGAAACGTTCAGGAAGTCTATCCTTTTGTACGTAGAAGTGTAATGTTCTGGGCGCAACAATGACAGGGGGCGGACGCCTCTAACTTCCATCTACGGCAGCATAACTGGTTCTCGACATATCCAAGACGTTCTACAAGCGATTGTAAGCCCCTACAGATGCGAGGTCGGCGACAACGTCATCCTAGTCGATGACAATGCAAGACAGCACAGTACTCTAGCAGTGTCTCGGTATCTTCGATGATGCAAAATGGATCGAATGCATTGACCGGCAGTCTCCAGACATGAATGAAATTGATCATGCATGTGACCTGTTGAAGGTGGCCACTGCACACCGTCTGAATCCGCCAGACAATCTTCAGGACCTTACTGAAGCTGCCATTGAGGAGTGGGACCTCAAACCCAGAGATAAATTTGATTGTGTCATCAAAGTATTCCTCACAGAGTGGAAGACCTCATCCGTGTGCGGGAAGGGCATACTCACTACTAAAGACTTATAGTCATCACGAGATAATGATTTTCACTGTTTTTGTTTTCTTGGGAGAGTCCGCTTTTTTTCGTAATGATTTTTTGTAACTAACCAAAATCGTTCTTGTTTTCAGAAGGAATTATATTTATTTTGTTAGTAAAGTATTGTAAAAACCTTAATGGGTGTATTGTTATAAGCCACAGTAGTAAACTCTATGATATTCCAAATTTTTACTAAGGAGTTCATCTTTAATCTACCAGGAAGTTTCAAATCGATGTGAACTCCGCTACTGAGTGAAAATTCATTCTGGATACTTTATTTCACAATATCTTAGATTTCTTTCCGTAAAATAAGCGGATGAAGCCTCCAAAGAACGATTACTGGTAGCTATACTTCTGTGCGAGTTGTTATTTGCTTAACTTAAGTTGCACGGTCTCTACAGGGAGAGTTCATTGTTCTGCAGAAGCCCGTATTAAATTTTACACAGATTAGGCAGAACATTATAACACCTACGTAAAGCTGGTATGTCCACCTTTGGCACAGATAACGACGGTGATGCATGGTGGCATGGAAGCAATGAGGCCTTGGTAGGTCGCTGGAGGGAGGTGGCACCATATCTGCACAAACGTCACCTAAATTCCGCGGGGGGGGGGGGGCTATGAACTCGGGGGGGGGGGGGGGCTATGACCTCTGTCTGATGCCATGTTCAATCACGTACCTTATGTGTTCGATCGGGTTCAGATCTGGCGAGTTAGGGGACCAGCACATCAACTGCAATTAGCCACTGCGTTCCTCGAACCACTCCATCACGCTGGCCGTGTGATATGGCGCATTATCTTGTTTAAGAATGCCTTTGTCGTCGGGAAACATGATCGTCATGAAGGGGTGTACGTGGTCTGCAAACAGCGTACGATACTCCTTGACCGTCATAGTGCCTGGCATGCGCTCCACTGAACCCGTGGATGCCCACATGAATGTTCGCCAGAGCATAATGGAGTCACCGCCAGCTTGTCTCCATGCCACAGTACAGGTATCGTGGCGCTATTGCCCTGGAAGACTACGGATTCGCACCCTCCTATCGGCATGATGATTAAGGTATGGGGATTCATCAGACCATGCAACGCTCTGCCACCGCGCCAACGTCCAGTGCCGATGGTCTCGTGTCCATTTCAGTCGTAGCTGCCAATGTCGTGATGTTAACACTGGCACATGAATTGGTCGTCGGCTGCGGAGGCCCACCTTTGTATGTTCGGTGCACTGTGTGTTTACACACACTTGTACTCTGCCCTGTATTAAAGTTCCTCCTCTACATCGATAATGAGGAGTGGTCGCCCTACCCCACGACGTGTGGATGTGGTTTCACCGTAGTTTTGCCACATTCACCACAGCGCTGCTAGAACACACAAGTCATGCTGATTCTGAGTGCTGAGTCTCAGGGCCATCACAATCTACCCTCGGTCAAACAAAGATAGGTCGCGCGCCGTCCCCTTTACACACATGGACACCATGCTCACTGATACTACATGCACTATGCATGTGTCTCACTAGCAGTCATTCTTCACCAGGTAACGCTGCTATCGTCTGGACGGACTTATATAGATAGTAGGTCGGTGGGCGTAGCGTTTTGGCTGATCAGTGTATACCGCTTGCTACAATGCCTTTGCCGCATTGAAAGTGTATAAAAAACAGTAACGCCCTACTGAGTTCGATTACAGAATAGTAGAAATCAGAAAAGATTACGATTTAACATAGCCAGATGACTTTCATAAAGGCACGACGTAAAAACGTAAACACCACTCATGGATTAGTCTCTAGGTCTTTTCCGACTGGCCGACTGCTGCCAACAAGGTAGTACGAGGAGCGAAACGTGATCATGGGAAATGTGTTCAGATGATGTCGCTCCTTTTTTATTAATGCAGCTCCACATCTAGCCTCATGACATTGAGCGAACTCTGTTCCAGATCGACCTACATCAGAAAAAAATTGAGGTGGTACTGGGTATCGAAACCGGCTCCTCCTGCACAGAAGGCAGTGACGTTAGCCTTTTTCTTTTTACTGTATATGTACAGGGCGTTTCAAAAAGGACTTAGAAGCCGGCACAGGACGTACAAACACGATATCCTTGATGAATCCCCACAAAAAAATCGAGTGGTGTCAAGTCTGGGGAACGTGGGGGCCATGCAATTGGCGCATCAGGGCCAATCCATTGACCTGGAAAGCTGTCACTGAGAAAATCCCGGACGCCAGCCAGGTAGTGGGGTGGTGCACCATCTTGTACAAATTGGTATCAAAAATTGTTGTAACATATCCAGGTACACTATCCTGCTGATGGTTCTCTCAGGGAAGAAAGGGGCCGTACACAATGCTCAAAAACCGTTCAGTTTAGGAGGATCTTTAGCGTAGCTAGTACGGAAATTACGCTGAACTGTTGTCGCCGACTTCGACTCTTCAAACCAAAACACACAGATAGCACACTTGCGTTCAGTGAAGGCAACCATCTTTAACGCAACTGCCGCTAGCGCGCCTTACGGTGCGATTCAGCAGTAGCAAACTACGCGAGACAAAACATGATGTATTTCCCTACAAATTGACACTACACTATCTCTGTAGGTACTACGAATTAATTTATATGAATTTTCAAAGTTGTAAAGTCCTTTTTGAAACACGCTTTGTCAGAGCCATAAAAATAGAGGACCATACATTAATAAACAAGAAGTGAACTTCTGTAATGAACTCTATCATTGAACTGAATAATTTGAAATTTTAGGAAAATCCATTACAAACTGTTAATTTACACAGAAACTATGTGCAAATATTTCTTCCATTTAGGTTGTTTTAGAAATCTCGGTTTCAATGAAGAAGATGGCCAGCAGCATGATACGTGACTCCAGTAGTGATATGTTCAAAAGTCACTGCACGTGGCGTGTCAACGGTAGACCTGGGCGTCCAGTACATGGTAGAGAGGGACCACGGAGGTCTCCGGGTCTTATACTGATCTCCCTAAGCAACAAGTACAAGTTGCTGTCTTTCAATGAAACTGAACCAGTGGGACTCACTTCACCTGTTTTTGGGAAACATACTTTGCCCACGTCAAGAAAAGGCAACGCTGGAAGGGCAGGGGTCTATTAACCGTCGGCAGTTCAAACGTATGACCAATAATGGTAACCCTTAGGGAAATGACAGGCGTCGGCAGTTCAAACGTATGAACAATAATGGTAACCCTTAGGGAAATGACAGGAGAGAGAGAGAGAGAGAGAGAGAGAGAGAGAGAGAAAGGACCACCAGGTGCACTCAGTGTGTATGTCTGGGGGCCTCATTCAGCATGTCGAAGAGACTATTCCGGCAGCCATTAAGGGCACAGAGTGAAATCAACAGCAGATTATGGCGCACGCTGGAACAAATGACGCCTGTCATCTGGTCTCTGCAGGCATACTTGGAGTATTCCAGCGATTGGCAGAGAAGGTCGACTTTGCGCATGGAATTTAACGAAGCTTAAAATTTGCAGAACTGATCATAGCCCTTTGGTTCCGTGTCGAGTGGAATGACTGAATCAGAGTCTTCGAGGATTCTGTGACAAACTAGGCTGCGCCTTCCTGGATCTGAGCCAAAGGGCTGCAAAGGGTTTCGATCTGTAGGGTCACCCTAAACGGGTCAGGTGTGCACTACACATCAGAGGCTGCTACACAAGTAGCTGACTGGCGTGTGGTGTGCACACAAGGGTTTTTTAGATTTGGCAAATCGCCATCTAGTCCAGATAATGACAGCTGTAGGAGACGCAGAAATATAAGTGTAAGGTCCAAAAAAACGCCCCCAACAAGAGATAGTAATAAAATCCTTGTAGTTAACTGCCAAACATTCGCAATGAATTGCCAGAGTTTGAAGCGCTCCTTAAAAGCAGTGAAGCTCGCTTAATGCTAGATACAGAAAGCTGGTTCAAACCTGAAACGGATAGCTATGAGATTTTTGGAGAAAATTTACGTGTTTATCGAAAGGATAGGCTAATGGGAAATAGAGGTGGTGTATTTGTGGTAGCAGACAAGAACCTCATACCCACCAAGATAGAAACTGAAGCTGCAATAAGTGTAAGGTCCAAAAAAACGCCCCCAACAAGCGATAGTAATAAAATCCTTGTAGTTAACTGCCAAACATTCGCAATGAATTGCCAGAGTTTGAAGCGCTCCTTAAAAGCAGTGAAGCTCGCTTAGTGCTAGATACAGAAAGCTGGTTCAAACCTGAAACGGATAGCTATGAGATTTTTGGAGAAAATTTACGTGTTTATCGAAAGGATAGGCTAATGGGAAATAGAGGTGGTGTATTTGTGGTAGCAGACAAGAACCTCATACCCACCAAGATAGAAACTGAAGCTGCATGCAAGACTGTTTGGGTAAGCCTCCGTATCAGCATGGGCTTAAAATTGGAGCTGGATCCCTCTATCGTCCACCAGAGTCTCCTCCCGATGCAAGCGAAAACTTTAGTGAAAGCTTAAGTTCGCTTGCACGTAAGTTCACCAGTCACACTGTAATCATCAGTGGAGACTTTAATCATGCTACAATCAAGTTGGAAAATTACGGTTTCGTTAGTGGTGGGCGTGACAAAGACATCTTTTGAAGCATTACTAAATGAATTCTCTGGAAACAGGTAGTTCGGAACCCCACTCATGATGGAAATCTATTAGATATAATGGCAATAAACAAACCTGACCTCTTTGAGAATGTCGACATCGAAACTGGCATCAGAGACCACACCGCTACTGGGGCAACAATGATTATCAAAGCACACAGGACAACTCAAATAGGTAGAAAGATACATATCTTCAGTAAACTGGGTAAAAAAGCAGTAGCGTCGTATCCCAATGAGAAACTGGAAACTTTCAGCACAGGACAAGAGTATGAGGAGAAACTATGGCTCAAGTTTAACAAAATAGCTGACCATGCACTGGATAGATATGTAACCAGTAGAACAGTTTATAATAGGATGGACCCTCCATTGTATTAAATCACCGTAAAGAAACAGACTACTGCATAACAGGTATAAAACAAGACATGGGGCTATAACGAAATGTACCGGCCGAAATGGCCGAGCGGTTCTAGACACTACAGTCTGGAACTGCGCGACCGCTACGGTCGCAGGTTCGCATCCTGCCTCGGGCATGGATGTGTGTGACGTCCTTAGGTTAGTTAGGTTTACGTACTTCCAAGTTCTAGGGGACTGACGACCTCAGAAGTTAAGTCCCATAGAGCTCAGAGCCATTTGAACCATTTATAAAGAAATGTCTAAAGAAACCGATACTACTGCATAATAGGTGTAAAACAAAGCATAGGGCTAAAGATAGAGAGATAGAGAGATGCTGAATGAAACGCGTTTGGCTGTCAAGAGAGCAATGCGTGAAGCCCTCAATGACTACAGTACCACAATATAGTCATGTGATCTTTCACAAAACCCAACGAAATTCTGAAAGTATGTAAAGGCTGATGGTGGCATCAATGTTAGCATCCAGTCACTTGTGAATGAGACAGAAACTGAAATTTAGGGTAGCAAAGCAAAAGCTGAAATGCTTAAGACATTTTCAGATGTTCCTGTACAAAGGAAAACCCTGTAGATTTTCCCCAGTTTAATCTTCGTACCACTGAAAAAATGAGTGAAAGAAGTGTCAGTGTCAACGTTGTAGAGAAGAAGCTGAAATCGTTAAAATTGAACAAAGCTCCAGGGCCTGATGACACCCCTGTCAGATTCTATAATGAATTTGCGGCTGAATTAGCTCCTCTTCTACCTATAGTCTATCGTAGATCCTTCGAACATAATACCCTGTCCACTAGTCGGAAGAACGCTCAGGTTACACCAATTTACAAGGATGGTAGAAGTAATTCACAAAATTAGCACCCAATGTCCTTGACATCGATTTGTTATAGAATCTAAAAACAGATTCTCAGTTCGAACATAATGAATTATGTCGAACAGAATGACCACCTCCACGCCAACCAGCATGGATTCCGAAAACATCGACCTCGCGAAACGAACCTTTGCTTTCGTCACATGCCATACTCTAAGCTATGCATCAAGGCAGTCAGGCAGATGCAGTATTTCTTAATTTTTGAAAAGCGTTTGACTCAGCACCACATCTACGCTTACTGTCAAAAGTACAATCAAATGGTGTATCGAGAGTAATTTGTGACTGGATTGAGGATTTTTTAATTTTTATTTTTAGGGATGACGCAGCATGTTATCTTGAATGGAGAGTCATCGTTAGATGTAAAAGTAACTTCGACTGTGCCACAAGAAAGAGTGTCGCGATCCTCTCTGTTCATGCTGTATATTAATGACTTTGCGGACAATATTAACAGCAATCTCAGACTTCTTGCAGATGACGCTGTTATCCATAATGAAGTACTGTTTGAAATCTTCAAGATCTAACTGAATATTTATGCAGCTTCTTTCAAAGTGGTGCCTATATTGGCAACTTGCTTTCAGAGTTCAGAAATGTAATAGCGTACACTTCACAAAACGAAAAAACGTAGTATCCCATGACCGTAATATCAATGAGTCATGGTTCGAATCGGTCAACTCTTACATATATCTGGGTGTGTACTTTGTAGGGATAAGAAATGGAATGATACACTCAGTTGTGAGTAAATCTGATGGTAGACTTTGGCTTATTAGTAGAATAATGAAAAAATTCAAGCAGTCTACACAGCAAATTGCTTATAGATCACTGGGGCGACACATTCTGGAATACTGCTGAAGTGTGTGGGAGCTGTATCAAATAAGATTGGCAGGGGATATAAAGTATACAGTGAAGTATGCAGAGAGGGGCAGCACTAAAGGTCACAGGTTTGTTAGACGCTTGGGAGAGTGTCAGAGGAAGAAACTGAACTGCAGACGCCTGAAGACACATGTATTTTATCCCGAGAAAGCTTGCTTACAAAGGCTTTAAAAGGCCATTGTACGAATATACGACAACGACCTACTTATCACGCACATACAGATTGTGACGACAAACACACACATTTAAACAATCATTTTTCCCGCGCTCAGTACGTGAACGGAACGGAAAAAAACACCTTAATAACTGATACAATGTGGCGTACCCTCTGCCATGCACTTCATAGTAGTTTGCAGAGTACAGACGCAGATATTGTGCAACTGCTCCTAACTGCATATAGTCGCCAACTGCTCTCGGCAAATCTTCAGCTTTACGTTTAGGACTCTTTGCTTTGGCAGTCTGAGTTTTTATGTTAAAACTTGTTCACATACCGTATGTTGAATTATTGTTTTTTTCCCCAAAGTTGGGATAATTTTTTGCTTGCGGTAACTTATGTGTTGTGGGGCACACTCACTAGTCTTCTCTACTTTTATTTTCTGCTGTTTGAATATAAAGTGTCGTTTTGGCTTTCAGCCAATTTACGACTTTTTTTCGTATTAGGATGAAATTTGTCATCTGCGTTTTAGAAGTCTGCAGGCGCATTTGGTGAAGTTCTGGTAATGTGTGATAACTTTTGCGGTGCAACAGCCCATGTACTTTTGACGTTTTCGCATACGAACTTGTGTTCATCAGTTTCTATCAAACTGCACTTCATATACACCGGCGTGTTTTGTAAGTTTTATTGCGCGCAACTTCAAATAATATAAATGTTACTGAAGAAAGAAGGAGAGGTGACACAAAAAAGTAATTTAATAAATTTGTGAAGTAATAAATATCTCAGACGCTGAGATAAATTGCATCACTCATTGATGCAACAGCATAGCTTGAGAAGAGGCTGTCAGTCACATGACAAATATCGAGGTGTGTCCAGGAGTCCCACCGCGAAAAAAGTTTTAAAATTATAAGTCTGGTTTAGGCCTATTAACGCAGTAATTCACACACTTTCCGACGGTAAATAAAAACGAATTTCCAGGAGTAAATATTACTGTAAATGAAATGAACAGGTTAAGCGGAAAACACTACAAATCAGTTTCCTAAACATCAATTGTGCTTTAGAAACATTTCTGTAATTTTCATATACTGCAAAATCAATACCCTTATACATCAGATTGTTTATGAAAACGAAAGCACGAAAGCGTGGTGAAAAGTAATATCTCCGATTTTGTTTGTTTGAATAAACCAAACGTTACCACCATTCTACATCGTTGTTCTTCATGTCTTCATATTTTGCAGCCCTCTGCCACTAGAGGGCTCCGAACTCTTAAAATGTAACACGACGACGTGTAACGTACGGTAGCTGTGTCAGTGGGTGAGAAATTGCGAGCTGTAATTGGTGCACGACCGAACATTCAGCTTCGGCTTCAGCCATCTTCTGCCAAACCTTCGGCTTCGGACAAAATATGCCGAAGTTCATGCCGAAGCCGAAGGTTTCTAGCAAGCGCCGGAACTGAGCTATTACAACTGCGCATGCGGTATGGGCACCAGACAATGAAACTGCATCAGTCGCGAAGCATTCACATACTTGTCACGCACTTTAGTACACCGTGTTGCATCGATCGAGCGCCATCGACAGTAAATATAGGTTCGTATGCGAATTAGAGTATCGGGTTTCGTGTTTTATCATACGATTACGAAAATTTTTGTGTGACCGAGAAGAAGAGAAGAGTGAGAGTGTATAAAGCACATAGAAAACCAAAAAACGTAAGTATTGTTTTTACAGTATTTATTAGTTATTTACTTCTCAATAGTCCTTAAAGCTTTATTTATTTTTTAATATCTGTTCTTAATGTCATGATTTTAGAGACAAGTGTCACCATACCTTGTAAAGTGTTTTTGATTCCCTGAGCTCCCTCAGTTGTTCTGGAGCTCGTCGGCAGAATCCGGATTGTTCCGTAGCTCTTGGCACTGCTGCCAACGAACTCAATTTGCAGTGTGCGACACTATAATGGGCAGACGTTCAGTGCGCAGTGGACACGTAGTGATTGCGATTGACTTTTTAATGATTATATCTGTTCTGAGTATTAAAATAATTATTTACATGGTTTTCAGTGTCTCAGAACGATTTATCTTTTATCAGTTTTTTTTCATATTCATTGATATAAATATGAACCATATCTTATGGTTAAAGCTTTCACGAAACCTGGTACTAAAAAATAAAAACTTTCGTGCTTTTTACAGCACAGCAACCGAGGACTTCGAAGCGCAAATGGCAAGCGTGTTGGCACTACTGCGAGGACGCCAATCACTTGTTACGTAGCGGCCTTTGTTTTCGCTAGCCCTCACCGTGTATACCCCTCAGCTCAGGGAACTAGACAAACTTTACGAAGTATATTCCTTAGGTTTATACGCGTGCGATATACCTCGAAGTTGGACATGTGCATCTTCTTTTTGGAATTTTTTAAAAACAAATCTCAGAAAGTACCCTCTTTAACCTTTACTAGGAAGAAACACATTAGTATTTATACTGTTCCGAATTCTCTCAAGGTTAGATTATGCTAGTATTTTGTCCGACTTTATTTTCAATGAAACTAATCTGAAAAAGGACTCTGCCTAATCTCTACCAGAAAGTATACAGAGCAGTATTGTAAATGCTACGAGTTTTCGCGTGAGCGGCGCCCGTTTTTCACAATCGATATTCACCTGTCATCGAGATATATTGCATGCAAAAGGGCACGCACTTGCCCACAAGAACTTCACAATTACTCATTTTTAATTTCATTTCCTTAGTACTCTTTCCGTTCAAGATAAAAGATACGAGGTAAGTCCACAAAGTAAGTTCCGTTTGATTATATACAACAAACGTTTACAGATACAGAAAAAATATTTATTGTACAAAAATTTACAACCGTTAAACTCCTTTTCTACATAGCTTCCGAAATTCTGTTTGCCGATCTTGTAAAAGTGTCGCTAATCCAGTGATTATGATTTTGAAGTTTTCCCGGCGTAATGAGTATTCCATAAGGTTTCGCGATTTCAGCCAGATGATATCGCCATTTTGCCACGGTATCTTGGCTGAGAACGATTCAGCTATCTTCAGATAAGTTTTGGCACTGAAGATTGCTGGTGTGCGTCAGAGCTTTATACTCAAAAATTGAGGCGGTGGCGCATGCGCATAGGTTAGCACAACGTCACTACCCGTCTCTCGAGTTCAGCGCACTCTGTCGAATACTGCTCCATCTCAGGCGCGCAGACGCATGCATAACGTGATACAGCGCATGCGGACCTATATTTTCAGGCCTCTAAATGCCACCACCTTCCACAAATTGTGGGTGCCCTTCGAAAATTGATATACCGGCTCCACGTTTTGTCTGAGACAGACAGTCTTGCAAATGAACTGGAACACCTACAGTCTGTGTTCAGACTACGGACGTTTCCCGTGTCAAATTAGCACAGTTTTAATAAGCAATAAATGCGACCAATCACAAGATAGTGAGGAAAAGGAGCTGTTAAAGTCCACGTCGTTCCTCCGATATTTGGGCAACATATAGTCTAACTTTGGGAGAATACTAACGAAACATTATGTTAAAGTAATCTTACAGCGACGTACAAAGATATATGCTTTTTTGGGCTCGGTAAAGGATGATCTGGATTTGCGGAAGGCTGGACTCTACAGTATCAGTGTGTTATCCAACATTTTTATGAAACAATTCCCTCTATGATGATATCCAGTGACCCTGTCGAAAAACAACAGGCGTCAGCATACCTTTGGATGAAAACATAGATAGTGAAGAACAAACTGCATCAGTATCCAGACAATCTTTCTCTTGCTCACACGCAGTTAAAAAAATTCTGCAATAAGATAAAAGTATTACTGCCTTTTGTACTGCCAAATCTGGACTACCAAGATGTAAGAGGGTAAGTCAATTACTATCCGCAGTTTAATTATATTTTTGTTTATTTTGGTAGTACTGTCGTTTTACGTTAATGACGCATACTTTGTTTATTTGTTGTTATATCTTTGCAATTTTCAAGCTGCTAGGTTAGTTTCGTTATCGCTGCCGTGCTGTTAATCATGGCTGCCCCGCTATTTGCACCGAGCAACGTTCAGTGATCCGTTTTTTTGTGGCCAGGAGTCGTATCAGGGGCCGAAATTCATCGATGACTTTCGGTACAGTACGGGAACAGTGTTTTGCCACAACGAAGTGTCTACGAATGGATTGAAAAAGTTCGAAATGGTCGCACAAGTGTTACGCACGATGAAGGAACCGGACGACCGTTTACCGCCACAAATGAAGGAACCATTGAGCGTGCACGTGAAATGATTCTCTTAGGTAGAATAGATATATGCTCTTTTGGGCTCGGTAAAGGATGATCTGGATTTGCGGAAGGCTGGACTCTACAGTATCAGTGTGTTATCCAACATTTTTATGAAACAATTCCCTCTATGATGATACCCAGTGACCCTGTCGAAAAACAACAGGCGTCAGCATACGAAGTAGCACATCGTCTGAAAATTAGTCACGGTTCTGCCTACGAAATCATCCACAACAGACTTGCGTTTTGTGCAAGATGGGTCTCAAAACAACTCACACAGTTGCATAAACAAACACGCTTGGACATCTGCAAAAAAACATTTGGATCGCTATGGTAACGAAGGGGACAACTTCTTAGACAGGATCATTACTGGTGAAGAAACATGGATACATCATTACGAGCCGGAGAGTAAACGACAGAGTATGGTATGGAAACATCCAAATTTGCCGTACAAGAAAAAGTTCAAGACCCAACTGTACGCAGGAAAACTGATGCTTACGGTTTTTGGGACCCACAAGGTCCAGTACTGGAACATTATAGAGAAAAGGGCACAACAATAAACAGTGTACGTTACAGTGAGATGCTTACCCTCAGGCTAAAGCCTGCAATTCGAAGCAAACGGCGAAGATTGCTGTCAAAAGGTGTTGTATTGTTGCACGACAATGCCTGTCCGCATACTGTTGCCCGCACTGCTGAAACGCTCCAGAAACTCAAATTTGAAGTACTGGATCATCCTCCGTATGTTTGCGTCGGACGAGGCAGTGAAAGAAGCGGTGCATTCCTGGCACGCAGCTCAACCGAGAACCTTCTTTTATGAGGGCATCAGGAAGCTTGTGCAACGATGGGCCAAGTGCGTTGAAAAAGGAGACTATGTCGAAAAAGATGTTCTTGTAAGTTTCCTATTTGATTACAATAAAATTTTGTAACTACTTTGAGGATAATAATTGACTTACCCTCGTAGTTCAACTTGGGATAAATGGCGAAATTTCTACGCAATACGATCTAGCCGTGAATTCCTTCATAATATACGTGTATAACGTTGGGTTGTTTGTTTATTAAGGGCATACCTATGCGCCGTTTATAGTGGGAGCGACTGCATAGGGGGCCTGATTATTTTTACATACTCCGCTTTCTTTATTGGCTTCTTAGTTGATATCCTCAATATATCTCCTTCTATATAAAATACTTATCACCGTTCCATAACTGCTGTGCATAAACTTATAGTCCTGCATCTTGCTGTCCCTACGTGTAATGCAAAAAATCTCTGTCTCTCTCTCTCTCTGGGTGGAACTACCCACTAAAATGTGACTGACGCTAAACCACACAGGAGATTAAAGCTTTATCATCTGCACTGCTTCCCCCCCTCGGCATATAACAGCTATCTTCCTTTCCTTCAACAGTGAATCGCTATTGCTGTCACACTATGAACGCTATCAAAGCTTTCATTGCTGCTATTTATTTCTGCCGTTTTACTCTTCATATTCGGCCATCTTTAATGCATTTCCGGGTTCGGAAGTGGTATACACTAATGGCTCTATCGTCAACTACGCTCCTTTCCCAACAGATGCAGTATGTTCATTGCAGTATCAGTGTGCATCTCTAGAGCCCTCAGTCACGTTCTTTCTTGCACAAGCGAGATGTTATTGACTGACAGTGACTTCCTAAGTAGTCTTGATGCTCTCTAACAGTGCTACCGTTGACACCCATTTGGATGTGACTATCCAGGATCTCTTTTCTGACCTTCATCAAACTGTATGTTGGTCGACTTTGCCTGGACCCCAGGCAAGTTGGGATCCCAGGGACTGACCGTGCTGACCAGTTGGCCAAGTTGGCTACCAGGATGCAGACTTTGGAGATGACGATAGCGGAACCGGACCCAGGGTTAACTCTACACCGCTAGTTGTTGGAGGCTTAGAACAAGGATTGTTGTGTCGTGGTTTCTACAAACAAACTGTGAGCAATAAATGGGACCACGACCATGTGGCAGTCTTCCCTTCGGGCTACACACAGGGAATCTACCATTCTCTGTTGGCTTCGTAGTGGGCACACTTGGCTGTCCCATGGTCACATCCTGCGACGTGAGGATCCATTCCTGTCGGTATGGTGTCCATGCGACAGTGTCCTACTGTATTACCCAATTTGGTCACCTTATGGCGACATCTTAAAATTGCTGACACGCTGCATTTGGTGCTGTTGGACGACACCAAAGCGGCTGATTGGGTTTCTGTTCCTCCCTGTAAGTTAGGGCACATTGGCGTCGTCAGCTGCTTGAGGGACTGGACGGTTTTTCCGTTACCTGTTCTGACCCAGGAGGCCCATGAGTGCCGTTTCTCGGTGGTCCAGCCTGGCTACTGCCCTTCAGAGTTTTTTGGTTCTTCTTATTTTTTTTTACATCTGTCGTTGATTTACTGTTTTGTCTTCGTCGTTGTTCTTTTTCCTGAAATTTTGTCAACTTGTCCGAGTTCAAGGATGCAGAGGGTGGTCTCCCATCAATAACACGACCTGGGGGCCTGCAGATGCTTTCCGTGTGGAGCAACTCATCCACCTTCACCCTCTTACCCTCTCTCACGTCTGCTTGCTACTTTCTCTTGATTTTATTGATTCCCTGTTACAGTTAGGTTTATCAGGATTTGTCATCTGTGTCCTTCCTTCCTGAAGACTATTCCCGGCTTGACACATATTGGATGAAAGGATAGATGACCTTGTAGTTTGGTCCCTTTAACCTCATAAACCGAAACAATCTTTCATATTCTAACTTTACGCAATCCTGAACTAATCAGTTTCTTCCCCGGATTTGTTTCCTTCTGTTCTGCTGCCGTGCTTTCCTGTTTCCGTGATTCTCTCCCTTGTAAAGAAAAGTAACACATTGTTAATAAGACTGGCATTAGTGTAATACTATTCAGCGTATTATATTATTATTATTATGTACATTGCACTTGGCAATTGTAAGCTTATCTAGTGGTTAGATCTAAGAGAGGACCCTAAGTGGTCCAAGTGACATAAATGAAAGTACGACAAAATAATTGTTTTGAGAAAGTTAAATAAATCAGAATATATAG
This sequence comes from Schistocerca cancellata, assembly GCF_023864275.1. Taxonomy (NCBI): domain Eukaryota; kingdom Metazoa; phylum Arthropoda; class Insecta; order Orthoptera; family Acrididae; genus Schistocerca; species Schistocerca cancellata. The sequence continues at coordinate 490,292,663 of NC_064633.1, read as the reverse complement.
CAATCCCTTACGAACACCATTACACAGTACATAACAAAATGGAAAACATTTCACTCCTAGATATTATATGGGCAAACTATGCAATTGCCAGAGCAAAAATTTTGCAAAAGAAGATATGTACTGTCATACCGCATACTTTCGGCTCCTTATTTTGTCAGTACTAAGACGGAGAAATTCGAATGATATGTTCTAAATTCTTCCGTGTCAATGTTTTTACTAAACTTCTTACCATTCGTCTAGAGTAGGGTGGGCAAGTAATTTTAGGTAAGGCCCGGATTCTTTTGAAAATTTTTATCGAGGACCCAAAAAAAGAAACTCGTCTTCCTTACTAATTTGTATTGCAATTTTCACACACAAAATTGTATGAAATACAGTGGAAAGGCGCATAATTATATTCAAAAATCGGTATGAGAAATTACATTTGCAGGCTTGAGCCAGTTTTATCAAGTTAGATTCACGTGGGGAGGAGCTTATGCGAAGAACATCTTAAAGGTGGGCGGCCGTTAGTCTTAAGCGATACTTATTCTTCAGAAAATTCATTTTTGAAAATGAAGTATTACAAACATGTGTGGAGCCAAAATGGCTAATTTCTTTGCAATTTATGTATTTTGTGTACATGTTTACTCCAAAATTCTTCGGCTTATGCAGTTTCACGCATTTGCAAGAAAATGTCTTTCTGCAAGTCTGTTATCTCCGTTTGGAGCAAAGGCTTTGGAAGGCGGAACGACTTCGCACCCACATCAGTCCATTCTGAGGCTTGACTAACTTCTAAAGCCGATTTTAAGAATTGCGATAACTTTTCTATCTCTGCGAAGTCGTGGAAATCTTGCTGCAAATTCATTCCCAAGATCTTACATCAAATTTGGTAATACTGCAGTGTCTAAGAACTGTTGGAAAGTGAATAAATTCTTGACTTGCAGTGTTTTTCTCAAAGATATGCAACTTGCGACGGAAAGAAGACACTCTTTGTATCAGATCATATATTAATTTACCATTTTCTTGTAGCTCAGTGTTGAGTGTATTTAAATGTTTCAGAATTTCTTTCAGGAAAACCACAGCTAGCATATTGCGTTCGTTTGCTAGAATTCCAGATGCGCCCTTGCTCTTGTGTATCCAAGTTGTCTAAGGGGAGATTACTTCTTCCTTTATTTGCCGAAAACGTTCAGTCACTTGACATTTATCTAGCCAACAAACATTGTCGTGCTGCACTAAGTATGCGCCGAATCACAAAAGGTTCAAATTGCTCTGAGCACTATGCGACTTAACTTCTGAGGTCATCAATCGCCTAGAACTTAGAACTAATTAAATCTAACTAACCTAAGGACATCACACACATCCATGCCCGAGGCAGGATTCGAACCTGCGACAGTAGACGTCGCTCGATTCCAGACTGTAGCGCCTAGAACCGCACGGCCACTCCGGCCGACGCCGAATCACATTCAGATAGAAATTCTTTGAACTGCTCATGATGATGAGCAGAACGAGACGTCATAAAATTAATGGACTCGGTCAAGCTGTCCATTACTCCTTTCATAGTGGCACTACGATTTCCACAAAGGACTGCCTGCTGAATTACGCACTGATTTTTATCCTTAATTCTCTGTACCAGTCCCTTTTTTTGCCATTCATCGCTAGCGCCCCATCAGTTGAAGGCGACACGATTTGATCATAATTAATGTTTGACTCGTCATGAAGCCATCAAAAAAAAAAAAAAAAAAAAAAAAAAAAAAAAAAAAAAAAAATGTTCAAATGTGTGTGAAATCTTATGGGACTTAACTGCAAAGGTCATCAGTCCCTAAGCTTACACACTACATAACCTAAATTATCCTAAGAACAAACACACACACACCCTTGCCCGAGGGAGGACTCGAACCTCCGCCGGGACAAGCCGCACAGTCCATGACTGCAGCGCCTCGGACCGCTCGGCTAATCCCGCGCGGCTAAGTCATCAAAAGTCCTGTATAAATCTTCTCCGGGAGTCTTGCTTGGGAACTGCAATACTGCTAGCACTTCTTCCGTAAATGCTTTATTTTCAGTATCCAGAACTCGCACGAAAGTAGGCATTTTTTCATCATCAACAATGTCACATGACTCATCAAGTGGTATAGTGTCTCCTCGGCCAGCGGCAAAAAATTCGGTTCTTCTAGTTTTGCTTCTTGCGACAATGGAGTACCTCGAATTATGACAACAACATCCTTCTTTTCTTCAAAAAGCGCCGCTGCCACTTCCAACATACATTTTTTTACCATCTCAGAGTCTGAAAATGGCTGCTGGTGTTCAGTAAGCGTCCAATGCATACGCAACGCTGTTTCGGCATATCTTTCGTGCAAGCTCATAGAGAAATTTAGTAAGGCGGTGCTTTCTTTGTAAGAAGCTTAATAGGCCTTATGCCTGGAGTTTTTCTTGACGAGCTTCACTAATCAGAGGTAAATTTTTGTGGAGGTGTTTCCTTGTGTCGCCTTATATTGTACTTTTAACAAGAGGGACCGTTTTGTTGCGTATAAGGCGAACTGGAACAGCTTCCAAGCCTGTCAGACAGCGTAAAATGATGTTGCACAGTCAAAAATGGTTCAAATGGCTCTGAGCACTATGGGACTCAACTGCTGTGGTCATCAGTCCCCTAGAACTTAGAACTACTTAACCTAACTAACCTAAGGACATCACACACACCCATGCCCGAGGCAGGATTCGAACCTGCGACAGTAGCAGCAACGCGGCTCCGGACTGGAGCGCCTAGAACCGCACGGCCACCAAGACCGGCTGTTGCACAGTCCACTAACTAAAAAACTTTCCATGTTCGCTATCAACTTCACGCTTTCTAGGATCTGTATCCACGCAAGAAAATGTTACAAGCCCCGGCAATAACAATAGAAATTAAGAACAGTTCCTTACGAGATCGCAGCGACTACTGACGATGTGACGATAACATTTCCGTATTTCATTTTTAATCGTTCTTTATGAAAATACACCCGCCCGGCACAAAGTTGCTTTCGTGTCAAAGTGTATAGGCAGGCCTGTTGCACAGCAAATGAGCCGCTGCTATGTCACAGGTCGCCGTCGCCGTGTACACTTGCCAGGAAGACAAAAATGTTATTTCGCATCCAAGTTTCATTAAGTGGTGGCAAGATTTCTTTAGTGTCACGTGAACGAAAATTATGATAAAATGAATGCCTGTTCCACTGAAGAAAATTTTTGTGTTGCCTTCCGGTGTACAGTTTTTATGTGGATCAACGTAACGTGAAGGCCGGCCGGCCTGCTTGCTCCCTTCCGCCCCACCCTCCAGCGCACTCTGCTGCACTGCACAGCATAGCAGCTATGTATATAGTCTACCTACTAACCACTAAGAATTCATATCAGTCACGCAGTTACTTGTAAAATACTATAAAAATGATAAGAGCGGCACTCAAACGTCTTGCTATCTACAGACATATTTATATTTTACGTAATGTACTCGGGTAATTTATACTTTCAAAAAATTTATGGCAGGCCTATTTTTGACCTTTCGCAGTCCGGACCTGGACCGCAGACCGCCAGTTGCCGACCGTGGGTCTAGAGAGGGTGGAGAATGTCTCTGGAATTCTGTTATAGATATTCCTGGTTTAAGGTAGCTTCTATGATTGCTGCCACACCTTATACCGACATTAATCGCGGCTGCGGCAAAATCCGTGCCCTGAGAAAAAACCTTGTGTATTGTGCTGCAAAGCTATTTCCGAAAACAAACTTCCCGTATGTGTAAGCTCGGAAGTAATGAACACAGGAAGAAATTGTATTATTTTCATTTCACGAAAATCTTGTGTGTCATTGCACATACATAATCGCAAACGTCCTCGCCGCTCATGCCCAGGAATAAATGTAAGCAGCATAGTTATAAGAGCCTGTGCCACGTTGACTGATAGGTGTACGGTTACAATCTTACATGAAACAGGTGTTTAGGCCAGTTGTGTGCTTCGGTGAGCGCGTGGCATGAGTAGTACAAAAATATCCTGCCTAGAGAGTCGTACGGTATGGACCACAAGGCAGCGGTTATACTATAGCAGCGCGGCACGACCAGATCAGCGCTGACGGAACATACATTTCATTAATCGGCTATTTGTTTCATTATCGTTTGAAACGAGAGGCGATAATAAAATTCAAGAAGCATAGCTGAGAAGCACATGAAAATCAGAAAACGTTTTCAAAACTGTCTCATTTTGACAGCTTCATTTCAAGGTCTGGTAAAGTTTCGTTCCCTCTGATAAATGACTTGCATAGAACGCTCGCTGTCTAGTATATGTTGTTCATTGACACTCGGGGAGCCTCGTAGATCAATGACAGTGTTGTAAGACCCATGTATATTTCACAGTATCATCAGCAAACTGTGGTGAAGTTTTTATTCGCTTCCAAAATATGCTCCACATAGTGCTTATTGTTCCAGAAGAACATTAAGTTAATCGTCGTGGTCGAGAAAAGTGTTTGTTGAAATATTCATTCCAGGGATCTAAAACCCATCGACTGTAAGATTCCATAAAATGCCTCATCTCCAGTGAATACCAAAAACAACACAACTTATGTCTTCGGTAGTGGAGAGTCTGGCAGTATATTAAGCCTCCCTTCTTGCAGCAAGCGAAATACACTATAATAATAAAATCCACCGGCATCTTCTTCCGTCCCATATCCCGCAGCATCGATTATAATAAATTTACCCAGAGTATCTGTAACTGCTTGTAGTATGATTGAATGAAAATTTTTATAACTGTAAAACATTATACCAGACTTTTCTGGGCATTTTAGACGAATGTGTTTTCTGTCAACATAGTGACTGCATTTGGAAAGTTCTGTATTTCCCGGCCATTGGACCTTCTTGTGCGAACGTACGCGTTATGCCCGAACTTGTACTGGACTTGGTAGATTAATCTGCCACGAGTAATGAGTATGATGGGCAAACATCTATTAGGCGCACTACGAATGTAGTGGTGTGGACATGTTGGGAATGTGGGTCTCACGGGGAGCGTGCAAGGGATAAGTTCCTGCAGGCGCACTATCCTCTGAGCCCTCGGTGGCTCGGATGGATAGAGCGCCTGCCATGTAAGATCCCGGGTTCGAGTCCCAGTCGGGGCACACATTTTCAACATGTCCCCAATGAAGTATATCAACGTCGGTTTGCAGCTAGGGTGTCCATTTAATTATCATTTCTGTATTTTATGTAATAGTATTTATAACACTATTTAGAAAAAGGCACGTGGAGGTCAAGTGGCCTGAGACAACACCATAACACTTTCGTAGTTGACACCACAATTCTTACAACGGTTGTAAATCCTATTGTGAATCTTAGAACCATGTCTCGAAAACTTCTTGTGGTTTTAGGAATCTATAACAATTCTCGTTTCAGCTATCAGTGGCCCGAAAAAATGACATTATTTCATTGGAAAAATCTGTAATTGGTTTAATATCGGTTAGATAGTGAAGTTTCGCCTATTAATCACTTCGAAAAATATTCTCCCCGTTGCGTACTATCATTTGCCAAAATCTTGTTTTGATATATTTAACTGTTTATGAGATACGAGGAATGTTATGAATATTTCATTCTGGCTTTTTCGCTGGGGTGCGAGTTCGGAAGAAGCGCTCGATCCATTTTCTCGAATTGGTGAAAGAAATATCTTTCTAAGTTCAAAGAATAATTCAGCATTTTAGCTACATTTAATACGCTGAAACATATGATCTAACATGCACCAAACGAAATTCATAGCGATCCCTGTTTTACAATGAAGACTTTTCGAAATTATTACAATAGTTTACTTAACCCCGAAATATCACAATATCTGTGACGACTAACGAAATATAGGTAAATTCATCATGAAACTGACGAGTACAGCTATGACATGCACGAGAGTCACGTTTCTTTACATTGCAGTTTTCTTGAAATCGTTTGAGAAAGGATGCAGACGGGCCGGCTTGCGCGTTTATTGTCGACGCAGTGAAGCGAGCCACAGGCTGACGCGCAGCTCCCTGGCCCCGCTACACAAGTGCGCGAAGCAGCGTGATTGTGACGAGTGGTAGCACTGCCTACCATAAATCCCAAAGAACAGATATTGGCCTATAACATTCACACTTAACGAACAGTGAGGCAGCCAGTTTTTGTTCCACATTGTTGGAGGGGACTCCCCGAGATCCCCAGTGATAATGAAGTTTAAAGTGACACTCTGTGCCGGCATTATTTTGGTAACTCAGTTTTCGGATTAGTAGTGAGTTGTGCGTGAGAAAGTGAGACACCTACATCGGCGGCAAAATGACTTACGGTGAGGCCCAAATGTTCTCCGTACTCAGTCCGCCGACTCAGCGAGAGTGCACGAGGGATAGGAAGGGGAGGCGAGGGGGAGGGCACCAAATGATAAACCGCCTGTGTGGAAAAATGTTCTCGTACCGGCCCAAGGCTCAACGTATAATGCACACTACGACACCGAGCAATTTCCAGGAGCTTCACAACGGTGTGCGGAAGAATTTAGACGTGTGACGGCGTCATTACTTGTGGTTGTAAGACAGACATCGAAGCAATTGGATTCGCTTGCACTTATTGACGGATAAGAGGACTGTTTCTATCTCCAATTCGATGTCACGACCAGAAGATGGAAAGAAATGAACCTGCCGAAACAGCTGCTCTACTTCGACCAATCACGTCATCGAAATGTCTGACAAACGAGTAAATCCAGTATGAGAAAAATACACGTCTTATCAATCGTAAGATTTACTGATGACATGCTGTCGTCGGTATACGTGAGGGAAAATTATAAAATCGTTGATTGGAATCAAGAGTGCAATAAGCAGAGAATATGTATTGACAGTAAACCACAGAAAGATAAGAGTAATGAGCGGAGTCAGAAAAGAGATTAACGAAAAACCTAACATCAGAATTAGAAACCACACAGTACACGAAGTGAGATAATTCTCCTACCTGAAAAGCAAAATAACGTGTTACGGACGAACCACAGTGGATAGAAGAGGCAGATTAGCGTCGGCAAAGAGGGAATTCTTCGATAAAACAACTGTAGTAATATTAAACAAACGCACCAATTTGAAGAAATTTCTGAGAATGTATGTCTGGAGCTCGGCATTGCGTGGAAGTGAATAATGGATTGCGGGAAACCGGAAAAAGAAGAGAATCTAAACGTCTGAGATCTGTTTTTACAGAAAGATGCTGAAAATGAAATGAACTGATTAGAAATGAGGTGCTTCTGCGCAGAATCTGCGAGCCTCTGGAAAACACTAACTAGCAGAAAGGATAGGGCGATAGGACATGTGGCAAGACATCAGGCAATAATTTCCGTGGTAGTGGAAGGAGGCGTGAAGGACAAAATTGAGGGGAAAACTGTATGGTACATATGGCGCCGCAGACGACTTCTTCATGACACCACATTCCAAAGCTGACATCCGGTAACGATAGTTTCAGCCTGCCCCAAACAGTGGTCTTTCACATGTATATGAAATTAACTAAAGGCTTCGGTAGTTGTGTGACGACTTGGCTCGCAGGTTTTTCTACTCTGTTGTTCGATGGAGGCCTGCAGGCTGTTCTGAATCGGACAGGTGTGGGAAGCAACCAAACTGCTGACAAAGTGGGGACGGGGTGCTCCTGACGACAGTTGTTGCAATGGATGAAATCATGTGATTGTTCAGTAAAAGGTACGTAAAAAAAGTCAGCAATTGCAGTGAGTAATGAGGATGTAGAATGAATACACGACGATAATGACAATGTTATTCACTTTTTGTTTCAAGCGAAGTTGGCTCATCGAAGAGCGCTCCTCTTGTGAGCTCAGCAGGCAGTTGCGGACGAGGTAGTGGCAGGTGATCCTACGCTCTAACCAGAACTCCCCTGCCAAAGGATAATCTGCCTTTATCCTATTTTTTTCTACACAGATTGAGGAAATTTTGTAATTTATAACATAAATTTAATATAACATTACTTAAATGAGCTCTATAGATAAGAAATATCGTACACAATAAATTAAATGTATCATTGTACTAAATAAATTGCGTAACCTTCTAAGGTAATAGAAAGTAAAACTAAGTCTGTCTTATTGTTAACGACAGCCACTGTACATTTATTTTAGTGTGGTGTATAATAAAGGGCAGGTTTGTTCTTCATAAATTATTACTAGTGCATGGAAATGAAAGAAAAAAGGGCTATAATCAAATGTTGAAAACACATTCCTTTCCAAGTAATTTCCATTTCCTTGCTTTGAGAGAAGCAAAACATTGATTACGTCACTGAAGTCAAATTCTATCGACAAGATAGCTGAATTTGACAGTCTGCTTCACCTTCATTTAATGTTCTGAGTCTGTGTATCAAGATTCTGCAGTCAGTATACCCTTAAAGCTATTTCGATCTTTGGATAAGCATTGCATAACCCATACTTTGAAGGAAGAAAAAAAATATTTTAAAATATCCAAATGGGAAGCTGTGTCAATGCTCTTCATCAGCTATTTCTAGGGGAATTTGAAAGCTGCTGCTTCGTTCACTAGCACAGCGGTACTGACATTTCTACTACATTCACCATCAAAATCTGCTGTGTATTTTTCAGAATGTGATGCAGAGCTGACACAAAATTAAAGTGAGGTGAAATGTTATGTTATACATGAGATCTGTTTGCCGTTACACGGTATTTTAAGTTTTACTAACATTGGTTTTAGCCGATGTCTGACGGCTCTTGCCGTATATCCTACGGGTTGATATCCGGCCTGGTTCATTCAGCAGCCATGCTTTGTACGTTTTGACTAGTATCTTTCGCGTGTACTCAATTTTTTACTGCTCACGAATGTGGTCTGATTTCGAGCGCGGATAACTTCCCGAATGCTGGGACTCCGTAATGGTCCATCTACATCATGTAAATGTAACGATTTGCTCTGTTTTCTTAACAGATAAATCTGAAGATTGTGTCTATGCTTTTGGAAACACGTCATCATCCCTGACTTATTGTAATTTTTGTCAATTTCAATGGTTATTAAGTGATGTTTCTTGAACCGTTGTGAATCAAGTGCACACAACCCATGTGACGCCTGTTCGCTAGTTGTCATTTCTTTGTGATACTACTTGGAAGAAATGACACTGTGACAACAGCTTCCGTTCGCAGTCTCGGGCCGAAGGAAAGGCTTGCTCTCGCCGTCAGGCCAGGGGCCAGGTACACATGGAGCAGGGGAACTCGTTTATCGCTCCTGGTTAATTCTTGAGCTGCCTTTTTTTTCTTTTTTTTTTCCACGGTCAGTTTCCGCGGCCCCTCCGGGTCTGCGCCCTTGGCGGGTGGCAGTCTCGTCATGGCCTAAGTAGGACCGTGCAACCGGTTAACGTAGTACAGAGAAAGTTTGTAGCATCGTGCCTCCAAGGGGCCCTTCAAGTAACTGTCACCCCTGGCCAGAAAGGCGCGCAACAGCGGCATGAGTGTGGTGCGGTTCTGTTTCCGTTCGTGGTTAGCGAGTGTCACACGAGGTGTTTGTCTTTATCGGTGAGCTTTCATTCAACAAATCGACGCATTTTACGCAATTGGATTAAAATGTGTGTTTTATGCCAGCCATTTTGATGACATTATTGGTCAAAACAGACGGTAATTTCGCATATTCAATATCTCCTCCTCCGATGCTGTTCTGTACGAAGTCCCGCCAAGCACCTGACATCCAAAATAGCTTCGAGTAAGAATCTCTCTCTCTCTCTCTCTCTCTCTCTCTCTCTCTCTCTCTCTCTCTCTCTCTCTCTGATCCCTCAGACTTATAGCGATTTTGATTGGGAGAAAGTGTCTCAGACTTAGCTGACACTGTGAACACTGAAATGTGATGGTTATATTCGAGTCAGTTGTTTTCTTTGTACCATTCCTGTCGACATTGTTTGTAATGTGATGGTTCTAATCAGTTCAGTTCTTCTCTTTCGACCTGGAGTGTAATTTGAATGTGACCAAGGGAATTTTGTATTGTACTTTGCATATTCCGTTGCGGATTCACTGGCGGACGTGAGATGCGTAACTGGTTTATGGTAAATTACGATTGGGTTGCATTTAAGTAACATGTAAGTAACGGACAGAAGAGAGAAATCAGTCGCGCTAAATCGACTGACTCCGTACCAAACACAGAACAAACATACGCACACAAAATTTCAGCTTTTTTACTGGGACGATTGTCAGCATTGTCAATATTGTCCTTGGAATAAATTAAAGTATTTTCGATTCTCCAGTTCTGATCTAGGTTTCAGACAGGTTCCCTGTCGTTGTCAGGCGAATGTCCGAACTGGAAGCCCCCTCCGAAATACTCGCAACTGCCCCAGTCCCAGCCTACTGTGTTGAATGTCTAAAGAGAACAAGGTTGTACAACTGCCCAGGTAACTCTTGAGCAGGGAACGAAAATTTTGCATAGGTCAAGAGCAACAACGGTACACTCTTGTAAATTTCGTAACGCTCATCAAATGTTGGCAGTCGTCAGATGTCTCACGCATCAGCGTTGCGGACCGTAACCCACAAGCGCTATGGCTTGGGTTCGCATTGGAGCGCCGGCTACTCACTATAGGTAGCGAGGCCCGGAGTGGCCAGAGGCAGCGGCGGCGGTGACAGGTGTTGCGGCCGCTGCGCTGCGGTGGGTTTACGGCCGGCCGGCTGCAGATTGCGCCGTATTGATCGCGCCGCGCCGCACCTTGACGAGCGCGGCTGGCGACGCGCCAGATCGGCCCCTTTGTCCACGGCGGAGCCACCGCGCCTCCGCGTCTTCTGCGCGTCACCTCTCTGGCAGGCCGTTTCTGCCTGCCGCTGTCACTTTTGAAGACATCTTTCTCCAAAGTGCTTCACGTTTCATTATGGAGATACCTGAAGTGAACGGTGAATGTACACTGCTGGGCCATTGAAATGTAAAGGCGGCGTGCAGCACAGGTCAGTGGCGTGAATTGTACTACATGCTTGGATACGTAGATAATTAGCGTTCCCGTGCAACCGCACAAATTAGGTAGGAGTAACACCATCTACATTCACTATATAACGAAAGGTGGTGTAGCGGCTTTCTCACTCACAAGATAAACATGAATATTGTTATGTGTGAGAAGATCGTGATACGCCACATGTGAGAAGTAAAATACAACATCTGCACGTGCGACAGCGATAGGATAGCGGCAGTTCATCATTGCTGCTTGCATTTGTAGAGGACTGAACTATCGTGCAAATACTGAATGCACTGGTTCAACAGGGCCTTACTGAACGTCCTGTAGCATCCCAGCGGCGCCGCGGGACTAACGCCGTTGAGAACAGACGTGTCCTTCGCTCGGCGGTGTACGGTCGCACGGCCATATCGTGTATCTTTAGTCCGGAAATGAAATTTTTTGGCCCGGTACCGTGTCCACACAGACCGTGCGACGGGCTGTCAGCATGGTGACCACTGTTGCGGCTTTCCTGGACGCGGCACCAGAGGGGGCCGCGTCGGCAGAGGCGCACCCAACGAGAATATCTGACGCCGTAGTGGCACCGCGTCACCTCAACAGCCGAGTCCCGGTACTGTGTACAGCATCAGAAGGACGTATCCGTGGATAAAGATTCCAAGGAAAACGACAGACGGCCGCTGGCAAAGGGTTAAAGCAGAATCTAGTCAAGTGTATGTCTTCCAGCGGCGGTTCATTTTAATACCGGTTTACTCTAATAACCAGCCGAGTTAGAGCCGTAGTAGCAACGACGGCAGAGTGTAAAAATTTCCTCACCCTGTATATCCTCAAATCACCTACAAATATGATAGTATCTGCCTCATTCAGCGTACACTAACATTAAGTAAAATTTAGTTATTTGTCATCATTCTTCGTGACAAACCAGTTAGCTCTAGAACTAAAACATTTATTTATGCCACTGATGATCCGGCGATTGCTCCCCGAGGAAAAATCTTTGAGGAGGTGAAGATAAAGCTGACAAGAGCTCTCGAAGACCGGGTCAAGTTATAAGATGACAACCATTTGAAGTCAAATCCTGGAAAGACAAGTCTATGCATTTCATCCAAGAACCAGGGAAGCTGAAAGAAAGCCGAACGTCACGTGGAGAGAACAACTGTTCCACTGCGATACTCCCAGATACTTTCGAGTAAAGAGGTCTGTTCCTTTATTTTCAAAGCCCACTGCGAAGAAACAAAGCTCCAAGTATTCGCACGGATCATCATCATCATCTGTAAACTTAGGGGAACCAACTGGGGCGCTCAACAAAAAGTGCTTCGAACATTTGCCCTGGCGCTGTGTTTGCAGAATATTCTGCACCGGTCTGGCAAAATTCTATACCGGTGTGACAAAATGCTGTACACGTCGAACAGGTTGGCACAGCTTTGAACGAAAATAGACTAATTGTGACAGGCCGGCTACGACCAACTCTGTCACTATACTATGCCAAGTTATGGGTGTAACACCACCTAGTGTTCGTAGAAAATGTGAAAAGAAGAAACAGGAATTTGATCCCCAGTGATCGTGTATCTGGACACACGCCTCAACGACCAAGATTCAGATCTAGAAAGAGCTTTATGCATAGAGCTACAGCAATCCCGTAATCTGCCGGAATTCACCAAGAGGGACTTTGCGAGATTCCTTGCCTGGTGTCACGATGCGAAGTCCACGTCAGGAAATGATGCTTCAGCAGTGATGATGAAATTTGATAATATGGTGACGTGCAGGATTATCATCATATGCTAGTCTGCAGAAACCTGCTGGACACATGTACTGCCAATGAGCTTGCCGCCGCTAACACAACAGCAGTCAAAACTGCCAAATACCTAACCTTCCACAGAATAAGAAGAGAATTATCTTGTTGCTCTTAAATATTTCCGTCTGTATTTTATCTTGTTGTACATATTAATACTTGCATTTTATTGTTATTGATTTCTGTCATTTTATTAAATTTTCTCTGTAATTGATACTTAGTATGTAATTAATCTATGGATGTATTAACACTCTTTGTAATAGTTTCGTGGCCTGGGCACGTAAAATAAATAAGTTAATAAATCCTTGGTATTGCAGTTTTATTGGCTAGCCGTGTAAAAACGTCTGTTTTTTCTCATGGGTTTCCTCGTATTTGATTCGTACGTTAGATCAAGTGAATAATACTATCTCTTTTTGGATCTAGTGAGCAGCACTTGCCATCGTTATAATTTTTGAAGTGTGTCGTCTCATGTTACATAGATGGCGTCTGCTATGATTTTATTTGTATATTTCGCTTTTAGATGTCATTTGTATGTTTTGTTTACAGTACGTTGTTCAGTTCTTCATGGTAGTGACTTGATTGTGTTGTTCACTACACTATGTAGGCACTATATAGGCGGAATCGGCGAGGACATGGAAAACACTCATATGAAGAAGGGACAGGATGACAGGACACCTGTTAAGACACCAGGGATAAACTTCCATGATACTAGAGGGAGCTGTGGGAGCTGTAGAGGAAGGCAGAAGTTTGGAATACGTGCAGCAAATAATTGAGGACGTAGGTTCCAAGTGTTACTCTGAGATGAACAGGTTGGCACAGGAGAATAATTCGTGGCGGGCCGTGGCAAACCAGTCAGAAGACTGATGACTCAAGAAAAGGCAGAGTGGAGATGGTGATTCATTAAGGGGAGGTTTGGGATCGTGTTCTATATTGGACACATGTAGCCCCAGTGAAGGTCGCGATACTAGAGTTCTGCTTTGATCAATGATATCAATGTCACCACTTGCTGATGAAAGAATATAGCATAGCAATTTTTATATGTACTGTTACACGTCAAATTACAGTAGGAACGGAACGGGAGAGTACTAAGTTCCAACAGACACGCGGAAGTATCAGCAGCCGCCAACCAGTAAGCGGAAATAATTCAACAACGTTATCTCGTCAGGGAAACAGCAGCCTCAACACTCTTCAGCGAGAATGCAAGCGAGCTCAGCAGAAAAGCGTTAGAAGAGTGCCCACCAAACTGCCTTCGTAATTATATGTAAGCGACACCAGGTACTGCGCAACATCGCCTGACGTGCGGTTTAACTAAGCAGTAAAGGCTCTGTAGCAAATCTGTTAAGCAAATGTAGTGGAACTGGTGACCGCTGATCATTCAAGAAGAGAAGAACTGATTCGGTCATTGCGAATAACGTCGCAGTCTCGAGCCTCATCTCCACAACATAAATACTCCACCCCCCACTAGCCTAGAGCACTCATACAGTGGGAACGATGGCGTTCATGTCGTTCGCACTCGACTCTCTGGTTATGGTATGGATACATCTTCTGTGTGAGATTCTTCACTTGGCTCTCTTGTGAAAAAATCAGTGATCCATAGCGACAGATAATGGCGTTCAGCACCCAGTACTGAAGTCAGCGCAGCAGCCACCACAGATGGGTAGTCCATGTGTCTACCAACACTTCCGTCACCTGTTGGAAAGGTCCTCTGTTTGAGCTCAGGCACAGAATTCAATTAGAGAACAACTCCCAGAGCGGTGGTAGTACTCAGTTGATGTTCAGCAGTCAATAGTTAAGCGGAACAAACACGCATCGCCGCTTACAGTGGCACAGTCGACAACCTCAATGGTCTGCGAAGTCACGAAGAAAATAATATTTAGAAAGGAATTTTATTTTCAGAGCCAATAGCAATATTTCTTCCGCTGTCACCTGTTCCATCGTTTAGGTCATCAACTCAGGTATTGTGGCTTTTTGTCCGTATTGGAACTTAAGACTTCATTAATCTTCCGCATCTCACGCGGAGTACATGGCAAGTGCCTAATCCGACTTCCCAGAGACTTCACTCAGTCCACGAGGAATCAAAATAAGCAAAAACGTGTCTCGGCCTTTCTGAGAAAACGATGGTCAAAGTTTTCTACATCATGTGCCAGGTCACTTGTCTACTATGAGCTACATTCGTTCTCTTCGTATTATTGTACTTTTTCTGTCTCATACTTTTCACACTGACACAATATCAGTTATTAACAATAATCATACATTCCACTGTGCACACTTCGATAGTAACATAATCGCTAAACTTTGTTTAATTTTTGTGTGAATAGTAATCATTAGTATTCATAATATTTACTTGCGTCAACATTATTTACAAGTGTCTCATATCAAAGGTCAAATTACATCAACACCGCGCCTTATTTTCGTAATAATATTTTGAAGAAATTGCAACAAATAACGAAACTGTTTCTATTCTTATATCAAGTAGCCTGTCGGTATGCTTGGTTTCGAACCCTTACGCGACAATTTTTTAAATCTCCACTCAAGTGAACAAAAATTTTAAGAGTACAGGATTGTGCGTTTTATGTCCCACAAAATTCGTATGATCGTCAGCTGTCTGCTCATATATCTTACAAGCTCCTTCACCTCTACATGCATAAGGCTGAAGGTTATTACGAGGGCTGCTGTAAACAACAATATCCGACCCGTAGTTTCTATTAGCATTGGGGCAACCTCCGTTCTGAGCCGCTCTGCATTGTTGCCAGATGTATCCAAGATGGTGGCGATGACGTCGTCCAAAAAGTTGGCGTGTAGACTTGGCAACAGCTTATTATGTCATCCAAGATGGCGGGTTTTGGGGGGAAGTTTGAATTATGGCGGGAAGAAAGTCAATTGGGCTACCTCCACTAATCTACCCCCTCCCCTCCCCAGAACAATGGCGGGAATTCAAACGTCAACAGCATAATGCATCACACCTCAACTAACCCAAGAAAATCGATGGAAGATAGGTCACTTGGGCCACCCCCACTAACCTAAGTCAACTGACCGCCATCTCATCTAGGAACTGGGGTCAAGTTTGAATTTTAGCAGTAAGATAGGTCAATTCCCATATCTCTACTAAGCTAAGAAAATGGCGTGAAAGAAAGGACACTTGGACTACCTCCACTACCTAATTCACGCAACCACCACCTCGTCCTAGGAACTGGCGGCAAGTTTGAATTTTGGCAGCAAAGAAAGGTCATTTGGGGTTTCTCTACCAACCTAATAAAACTGCAGGAAACAAAGCTCACCTCCAACAACCTAAGTCAACCAGCTGCCACCGCTTCCTAGGGATTGGTGGGAAAAGGACTCTTCCTGCACTGGGCTGCTGGAGAGAGGAAGGAGTGTATTTATTTTTAAACAATTTATATAGGGATGGAGTATATTTATCACAGTGATACAGAACACACGCTCTGACATGCCACATGTGCTTGCTAATTGTAAACTGTCAAAATAACGCATTGCACAGCCTACAGACATGTAAAACACTCATAAATAATGCAATAAATTTACGTCCACAGAGCCAAACAACTCTTAAATTGTCAAAATAATAATCCATCTAAAAGACTCTGCAAACATGCTTGCTAAATGTCAACTGTCGAAATTTTGCACCAGTCTTTATATAACAGTTAGAGGCAGCACCACCATCCAGTGTGTTCACCACTAGGTTCGCACTCCAACTGACCTAGTACACAGTACCACCACCAGAGGGCACTGTAGTCCATTCTGTGATTTAATCCAAGATGGCAGCCATGGCTTCAGCTGATGACGCAAGTACCGTTATCTAATATGGCGGCAAACAGTGTGCTCACCACAAGGTCTAGACCTAGTACACAGTACCACCACCAGAGAGCACTGTCGTTAGATTCGTGACGTAGTCCAAGATGGTGGGGGGGGGGGGGGAGGGGGGGAATGGCGAAGAAAGGACTCTGCCTGTGCTGGACATGAGTCTTTGGTTTGCATGCTGCCTCTCCACCATGAGATCTAGAGTCCAACTGATCTAGTACACAGTACTGCCAACCACAGGGTACTGTCATCCCTCCTGTAACATAATCCAAGATGGTGATCTGGAGGAGAAAATGGCGCGAAAATAACTCAGCCTGCACTGGGCTGCTGGGGAGAGTAAGGAAGGAGTGTACACTATTTTTGAACATTTTATTTAGGGATGGAGTATATTTATCACACTGACGCAAAACACTCGCCCTGATGTGCTTGGGGTCACAATATACAGTCTGCAGACCTGTAAACTACTTCCAAATAACGCTCTCCAGACACGCAAACAACTCCTAATTTACCAAAATAATTTCACCACAGACACGCAAACTCCTTCCAAATAATTCAGTACACTGATGTGCAGACACAAAATCAACTTGTAAACTGTCCAAATAACGCATATCACAGCCTACAGATCTGCTTGCAAAATAATGCAAGAAACACACAATCAATGTGTGCAAGCACCGACTACCACCCCCTGTCCACTAGACCCCACAGAATGCTACAAGCAGCCCCAGTGAAGTGACGTGCCCATCAGCTGTCAAACCACGCACAGCTGCCTAGCTGCCTTCAAACATGAGGCAGCGACATCCCTTTCATACTTGATACCTGAGAAATTAGTCTCGAAATACATGTTCACCTAGGAAACCGTTGCTGACGAGGCAGGGTGGGAGTGCAGATGCTCCATGGGCGCGCGACCCGTCACAGCTGCAGTCCGCCGCCGGACGCAGTTGAAAGTTGTTTCTGTTTTCGAGTATACAGTCAGTGTTATATTGACGTCACAGAAATCTGAGGCTCGCTCACGCCGCCTTCACTGCACCATTGCTTGTCGAGCTGGCGCAACCTGGTTTATCGCATCAGCCATTGAAGTTTTTGGCATCTGCATAGTTATTTCACAGTAGGCCTACCTCAAATATGGGAGTGTACTACTGACAGCCACTACATATAATATGACTAAGTGAGTGGATCCAAATGTGCAAATATTTCTCTAGAAGCAGATAGTCTATTGTGTTGTCATATAAATAGAGAATGCTAAACTTTGTGTTAAACTGCAGTATACGTAGTTGGAGTGGGACTGTCTGTGTGGCATGGTGGAGTACACTGACACTGAAATGATGAATGAATATGACACATCCCATACTACTATCAACATCTGCCCAGGAAGGTATGCATCACGCATCACTCAAGGCAACGTGGACAATCGCATGTTTATTTACGTCGTTCAAGTGTACTAACCTTACAGTCCCTGGCCAAATTATTAGAAGCACTGCACATTTTAAATATTATATTTAATGCGATTAATCGGAAAATTTATGACAGTTATTCAGGGCACTTATTAGATTGTTAAATTCTGTATCTATTGTTGCTACGGGACATTGGATTGTTGACTTATTGTAGGTATCTATGTGCAGAGTACAGCGTACGGGAAAGGACCTGTTCAGCGGCGTTCTCGCGCGTAACTGGTGTAATAGTTTTGTTCGCTTTGATTATCGGTTTCGTAACATTGACATCAGAACTAATTGTTTAACAGACAGGTATTACCAACTGTGATCTTTTAAAATGGGTGAAAGAGGGGATATTTCACCATGTAAAATAATTGAGGTCAAAACCCTCGTTAATGCGAAAATGTATTGAAATCGGGTAATTTCACAAAGGTTGGAAATGTCAGAAGCTAGCGTTGGGTGCATAAAGAAAAAAATTGATTCATGTGAAGAATTGAACCCCAAAAGGACGAATAAATGCGGAAGAAAACCAATTTTCATCCCAAGGTCAGAAAGATTTCTCACAAGAATTTGCCTAGAAGACAGATTTGCAACAATGAAACAGCTAAAATCTCAACTGGAAGACGCTAATGGGAACGCACTGTTCACAGAAAGTAGAAGGATATTGGTTTCAAGGCCTGTCGACCCGCTAGAAAATCTGGGTTGACAGCCACAATGAAAGCAAAGCGTCTGAATTGGGCTAAACAGTGGTTGATAAGGATGTGGACTTCTGGAGGTCAGTAATTTAAAACTATTATTTACGATATGATATAACCTGTGTACACTTATTCATAGTATATTAATTATGTTTCTTGATTTTTAAAGGTATGCTTCAGCGATGAAAACACGTTTGAAATTTCAACTAACAAATCTCAGTATATGCGTCGTCGAACAGGAGAAAAATTTCATCCCGACTGCATTATTCAGACCGTACAACACGCAACGAAGGTGATGATCTGGCCTGTCATCCGTGGCAAGGGTACAGGACGTCTTTACGTGGTTAAAGGCTTAATGAGACCAGACCAGCACGAGGGTGTCCTGCAAAACCGTTTAATACCACAGCTAAGAAAATGGTTCCCGAATGGGGAACCATTTATTTTTATGCAGGATGGAGCTCCCTGTCACACAGCCAGTTCAGTTAAATCCTTTCTGAAGGAACAAATCCCTTCTGAAGGAACAAAATATCCCTCCGTTAGACTGGTCAGATAATAGCATCGACATGAACCCCATAAAAACGTATGGGAGCTAATTAAGAGAGAGGTGACAAAAGAGTCATCACAACAAAAACACAGCTCTTAGAGAAGATCATCTGTGTGTGGTACCATCATCCACAAGTGCAGGACACGTACAGTCCTGCAACGACAGCATGCCACGTCGTATTAAGGCTCTCGTAGCTGCTAAAGGTAGCTCAACAAGATATTAAAACTAATGTTTTCACTTTCACAATATTTTCATTTTTGTTGTGGTTACTCACATAAAATATTTTCAACAAATACTACGTTTTGAGAAAGAGATTTTCACTCTGCAGCGGAGTGTGCTCTGATATGAAACTTCCTGGCAGATTAAAACTGTGTGCCGGACCGAGACTCGAACTCGGGACCTTTGCCTTTAGCGGGCAAGTGCTCTACCAAGCACGACTCACGCCCCGTCCTCACAGCTTTACTTCTGCCAGTACCTCGTCTCCTACTTTCCAAACTTTACAGAAGTTCTCCTGCGAACCTTCCAGAATTTCTTTCAGGAGTGCTAGTTCTGCAAAGTTCGCAGGAGAGCTTCTGAAAAGTTTGGAAAGTAGGAGACGAGGTACTGGCAGAAGTAAAGCTGTGAGGACGGGGCGTGAGTCGTGCTTCGGTAGAGCACTTGCCCGCTAAAGGCAAAGGTCCCGAGTTCGAGTCTCGGTCCGGCACACAGTTTTAATCTGCCAGGAAGTTTCATATTACGTTTTATTTATTTGTTATATCACCTTAGTTATGAAGTATACTACACACAATCATTATATCACAAATTATGTCGAGGGGCATGAAAGGGAAGTAGTGGTTGGGAAGGAGTGAGACAGGGTTGTAGCCTCTCCCTGATGTTATTCAATCTGTATATGGAGCAAGCAGTAAAGGAAACAAAAGAAAAATTTGGAGTAGGTATTAAAATCCGTGGAGAAGAAACAAAAACTTTGAGGTTCGTCGATGAGATTGTAATTCTGTCAGAGACAGCAAAGGACTTGGAAGAGCAGTTGAACGGAATGGACAGTGTCTTGAAAGGAGGATATAAGATGAACATCAATAAAAGCAAAACGAGGATAATGGAAAGTAGTCGAATTAAGTCGGGTGATGCTGAGGGAATTAGATTAGGAAATGAGACAAAGTAGTAAAGGAGTTTTGCTATTTGGGGAGCAAAATAACTGATGATGGTCGAAGTAGAGAGGATATAAAATGTAGACTGGCAATGGCAAGGAAAGCGTTTCTGAAGAAGAGAAATTTCTTAACATCGAGTATAGATTTAAGTGTCAGGAAGTCGTTACTGAAAGTATTTGTATGGAAGTGAAACATGGACGATAACTAGTTTGGACAAGAAGAGAATAAAAGCTTTCGAAATGTGGTGCTACAGAAGAAAGCTGAAGATTAGATGGGTAGATCACATAACAAATCAGGAGGTACTGAATAGAATTGGGGAGAAGAGGAGTTTGTGGCACAACTTGATAAGAAGAAGGGATCGGTTGGTAGGACATGTTCTGAGGCATCAAGGGATCACAAACTTAGTACTGGAGGGCAGCGTGGACGGTAAAAATCGTAGCGGGAGACCAAGAGATGAATATACTAAGCAGATTCAGAAGGATGTAGGCTGCAGTAGGTACTGGGAGATGATGAAGCTTGCACAGGATAGAGTAGCATGGAGAGTTGCATCAGACCAGTATCAGGACTGAAGACCACAACAACAACAACAACAACAACAACAACAACATGTATTAAGAAAACAAACTTCGTTAGACATAACTGAAAATTTGCTTAAAAACTGTAGTGCGTGTAAGAAATTGGCCAGGGACTTTGTGTGGTCTAGAAAATATGTTGTGTATTGTAGTAAACAGACTGAATCTGTGGCATCCATATGACTTTACCCTATTCAACGAGTTTGTAATTGCGTGAGCACAGTGTACATGTGAATGATTTAGAACAATGGTTAAATTCATGCATTCACAATACAATGCTCAACTCTCTTACAAACCATTCTATTAAATATAAAGAAGCTGAATTTACAGATGGAATTTGTATATATATTACTGCCCCCATAGCTTTGAATGTGATACAGGCCAAATTTACTGCATACAAAAGCAATTATTTCGGAAACATAGCAAAAAATGACTATTTGTAACTACTGTGATTCACAAGCTACATCAACATACAATAAAATAATATTTCCTACAGATTGTTTTATTTCTCCATCCCATCCTGTCTGTCAAATGTGAGTTAATCAGTATATCAACATCATGAAGAGTCATCAAAGAGAACAGCCACTCCTCCCACAGACAGAATAAGAAAGAGAAACTTCAGAGCTGAATGTAAGTATTATTAACCCCTTCCTCTCATAATTAATTGATATTTGCAGTTTTCAGGAATTGCTGCTGTTTTGGGGTAATTTTGTCGTTTTTCTTCCACTCTGAAAGAATAAATCCCATGAAATTACACACAGATACCACATGTTTAAACATTCCCACAAGATAATATTTACAGACATACATTTCAGCCACTTCCCCCAGCATCCTCCCCCTAGGAGCTCACTTGTGCTCTGAAGTTATGTAAACATAAATCTAAACTATGAACCCTGATAATAACATAGCTGTTATTATACACAATGTCCTGTGTTTAACAACTCTCACAGGGCCATATTTAAACAAATACAACTTTGCTATATACTATGCATAGGTTCATATAGCACGCTCTTGTTATGTATAAACTGAACTGTAAAAACCGAACCACGCAGATATCCCACATTGAGACAATTCTTTACAAACCACTTGTCTGTCCACAGGGATACGACAGGAACACATTATTATAAACAACGACCAAAAATGTGAAGGCTATCAGCCAGGCCTTGTGTATAGTGTATTCCTACCATGGCCACTTTCAACCAGGAGCAGCACCTAAGTCTTTGCTTTCTAGCACATTGTCTTCCCACACACAATGGAACAGAGGATAGACCTTCCTCTCCAGTTAACAACCAACCCATACATTCACCTGCCTGATAAGGTAAGAACCTGCATGCCACCAGCCACGAGGCAGTGCATAGTAATTAGTGGGAACAGGTCTTATGTGACTTTTGTTTTTACACCAATAACAAATTACTTTATGGTGTATGGGTAATTGACAATAATTTCTATAACAAATACTTTATGACGCTTAGGAACTAAACAAATACACATATACGATTAACCTGCACTCCTGTCATGTTAAACGAGCATTTTAAAGACCACAAATCTATACTAAACAGGGTTCATATACTGTTTATAATAGATAAAATTGTATCTACGCCCCACACACGGACTACAAGGAAAAAATAAAAATAAAGTCACTAACACATTCATGCCAACTTACAATAGAGTACGAAATGTAGCATCTGCACTAGCTCCATTTGCGTGGAAAGTAATTCGCATGTATTGCTTCCCCACAAACAATGGTTCTCTCTTTTCTTCCTGTAGCAATTTACATTGTATCAAGTCTAATTTTGCACTGTGGGCGCTTCAGGAGACACGTGCCACTGCCATCAAGATGAGAGTGTATGTACCATGCCACTAGGTAGGTGTGTCTTATTCACTTGCTCATTAATATACATACATACATGCTATTATACTAACAGTCATTATACTTATAAATCTAGTACTGAGATAATACAGGGTTATTACAAATGATTGAAGCGATTTCACAGCTCTACAATAACTTTATTATTTGAGATATTTTCACAATGATTTTAACACACATACAAAAACTCAAAAAGTTTTTTTAGGCATTCACAAATGTTCGATATGTGCCCCTTTAGTGATTTGGCAGACATCAAGCCGATAATCAAGTTCCTCCCACACTCGGCGCAGCATGCCCCATCAATGAGTTCGAAAGCATCGTTGATGCGAGCTCGCAGTTCTGGCACGTTTCTTGGTACAGGAGGTTTAAACACTGAATCTTTCACATAACCCCACAGAAAGAAATCGCATGGGGTTAAGACGGGAGAGCGTGGAGGCCATGACATGAATTGCTGATCATGATCTCCACCACGACCGATCCATCGGTTTCAAAATCTCCTGTTTAAGAAATACCGAACATCATGATGGAAGTGCGGTGGAGCACCATCCTGTTGAAAGATGAAGTCGGCGCTGTCGGTCTCCAGTTGTGGCATGAGCCAATTTTCCAGCATGTCCAGATACACGTGTCCTGTAACGTTTTTTTCGCAGAAGAAAAAGGGGCCGTAAACTTTAAACCGTGAGATTGCACAAAACACGTTAACTTTTGGTGAATTGCGAATTTGCTGCACGAATGCGTGAGGATTCTCTACCGCCCAGATTCGCACATTGTGTCTGTTCACTTCACCATTAAGAAAAAATGTTGCTTCATCACTGAAAACAAGTTTCGCACTGAACGCATCCTCTTCCATGGGCTGTTGCAACCGCGCCGAAAATTCAAAGCGTTTGACTTTGTCATCGGGTGTCAGGGCTTGTAGCAATTGTAAATGGTATGGCTTCTGCTTTAGCCTTTTCCGTAAGATTTTCCAAACAGTCGGCTGTGGCACGTTTAGCTCCCTGCTTGTTTTATTCGTCGACTTCCGCGGGCTACGCGTGAAACTTGCCCGCACGCGTTCAACCGTTTCTTCGCTCACTGCAGGCCGACCCGTTGATTTCCCCTTACAGAGGCATCCCGAAGCTTTAAACTGCGTATACCATCGCCGAATGGAGTTAGCAGTTGGTGGATCTTTGTTGAACTTCGTCCTGAAGTGTCGTTGCACTGTTATGGCTGACTGATGTGAGTGCATTTCAAGCACGACATACGCTTTCTCGGCACCTGTTGCCATTTTGTCTCACTGCGCTCTCGAGCGCTCTGGCGGCAGAAACCTGAAGTGCGGCTTCAGCCGAACAAAACTTTATGAGTTTTTCTACGTGTCTGTAGTGTGTCGTGACCATATGTCAATGAATGGAGCTACAGTGAATTTATGAAATCGCTTCAATCATTTGTAATAGCCCTGTAGTTACAAGTACAGTCATTATTTTTTGCAATATCTCCCAAATAACTGCTTTCTGTAGGCATTAAATTTGGCTTGTATCACATTCATAGCTATGAGGACAGTAATATGTCCAGGAATTCCATCTTTAAATTCTGCTTCTATTGATTTAATAGGGTAGGTTATAGGGGACTTGGGCAATGTTGCGCTGACACAAATAGATTACAAACTCATAGAATAGGGCAAAGTCATATGTCTGCCACTGACGCAGACTATCTATACATAACGAACTTTCTATACCACGTAAGTTCATGACACCTGAATGACGTAAATAAACAGACGATTCTCCACTGGCCAAAAGTCGGAAACGTTATAAATTTGACAAAAAGTCAGTATTGGGGGTTTTCGGGGTTGCTGATTATGAATCCGAAGTCAAAATTTGAAATAAAACAAAATGGCGGATTTAACATTAATCACTGTTGGAGAGCACATAAATATATCCGTATGTTGTATAATACAATAAAACATACAATTGCGTGATTCGAAGTTCACAGATCGTCATCTGAACAATAAGTTGATTCGCAATCAGTTGATTCAACTTCTGAATCGCTGGAGCTTACTGTACTTGCTGGTATATGTGGCGCAACTAACAACGAAACTGCTTCTGCGAGCAACGACTTCGAATTTTCGAGGCAATTCACGCAAACTTGAAATAAATCGATCGGTTATTAATATAAGCGTAAAAAATGTCTTCCACTGTTTTACGAGAACATTTTCTTGCAAAATCTTCACGAAACGTTTCTTATGTATTTATTTGTAGACTCTTGGACATCTTCAGGCATCTGCCCTATCGGCAATACAGATGTGTTTATCACTTCTGCGCCATGAATCAATACCTTATGTACCGAAAAGTTGGCAAGTAGTACCATGTATATAACTGCACAAAGTAACGAGCTGTCTGTAAGGCATAATTTTGGAATTTTATAAAATCGATTTCATGGCCACTCGAAACTGTTCGCAATATTACGTGGGAACGCTTAATCAAGTCCTCATCTACCCCTGTTAATAGCAGCAGAAATGCTAGAGTTTTCGAAAAATCTTCGAGCGGTATTCCCATCATTCGAACTACCGAAACCAGGCTTTGGTCAATCGACTACCCTTCTGTATATTGCTTTTTCGGATCGTTACTTGTGCCTTTTCCTTATCATTACGCGCTTGCAAGTTTTTAATTCCAAGGTTATATGCTACATGCATATAGCATTCGAAGAACGGCATTCACGCATGCAAAGTTGACAATCCGAACTGTAGATGATCTTCAGAGATTTCCTTTTCTAAAACTGCGTCGATATTGTTAAATTCATTTGAAGTCGCATTACATAAATACCGTAGTTGAGTAGACATATTGTGTGAGGGTAGCATTACAAACATTACCGTCTATCATGGTGAAAGCAAGTTGTAAAGAAACACTTTAATTGTTTTCCATCTGCAATATTTTCGAAAGGGACAAGATTTTTCTCTTGCTGTTCAACATATTCCATTTCCTCAAGAGTAGATTCAGGATTCTCGTGAAAATATTGGATTCAAATTGGTCTGCAAGAACGAGATGACGGCCCTGTATTTTTCCATACAACTATCCTTGCGTTAGTATCTTTGGTCGTGTGATACAAGTTGCAGTGGAACGATTAAAGTAACAAATAATAATAATAATAATAATAATAATAATAATATCTGATTTGCTTCCATCATCATTGGTGAACTTTTGTTTGTACGTACTTTGGCCAGAAGTGCCATCGCAGCCCCACTTACAAATTAAACTCAGGTTGCGAATATTTTTAGCAGACCAACTTTTGACAACATCCATTTGTGTTAATAATATCCTGTCAGCTGTGTGATTCAACAAAGCCTGCAATTTTACCTCAGCGCTACATTCAATAATAGAAATATCTGACGTACGCGGATGACATTTGAGCAATTTATACGGCGGAAATAAATCACATCTGTTCTCTTTTCTTCTATTACGAAGCCCCTGATATTGCGATTTCGATAATTTTAGTTCTACCATGATCGAAGGAGCAGCGTCGGCACATCAAGTCATTTCTCGAATCTTATATATGGAATCCTTATACCTCTTGCCCTTGGATGGGCTCCCCAATCCAACATCACGGTCAATTTTTGCAGCATCTGATTTCCCAGATGATCGGAGGCTCATTTCAGTGGCACACGTTAATTCTTCCATACTATTTCTTGCCCGTAATTCTTCAGTCCTCCTTCGTTTTGTCCGGTCACTAGACCCTGAACATTCTGAAGAAGGTCGACCCAAATTATGGGATTTCTCCAAAGTTTGTTTAGTTTCTTCAAAAGAAACAAACACGCTAAACCATTCAGAATATTTTTGCAGAAATTTGCCTTCATTTCTCGATACCTGCTGCCACTTTTTATTCAAGTTATGCAACAACTTGCGGAGGACAGGTTTTACATTGTATGATAGAGCGAAGGGGTGTTGCAATATAGCAGACATGAAATTTTCGATCACTACCTACACTTCAGTCACTTTCTCATTCAAATGACCTTCCAAAATCGAAAATATTTCTCCTCTTGTCAGGCCACACGCTTCACCTTTATCAGCGACAGATCCTGAAACTGGAAAATATAATTTCTATACAGGTGGATAATTCCACATTTAACCTCGTTACTATTATTAATTCGAAATTATTATTTGAAAAGGAGAAGAGTATATTTACAAAAGTGAATTACGTATCATAGAACTTGAAATACAATGAAGACCATACATAAATTCAAGAAAAGGAGGAAAATTCCGCTTCGTTGAAGTACGAATTTTGGCATACTACGTTTTACGTTGCAAGAATTCATACCAATTACACAGCTGCAGCTAGATGCTGTAACTTTTTTTTCTTCATTCAATAACAGTTCCATCTACAAAGTGCGATCGGTCAGATCGTTGAACTCTGCAGAACTTCGTGTTTAAAATTTTCCGTTCATTTGCGCATAAATGACTCATTTATTGTTATCGCATGGACTACTATTATTAATTTTATGTTACACAATGATTTTCTACCCAACCGAATCCACTACTAAAAATTACCGGAGCTTGAACTTTATTTTTCGAGTGAGACCACTTAGCTGTGGATCGGCAAGTTGAGCAACTCTAATGGCTATTTCCCTTTGTCCCATACCTCAGACAGACCTACTGCAGGATGCTGTGGATATGCCAGAAACTTTAATGGCTGACCCGATAAATCAGGTGATCCATCTGCGTGCTGCTGCTGCTCAACGAGCAATGGCAGGAAGACGTGTATGTCCTGCTCCAATATATGTGTGTCAAAGTACCGTAGTGTTGTTAGAAAAAACATTTTTGTTAATTTCCCGCGATTTTTAGGAACACCACTGATCTTGACACATGTCACAGGAGATCTGGCAACCATGCAGCCTGCAATCATATTGTTGTGGCTGTTGTCTTCAGTCCTGAGACTGGTTTGATACAGCTCTCCATGCTACTCTATCCTGTGCAAGCTTCTTCATCTCCCAGTTCTTACTGCAATCTACATCCTTCTGAATCTGCGTAGTGTATTCATCACTTGGTCCCCCTCTACGATTTTTACCCTCCACGCTGCCCTCCAATGCTAAATTTGTGATCCCTTGATGCCTCAGAACATGTCCTACCAACCGGTCTCTTCTTCTAGTCAAGTTGTGCCACAAACTTCTCTTCTCCCCAATCCTATTCAAAACCTCCTCATTAGTTACGTGATCTACCCATCTGATCTTCAACATTCTTCTGTAGCACCACATTTCGAAAGCTTCTATTCTCTTCTTGTCCAAACTGTTTATCGTCCATGTTTCACTTCCATACATGGCTACACTCCATACAAATACTTTCAGAAACGACTTCCTGACACCTAAATCTATATTCGATGTTAACAAATTTCTCTTCTTGAGAAACGCTTTCCTTGCCATCATCAGTTATTTTGCTCCCCAAATAGCAGAACTCATTTACTACTTTAAGTGTCTCATTCCCTAATCTAATTCCCTCAGCATCACCCGACTTAATTCGACTACATTCCATTATCCTCGTTTTGCTTTTGTTGATGTTCATCTTATATCCTCCTTTCAAGACACTGTCCATTTCGTTCAACTGCTCTTCCAAGTCCTTTGCTGTCTCTGATAGAATTACAATGTCATCGGCGAACCTCAACGTTTTCATTTCTTCTCCATGGACTTTAACACCTACTTCGAATTTTTCTTTTGTTTCCTTTACTGCTTGCTCAATATACAGAATGAATAACATCGGGGAGAGGCTACAACACTGTCTCACTCCGTTCCCAACCACTGCTTCCCTTTCATGCCCCTCGACTCTTATAACTGTCATCTGGTTTCTGTACATATTGTAAATAGCCTTCCGCTCCCTGTATTTTACCCTTGCCACCTTTAGAATTTGAAAGAGAGTATTCCAGTCAACATTGTGAAAAGCTTTCTCTAAGTCTACAAATGCTAGAAACGTAGGTTTGCCTTTCCTTAATCTATTTTCTAAGATAAGTCGTAGGGTCAGTGTTGCCTCACGTGTTCGAACATTTCTGCGGAATCCAAACTCATCTTCGCCGAGGTCGGCTTCTACCAGCTTTTCCATTCGTCTGTAAAGAATTCGCGTTAGTATTTTGCAGCTGTGACTTATTAAACTGATAGTTCGGTAATTTTCATATCTGTCAACAGCTGCTTTCTTTGGGATTGGAATTATTATATTCTTCTTGAAGTCTGAGGGTATTTCACCTGTCTCATACATCTTGCTCACCAGATGGTAGAGTTTTGTCAGGACTGGCTCTCCCAAGGCCGTCAGTAGTTCCAATGGAATGTTGTCTACTCCTGGGGCCTTGTTTCGTCTCAGGTCTTTCAGTGCTCTGTCAAACTCTTCACGCAGTATCGTATCTCCCATTTCATCTTCATCTACATCCTCTGCCATTTCCATAATATTGTCCTCAAGTACATCGCCCTTGTATAGACCCTCTATATACTCCTTCCAGCTTTCTGCTTTCCCTTCTTTTCTTAGAACTGGGTTTCCATCTGAGCTCTTGATATTCATAAAAGTCTCTCTCTTTTCTCCAAAGGTCTCTCTAATTTTCCTGTAGGCAGTATCTATCTTACCCCTAGTGAGATAAACCTCTACATCCTTACATTTGTCCTCTAGCCATCCCTGCTTAGCCATTTTGCACCTCCTGTCGATCTCATTTTTGAGACGTTTGTATTCCCTTTTGCCTGCCTCATTTACTGCGTTTTTATATTTTCTCCTTTCATCAATTAAATTCAATATTTCTTCTGTTACCCAAGGATTTCTAGTAGCCCTCGTCTTTTCACCTACTTGATCCTCTGCTGCCTTCACTATTTCATCCCTCGGAGCTACCCATTCTTCTTCTACTGTATTTCTTTCCCCCCATTCTTATCAATTGTTCCCTAATGCTCTCCCTGAGACACTGTACAACCTCTGGTTCTTTCAGTTTATCCAGGTCCCACCTCCTTAAATTCCCACCTTTTTGCAATTTCTTCAGTTTTAATCTACAGTTCATAAGCAATAGATTGTGGTCAGTGTCCACATCCGCCCCTGGAAATGTCTTACAATTTAAAACCTGTTCCTAAATCTGTCTTACCATTATATAATCTATCTGATACCTTCTAGTATCTTCAGGATTCTTCCATGTATACAACCTTCTTTTATGATTCTTGAACCAAGTGTTAGCTATGATTAAGTTATGCTCTGCGCAAAATTCTACCAGGCGGCTTCCTCTTTCATTTCTCTCCCCCAATTCATATTCACCCACTATGTTTCCTTCTCTCCCTTTTCCTACACTCGAATTCCAGTGGCCCATGACTATTAAATTTTCGTCTCCCTTCACTACCTGAATAATTTCTTTTATCTCATAATACATTTCATCAATTTCTTCATCATCCGCAGAGCTAGTTGGCATATAAATTTGTACTACTGTAGTAGGCATGGGCTACGTGTCTATCTTGGCCACAATAATGCGTTCACTATGCTGTTGGTAGTAGCTTCATTATTAAACCTATTCCTGCATTACCACTATTTGATTTTGTATTTATAGCCCTGTATTCACCTGACCAAAAGTCTTGTTCCTCCTGCCACCTAACTTCACTAATTCCCACTATATCTAACTTTAACCTATCCATTTCCTTTTTAAATTTTCTAACCTACCTGCCCGATTAAGGGATCGGACATTCCACGCACCGATCCGTAGAATGCCAGTTTTCTTTCTCCTGATAACGACGTCCTTTTGAGTAGTCCCCACCCGGAGAGTACTATTTTACCTCCGGAATATTTTCCCCAAGAGGACGCCATCATCACTTAACCATACAGTAAAGCTTCATGCCCTCGGGAAAAATTACGGCTGTAGTTTCCTCTTGCTTTCAGCCGTTCGCAGTACCAGCACAGCAAGGCCGTTTTGGTTAGTGTTGCAAGGCCAGATCAGTCAATCATCCAGACTGTTGCCCCTGCAACTACTGAAAAGGTTGCTGCCCCGCTTCAGGAACCACACGTTTGTCTGGCCTCTCAATAGATACCCCTCCGTTGTGGTTGCACCCTCGGTACTGCCATCTGTATCGATGAAGCACGCAAGCCTCCGCACCAACGGCAAGGTCCATGGTTCATGGGGGTAGGCAATCATATACTCAAGCAATATGAAACCAGTTTTTTTAACTTTTCTGATATTTTTATGTTATATAATTGCCCTAGAATTTGGGTGGTCGCCCTTTTTTTGTTATACCATTACCCTAGAGGTCAGAGCAGTGAACTTGACACGTGTCACGAAGGGCAACCCAGGAAACACTGCACATAACTGCCCTAAAGGCATAGGCAGGGTACATGTCATACCACGACTTGAGATAAGATTATACGTGCAAGTACAGGTACTGATCCACTACTTCAATCCAATTAATTATTTCGCATAATTTGTACTTGAAGGGTAACATTTGATCTCCCTGATTACATGATTTCGCTACATAACATGAGGTGAAAGCCACAACAGTTTCTCACACTTTTGTCCTCCAGCCATTACTTTAGGAATTACACTTAAATCGCCTCGCCAAAGACCACCCAGAAGTGGTTTTTACAGTTCATAAGTTATTTTACCTCTAAGTACAGGTCAGGAATTTCTGTAAAGTGATTTTTGGACGCGTTCGTACACGGCTAACACAGCAACATATGCGCTGGGCATCATACTAAGCAGTTTCCAGCCTTACCACCAGCCTTCTCCCCAAATAAAACAAACTACATAAGAATACTAACTTATTTGTAAAATCTATTTTTTAATTGTGCTCAACAGCTTCGACATGTTGCATGAATGATGTTTTGATTGCCCCAAAAAGTTGCTACATATACTACTTTATTCTGCCGCGACTAGTTTCAACAGCGCATCATCTGTCAAACTGAGTAGCCCTTGGTGGTACAAATCAAGTGTTCGTGATTACAATGTACCTCAAACGCATAATTAAGTATGAGTTACCATTTTTTGCGACTTCTGAATATACTTGTATATTACGAAAAAATGCTGGGAGACAGGACGAAAAATTCGGTGAAGGGTCGTGTTAGACGGCACACAGAAGGCAGTAACTTCTCTTTTCAGATGTTTAGAGAGGTATGGGGGATAAATTAGAAAAATCATTACAAAGTGACTCGCAATGTAATACGATAACCACCACGCATTAATAAAGTTCCTTAAAGAACAGAGTGTTTGTAAAATTAGATTAATGACTGAGCAAAAGGTTACTTAATTAGCACAGTAAAATACAGTCATAGTTAAGGACTCATCTGTGCAGATGAGGAAACACTTTGACTGCTGTGGCAAGGAGTTATTACACTTGACACTAACAAATTCTGAAAAAAATATACGAAAGGTGAGAGTGATGTCAGTTGGGTAGCGATAAGTAAACAGTCTACAGAGCAACGAAAATCCCTGTTGTTAAGGAGGGTTATCACAAATGAATTCATCTTTTACACGCTGTCCAAATCTGACAACAACAGCCAGGAATCGCAGCAAACTGTAGCATTTTTTCCTGTGATGACTAATCCCGGATGATGACTTAAATGCAGAAAGTGATCAGCACATGCAGCTTACGTCACGTCTAGAAGCACATTACGTAGAGCTGCCCGTCCCTTTCCCATCCGCGTAAGAGGAGGCTATGTTGACAGTCGGTTTAAGCAACAGAAAGAGGTCATAGGGAGCATAGTGTGAAATGAGCTGACTCCACGAAAAGTTTTTTTTTTAAATCCGACTTTTTCCGTACGCGAGACAACAAAAATTTATTTACATTATTGATTCTTGGGGAAGGCAGAATGGCAACGCACTTTTTTTATAGATGAAAGACGAACAGCGTAAAAATTATCCCAACCAAAGACGTCTACTTTGCCAACCCTGTGATGTTTATTTTTACAGGCAGGTTAAAATTTTCCACGAGAAAGTTCAATATGTTGCAGACTTGCCAAAGACTGGTAGAGAAATTGCATCGAGACAGGATTCTATAAAAACATGTTCTTCAGTTCTGTATTGAGTTAATGTACTTATTTTCACAGGAATTACGAAACACGCGAGCTTTGCATCAAAGTAAATCGCAGAAAGAACATTCTTTTTATATTCCAACGAACTTTTTTTCCTGTGACGCTTCTGGAAAACTCTTTGAGCCTGCAAGGCAATAGCTTTCAAGAAAAATGCGTGATAGGCTATGGACCTGTGTTTTATTTGCTTCTGCGACAAATACTATCCGTAATTCTGTTCTAGGATAGCGCGCAAGAGGCAGCGAGTAAGACGGTTCCGTAACAAACAAAATATACATTTGAAGAATATTTGCTGTACTGATTGATTTATCAATGACTATTTTTTAATAATTTTGCATGGCATATACTATTTAATGACATACTGTACGATGAAATCGAAAAGAAATACACACGGGGGGGGGGGGGGGGGCCGAACCCGTAACACCAGCATGGTAGGCGTAAAATTTAGCCGCCGCGTTCCGCCCACTGGTTCGAAAGATAACTAAAGCTACAGATACAGAACTACACGTAAAACTTCAACATCGATTTTCTTGGAGCCTAGGGGCCGTCGCATGGTAAGCCGCTAGCCAGTTACTCAGGACAGGTCCGTCTACAACACACCTTAGGCTCAACAAAATGGTTCAAATGGCTCTGAGCACTATGGGACTTAACATCTGAGGTCATCAGCCCCCTTGAACTTAGAACTACTTAAACCTAACTAACCTAAGGACGTCACCCACATCCATGCCCGAGGCAGGATTGGAACCTGCAGCCGTAGTAGTCGCGCGGTTCCGGGTTGAAGCGCCTAGAACCGCTCGGCCACCACGGCCGGCTAAGGCCATCAAAATCGGCCACTAACAGGTCTGATGGTCTCCGCGTTAGTTTCAACGTCATGCCCAAGTTTGTCCCCCGTTATGACACGCTTCAGTAGTTCTGCGTCATTGTTGACCTCATTTAGCGACTCCTGATCAACTTCCATTCATCGCTGTTTTAGCTCAAAATTCAGCACATTTGACAAATTTTTCTGTCATACGTTTCATACTCAGGACATCAGAAAACATTTCGTGGCATGAGCCAACTGATAAGCCAACCTTATCAGGCATTTCTCTGATTGTGATTCGGCGATCGTTCACAATAATTTCTTTCGCTTTTTCCACGTTTTCGCTTGCTGAAGACGTTCATCTTCAGCTTCCTCGTGGCCATCTCGGAAACCCTTGTACCACTCGTAAAACCTTGTTTTACTCACAGCAGACTTATCGAAAGCAATATTCAACATTTCTAAAACTTTTTAACATTTTATTCCATTCTACAGCAAAATTTAATGCAAACTGTTGGTCGCTGAGTGGACCAAACAGCGAGGTCATCGGACCCATCGCATTAGCGAAAGATGGGGAAGGAGGCCGGCCGTGCCCTTTCAAAGAAACCATTCCGAAATTTGCCTGAAGCGATCTAGGGAAATCACGCAAAACCTGTATCAGGATGGCCGGACGCGGGTTTGAACCGCCCGAATGCGAATCCAGTGTGCTAAATGCAAATTGTCTGATTCATTTTTAAAACAAATCCGTAATCGCCAGTCGAAAGTAACCATGTGCAATCTTTTGAGAACTGACGACAGACTAAACATGCAAAACGACTACCAGCGCGTACAGACACGTTTCAGATATGTTTACCAACACAATAACGAAAAGTCGTGCGAATCGGACTAGTACTACCCGTGAAGTTACTAAATTCCCGATACTTTCTGAACACGCCTCGTATGTGTACAGTACGGAAGCACAAGTGAAAATATGATTGGCATACACTTTATATCGAATATATAGATGATTCTGCGTGAGAAGCTACCGATAGGTTTTCGGAGGTATAAGGCACCAATTTGTTCACGAAATTCGCGTAAATTGCGTATCCCAGCGGAATGTACGGTAATCTCTAAGCGGAACCTCAAAGTTACGAGAGATCAGGAATCGTATAGAAGCATTCACTCGTTTTCCTCTCGCCAAAGTACCGTTACTCGACAGTTTGATGTGTTTTCACGCAAAGTGCAAGGACAAAGCGTTGAAAGACACCGACTGTGCTAGGAGATGGAAAGAGACCCAAGACTATCGGCCGGAACACTTCACCGTTTCTGCTTAAATCCGAAAGTCTTTAGCTTGGAATGATACGATAATTTTACATGTTCCTTAGACACACTGATTTTCGCCCTTGTGTGATGGAAATTTGATTTCGATGTACACGAAAAGTTACGCCGACAAGGTTCTTGATCAAGCAGACTTTAATAACAACATGCTACTTGGCGGGTACTCTTCAATTCAATCATAAATACCGTGTGATATCACTATTTTGCTGAAATGGTAACATTTTGGAATTGTACTGAACACTGTCCAGAAGTCAGAGACATGGTATCTAACGCTTTCTGGGTCTTGTTGACGAACAGAGCGAGTTGAGTTCCACACAATTAGTGTTTATGGAATGCATGTCGTTATTCTGTCTACAGAAAGGGCATTAAGACATGTTATGAAATTGGACAGCAGACTGGCGCTACGCGATAGAGATGTTTAGTTGTGTGTATCAACTTAATGACACTTGTACAATATTCTTAAAATGTCAGAGAAATGGGACGACAGTGAAATGTGTTTCCTGGTTTTTGACAGCCGCACTTAATACGTGTCGGAACTCTCAATGTGAACTTGGTAACGATTTAACGCCATCCAACAGACCTTAGCTCTATATTTTAAAGTAAAAATTAGCAGGGACAAAATCGCTCAGTCGGCAGAAGTAGCGATAGGGACATACAGTTACTTGCACCATTTCAGTGACATTCTTGACAAAATGGGAATGGCTTCTCACTAGGGTGTCACTCAACCTTCTTTTGCACCCAATACAGTGTTCAGATTCCGTGTTACATGGACTGGAAAAGCCCTTGATAAGCTAAAAGGGTCTGAAATATGCAATTTTTGCTCTGGTAGACATTTCCCGTCTTTCCTGAGTGAAATATATTCAGATGACGACGCTTCTTAGTGATTCCAAGGCATGTACAAAGTGCAGTGACAGTGTAGAAAACGCAGTGTGAAGGTGCTGCTGATGATTTAACGCCATCCAACAGTCCTTAACTCCATATGTTAAAAGCAAAGTCATCAGAACAGTACTGTACTGGTCTGCAGGATCCACAAAACTTCAGTCATCCCTCCCATATATGAGTTTGGTACAGCTTTTCACTGTAGGACATTCCCTGGAATTCACAGAACACAGCACGTTATACACGACTGAGAATATCCCACACTTTAACATATAAGTAAATGACAAGCACACATATCAAACGTTTCCGAGGGCTTTCTAAATCATTATTGACAAACACCGTCTACGAACAGTTTTCTAGCTTGACAGAAGAAACGTGAAGGTCCTGTGCACACAAAGTCGCTAAAAATTGCCCTAGATCCGTTGATAATGTATCCTTCAAATCTCTGTTAGTCTCGACGATGGTACTTCATCTCAACTACATGGACAGTCCACAGTTCTGTGCCAGTTACACTTACAAAAAACCGACTACTATCAATACAAACGATGAAAGCAAGCTCCTTAGTGGAAACAGAGATAGGCAAAGCATGAGCATTTGACATACTAACTTAAACAATACACTGCGTTAACGCCGTGAAGAAGAACCTAACAGAACACCAGATCACTATAATCTCTCTCTCACACACAATAACCGTCAAGCAAATGGCTAAAGAAACGTATGCTTGGAGCTCACAGAACCTGATTCCTTGGTATCACTGACTTAAGATCGCTCAGCTCCACCACATGCATCTTCGCTTGAAGGACTGTAACAACTAGAGGAGATGCAACTTCATTTTTCAATTTTGCCTCAGAAACAAAGGATTTTACTTTGAAATTGGTTTTCCAACAGTTTGTATCTAACCTAAAGTAATCGTGGTCATTTGTTTCCATGTGTAAGTCTTTAGCTTAGCAGAAGTAGTTTGAAATTCTTGTACTTACAAGTGTTGCAAATAGATCTAGACATGGCAAAGAAGCCCTTGTGATTTGGACTGCGAATGTCCTACATCTCAAGATACAAAAACTACTGCCATGTGCATCACATGTTTCCACGGGATGTATAAATCATTTGCCGGCCGGTGTGGTCGAGCGGTTCATGGCGCTTCAATCTGGAACCGCGCGACCGCTACAGTCGCAGGTTCGAATCCTGCCTCGGGCATGGATGTGTCTGATGTTCATGGGTTAGTTAAGTTTAAGTCGTTCTAAGTTCTAGGGGACTGATGACCTCAGATGTTCAGTCCCACAGTGCTCAGAGCCATTTGAACCATTTTTTATAAATCATTTCTGTTTAATTGTAGAAGTGCTTGTATAGGAAAATGTGCTGTAATAGTTTATACAGACGTGTATCGCCATGGCTCAGTTGGTAGACAGTACTAGCGATTGCTGTAGTAGTAGTAGTAGTAGTAGTAGTAGTTTTTGTTGTTGTTGTTGTTTAACAGGGTGCCCCAAAGGACCGGAAATTTTTGAATCGAAATTAATGGGTGAGCACGGTCACTTTACACATGCTCAGTTATGTCAATGTACACTACAAAGCAAGCCGTTACTGAATGCCAGTCATTTTTATTTCTTGAATATCACATCCGATAGATGAGCTCCCCCTCGGCGCACACATTCCTGCAGCATGATAAGAACGTTATGTATGGCCGACCTAAAATTTCAGTAAGAATCCTAGCAATTTCCTCTCGCCTTCTTCCTTGAAAGTTCTTCGATGTTAGCATGTCGCGTCCGAAAACTGCAATCTTAAGGTGGCCTCACAAGGAAAAAATCACGCACTGTCATTGCAGACGATCATCGGGGCCATGCAATGTCACCGTGCTTTGAATGACACGCATACCAATCATCGCACAGTTCCCGTCGATATCCGTATCGTACGTGTCGTTGGTCAGTCATGTTGAAACCAACTCTTCGCAGGAAAAGGGGGCAGTTTATGCGCAACAAAACACTCCATTATGGCAACATACCAAGCAGATGTTACAGCAGTTGCGCACCCATCATCATCTTCAATAGAGTAAGGGCTTATGACGTCACTCAATGACATGACGTACCACAGAGTAACCTCGCTGCTGTGCAACGGACGCTCGTGTAGGTGAGGTGGATTTTGCTGGAACCAGTAGCAAAAATTATGTCTAATGATAAAGCCACTGAGGTGGAAGTGAGCTTCGTACGACATCCACAGGTTGCTAATGAAACTGTCGTCATCGCGCAGTGTGCTAACAAGCGTTCAGCATATTGTTTGCGCGTTAGCAGATCGTTAGGCTAAAGTTGCTGAACGATCTTCAGCTTCCACGGATAAAACTTTAAATCCATTTTCAGTATTCGTTGAATACTCGAACGATGCAATTGTAAAGAAACTACATGGCGTCAAACAGAGCACTGTGAGCTTCTTATGAAAGCAATTGGCGCAGCCTCGATATCGTCTTCTACACGTGCAGTTCGGGATCTCCCTGCAGATCGCTTCTTCATTTACCGCAAAGGCACGCTCCACATCGTTCCATTACTCCATGTTTACCGTTTACTAAAAGGCAAGGCAGTGTGAGCATCATTCTATATGTCATTCGGCGCTACCTAAATGCAGCTTTACCACAACACGTTCCAAAATTTCCCATTCTTTTGAGTAACCCTGCAGTAGTAGTAGTAGTAGTAGTAGTAGAAGAAGATTCACACAGTACATCCCATAGTCACTTCAGTACGGTGACAGCAGTAGATTCATACCATAAATTCCAATAGGTTCCCAACTAGATGTAGTAGCAGAGTCATAAACATGGATTCTCAGGCAGCTGTAACAAAGTGACCACACACACACACACACACATTTGATGGTGACAGTATTATTCTTTAACTAACACTGATTTTTGCTAGAGGTACACCTTGGTGTGACGGGAATCTTAATACCGACGTAGATGAAATTTTGAACTCAATCATCCTTCCTATACCCTGAATGCGATATATTGTCCAGACTAGTACTGCATTTACAAATGACTCACACAATTCGTGCTTTGCGTTATACATAAGACACCTAACATTTTCAGTGGATTTCTAAATGGTGACAGATGGAGAATCTGAAGATGTGAGCAATATGTGAACCTTGCTCGTAATCAACTGAGGGGTAATGCGACTTTTATTAGCAAGCATAAACGCTGTAGTAGGATTTCAAAATCATTTTCCGATGAATGCCTGTATTATTCCTCCAACAAGGGCGCCTGTCCAGGAGGTCTTTCTGCTGGTCACAATAGCGGATGTCAGAAGATGTGATGTGATGTGAAGCGACCATGGGTGTAGAGTTGGGGTAATTCTACAAGCCTGCTAGGTTGAAGGACATTGAAATATATTCTACTGCAGTAAAACAGTTCCAACAATTGACTAATTCAGAGTTATACAACGGCATGAGGAGTTTGATTTTATGAAGGTTACTCTGCAGTATTTTGGATGAAGTTTGGATTTTGAGTATTCAATATCAAGTGTGAACATGGTGGGATATTGAAAATTTCGTGCACTGTTCAGTGGAGACTACGTAAAACCTCTTCCCACATTTCTATTTGTTTTTGCAATAATTGTAACAAAATGCTCTCCAAAACCATAAACAAAACGACTGACCTTAATATAGTTCGCAATGTGAGCACTCCAAGATAGCGATAGTGATCCTGAAAGAACTAGCGTAGGTTGCATGTTCTAAGTTTACAATTACAGATAGCAATCCAACACGACACAGCGATCTAAGACGGTGGATCTGGGGATAAGAGCATACACTGCAACGTCACTAGTCAAAAATAGTACTTCCATTTTCCACCGCACTGCAGTCGTCTATCTCCACGACTCGTCCTCCGTGTCCAGACTTAATAGCCGCCAAGCGGACCAGCCGCTTGTGCTCTGCACACTATCATGAAGGAGTGATGATCATTATGAAGTATCATCATGAGAGATGTACCACCTCCAGGTAGAAAAAAATGACTCATACAGTGGATTGTAAGCATTAAACCACTCCTCTCTCTCAATGTTTATTATTCGTTAGGTGTGTATGTGTATGATTCTCTTTTATTACTCCTTTAGCATAGCAGTTGGATAACATATCCGATGCAGTGCTTGATACATCTCAGCAGCAACAGAAATTAAGTCAGCACACATACCAACTCTATGATGCATCGTCTGATAAAAATCATATCCGGACACAGAATTGTTTCCATAATTTAAGTTCCAACTATATCCAACACAATCGACGATCATCATGTCATATACTGGAGCAGAAATCAATTCAGCATGCGGAATTATTTCCAGACTTTAGCTATCCACTATCATCGACGTCTGCACTACTCGTCTAGCTGCTACCGCGGTTTAATGTACACTATTGGCCATTAAAATTGCTACACCACGAAGATGACGTGCTACAGACGCGAAATCTAACCGACAGGAAGAAGATGCTGTGATATGCAAATGATTAGTTTTTCAGAGCATTCACACAAGGGTGGTGCCGGTGGCGACACCTACAACGTGCTGACATAAGGAAAGTTTCCAACCGGTTTCTCATACACAAACAGCGGTTGACCGACAATGCCTGATGAAACGTTGTCGTGATGCCTCGTGTAAGGATAAGAAATGAGTACCGTCACGTTTCCGACTTTGATAAAGATCGGATTGTAGCCTATCGCGATTGTGGTTTATCGTATCGCGACATTGCTGCTCGCGTTAGTCGAGATCCAATGACTGTTAGAAGAATATGGAATCGGTGGGTTTAGGAGGGTAATACGGAACGCCGTGCTGGATCCCAACGGGTTCGTATCACTAGCAGTCGAGATGACAGGCATCTTATCCGCATGGCTGTAACGGATCGTGCAGCCACGTCTCGATCCCTGAGTCAACAGACGGGGACGTTTGCAAGACAACAACCATCTGCACGAACAGTTCGACGACGTTTGCAGCAGCATGGACTATCAGCTCGGAGACCGTGGCTGCGGTTACCCTTGACGCTGCATCACAGACAGGAGCGCTTGCGATGGTGTACTCAATGACGAACCTGGGTGCACGAATGGCAAAACG
Source organism: Schistocerca cancellata (assembly GCF_023864275.1). Classification (NCBI taxonomy): domain Eukaryota; kingdom Metazoa; phylum Arthropoda; class Insecta; order Orthoptera; family Acrididae; genus Schistocerca; species Schistocerca cancellata. The sequence continues at coordinate 490,251,897 of NC_064633.1, read as the reverse complement.
TTATTTTTTCGGATGAATCCAGGTTCTATTTACACCATCATGATGGTCGCATCCGTGTTTGGCGACATCGCGGTGAACGCACATTGGAAGCGTGTATTCGTCATCGCCATACTGGCGTATCACCCGGCGTGATGGTATTGGGTGCCGTTGGTTACACGTCTCGGTCACCTCTTGTTCGCATTGACGGCGCTTTGAACAGTGGACGTTACATTTCAGATCTGTTACGATCCGTGGCTCTACCCTTCATTCGATCCCTGCGAAACCCTACATTTCAGCAGGATAATGCACGACCGCATGTTGCAGGTCCTGTACGGGCCTTTCTGGATACAGAAAATGTTCGACTGCTGCCCTGGCCAGCACATTCTCCAGATCTCTCACCAATTGAAAACGTCTGGTCAATGGTGGCCGAGCAACTGGCTCGTCACAATACGCCAGTCACTACTCTTGATGAACTGTGGAATCGTGTTGAAGCTGCATGGGCAGCTGTACCTGTACACGCCATCCAACCTCTGTTTGACTCAATGCCCAGGCGTATCAAGGCCGTTTTTACGGCCAGAGGTGGTTGTTCTGGGTACTGATTTCTCAGGATCTATGCGCCCAAATTGCGTGAAAATGTAATCACATGTCACTTCCAGTATAATATATTTGTCCAATGAATCCCCGTTTATCATCTGCATTTCTTCTTGGTGTAGCAATTATAATGGCCAGTAGTGTAGCTATGAGAATGCTGTTATCTGCCCCAACGTACAAGTTGAATGCGACTGGCATTAAACATGTAATTGTAGGTAGCTCCTCAGATTATGAGTGAAAGATAATAGTAATTTTTGAAACTCGACGATTTAGTGAGATAAAAGTAGTGCTTTCAGACTATGAATGATACCAAGTAAGTCAGAATACAACACAAATAACTGCAATGTACAGTGCTCAAACACCTGTAGTTTTACTAGTTTGTCATAAATACGTGTTTGTTCAATGTTCAAATGCCTGTAGTTTTACTAGATTGTCATACAATACGTGTTGAGGACTATCCAAGAACAGTAAAAAACCACGAGGGTCTTCCACAAGTCATGGCAACTATGGGGCGTCTTTCGATAATGCGATGACATGAGAATTCCACGATGTGCAATGAACCTGTACGGCAGTATGTATCTCAATGGAAGCATGGAAAACGGTTCCAGCAGAGGAGGTAACAGTAAAGGTTGAGGCCGGCCGCGGTGGTCTAGCGGTTCTGGCGCTGCAGTCCGGAACCGCGGGACTGCTACGGTCGCAGGTTCGAATCCTGCCTCGGGCATGGGTGTGTGTGATGTCCTTAGGTTAGTTAGGTTTAAGTAGTTCTAAGTTGTAGGGGACTTATGACCTAAGATGTTGAGTCCCATAGTGCTCAGAGCCATTTGAACCATTAGTAAAGGTTGAAATAAACACACATATTTGAACTCAAATTTATTGTGTGCGAGTACAAATGGAACAAAAATGAATCAATATCAACTGCTGCGCTTCAAAATAGTCCCCCAGTGCATACACACAGCGCTGCCAATGATGGGGAAGGCGACGAATGCCACCAGCGTTGCCATCAATGTGTGCCACCTGTCGGCGAATTGCCGTGAGGACATTCATCCTGTTTGCGAAACGACTCCCACGCAATGGGTTCTTCAGTTGTGGAGTGAGGTCGAAGTCACGTGGACTGAGGTCTGGTGAATAGGATGGGTGGAGGAGGATACATCTTGAAGCAGAGCCAACCCCACATAATGTTTCAGGAGCTGGTAACGAGCCATCTACGCATCTGTCGGTTGATTTCGTTAATGTTTGCTGTGGGCTTTTGAATGAATTTACCGCAATTAAGGTGATGCCACACGTTTGCATGATATACCATAGTTGCCATGACATGGAATGATCGTCGTACAAAAACGACATAGCACATAGTGCACTCACTGTCAGGAATCTACGTTCAGAAAGCTGTTGCGTTTTAGTTCAGTCACCCAGAAGGCAGTGTATCACTGTGTCACATGGTGCCCATATACCGATTTTTTTTGGGAATTTCTGGAATGTGCTTACAGAGCTTACACATCAGAACACCACACAGGATGTCTCTGCTACGAATTACGATGCATGCTGTGCTTCATTATGCAGCATATACGATGCATATGCATCTTCACTACCTGATGTTCCTAAGAAATTCGTAGCCGGCCGCTGTGGCCGAGCGGTTCTAGGCGCTTCAGTCCGGAACCGCGCGACTGCTACGGTCGCAGGTTCGAATCCTGCCTCGGCCATGTATGTGTGTGATGTCCTTAGGTTGGTTAGGTTTAAGTACTTATAAGTTCTAGGGGACGACCTCAGATGTTCAGTCCCAAAGTGCTCCGAGCCATTTGAACCATTTAAGAATTTCGTGCATGTTTATATTTGTGTATTATAATATGTTAAACCAAATTAAAAAAAAACTGAAAATAAATGAGTATTTAACTCTCTAAACTGTATTTCATTTCATCAAAAACGTCAAACATGTTGGGTGGAATATACAGTTAATATTACTAAAGTATACATGATAACTATGAGTCTGTACATGTTTTGTAATCTAGACCACAGTTTCCCAATATGTGTTCCGCAGAACACTGGTGTTCTACAGGAAGTGAATAAATGCTCCACCAAAAACCGTCAATAATACGGCAATTTGTTTCAACATTTTTGGCAATACTAACGGTATTTTTTAAAATTATCCTACAATTTTTGTGTCATTAATTATTATTTAAAACTGAAGTACTCACAGAATAAAACAAGTTTTTGTCATGTATTACAATTTTGCTAACATTCACAATAAACAAGCTGTTCCATAAAACCACTAGGGCTGTCAAAGTGTTCCGTGAGGGGAAAAGTTTAGGAATCCCTGATTTAGATAGAGAGACAATCGAGACATACATCGCAAGGATGAACGCAAAACATTTCCCTTTGGGCAGAGCATACAGAACTACCATAGCTCAAGTTGCAGCGCATTGCTGTCCATGCACAGGATACATACATATCTAGCAGAATAGTTCTTGATATGAGATTCCACAACTGTATAGTCCAGTGATGGCTATATCGAAGAGAATTAACATATTTTTTTATCAGATGAAACTTATAGTTCAACAGCTGCCATGCCAGAGTGAGAACAGTTCACACAGTTTCAGGTGTTGTCACTATGATATAAACTCCGCAGCTGGGATTGGACTTAGCAGTTCATTACTGGAAATGGAAATGAAGTCCCATGCTTCTTGACAGAGCGTAGGGGAATGATGCGGGAGACCCGCACCGCCGTACTAAGCAAGGTCCTAAGGCAGGTGGTTTGCCGTTGCCATCCTCCGACCGTAATGGGGAAGAATGATGATGAAGACGACAACAACAACACTCCGTCATCTCGGGGCAGGTGAAAATTCCTGGCCCCGCCGGGAATCGAACCCAGGACCCCGTGCTCGGGAAGCGAGAACGCTACCGCGAGACCACGAGTGGCGGACAGTTCATTACTAGAAGAGGCAAAGTGTGAGGAATGCGGTCGCTCAAAAAGTAGTGTCTACAGATGAGCCACGCGTGCTGTTTGAGGGAGGGAGGGAGGGAGGGAGGCCACTGCCCTCGCGAGTGCCACCCCGACCCCGTTCCGCACCGAACTCGGTATCCTGTGCGGGTACGACATCGCGAATTGCTAGTTAGTGTATTCTGCATCGACGAAACTTCCCTGTCAATTGATTCTTTGTGCGTTAGGATGTGTCCTTTCAGGCGATCCCTTCTTTTACTGAAATTGTGCCATAAAATTATTTTCTGCCTGATTCCATACAGCACCTCTCATCAATTATCGCCTCTATCCAACTAAGATTCGTCGTTCTTCAGTGGCACTACATTTCAAACGATTATACTCTCTTCTTGTCTGAACTGTTTATGGTCCATAGCATGTGTGTAAGTTAAACATAATGTAAATACACACAAATACACAAACACACAAACACACACACACACACACACACACACACACACACACACACACACACACAAACCTTTCACATAACTTATTAATCCCAAGCATAGTCACAACAGTTTAGAAATCGTAATTTTTGCATAAATGTTTTGCCTACATTAAGTTGTATATAGTTGCAGGAGACAAACTGTAAAGGAAAACAGACACTATAAAAACGTAATACAGCAGGAAAACCACAGCATGTGGTAAGAAGATATGAACACACAATTTTATGTGCCTCTCAAAAACCTGTAATTACGATTTAGAAACTAACATTTGTATATATTTAAACAGTAAAGAATATAACAATAAAAAAACACTGATAATGCTGAATTGCATTGAAACATGTCTGGGACAAAAACAAAATAGTGTTCACTAAAGGTGGACCTCACTCAAAAACATGTTATTGTTAAAGCAAACACAGAAAAAAGAGCTTCAACATCAAGATGATTATCGTCCATGTTTCACTTCAGTAGAAGGCTACAGTGGAAACAAACACATTCAGGAAACACTTAGGGAAACTTTATTTTAGATTCGCTGTTTAACACATTTATCTTCTTCAGAAATGCTTTTCTTGCTATTACTGGAGCGGATTCTCTGTGCTTTGGTTTACAAAACTTTCCAACTATTTTTCGTGTGTCATTTCTTAATCTAATTCTGTCGGCAGCGCCTGATTTAATTCGTCCTACATTATATTACCCTTGTTTTACTTTTTTTGGCATTCGTCTTATAATTTCTTTTCAAGACAGTGCCCATCAACGATAAACATGAACAATAAGCAAAAGTTCGTTGTTTCCTGTCCTTGCCGGCGTTGCAGCTTTAATCGCCAGTAATTTAAATTCAAAGGCGGAGAGACAGTACTGGTCGCAACGAACATCTGTACCGCTCACGGGGTAAGTACAGTAAGCGCCATAACCCGATCCCAGAAACTTTGCTCAGTGGAAGAGGAGCGAAAATAAACGAACATGTGTCTCTGCTTGTCTGTAGATACTCGACAGTAACTTTCAAAACGACGGTCGAAGTTGTCGATGTAATAAAGATGCCTCTTAGCGCACGATATTCTCCGCCGATAGGGTGGCACAGCGGTTAGCGAGCGACCTCTCACTTTTGCGTCCCGTATTCGAAGCCCGATTATTGTTTTTATTGTCATTTATCTACCCATGTCCGTACAAGATTACAACACGAATGTTTCTTATCAAGTTGAGAGATACAAGGGCATTATATTAACTGTAAAATTACACCTGAATATCACAACAATAGTCACATTTATTATATACGTGTGTATAGTATATTGACGGGTTACAGTCTTTTTAAATCCTCATATTCTCATATTTCATTCTCATATCAATTCTTAAATTAATTCTTATATTTTATTCATATGTTTACTCTCCAGAAAGATTTGGCACATTCTCTTGGATGATATCGATCGCAGAAACATTCGAAACACAGATTTCTGAACACCACGAGCTTCACACGTATGCAGATTTGCCTCAGCGACATTTCTTCGTACAACTCTCATTCTGGAAGGAAACGTCGTTAAGATTGGTGAAGATCTCTCGTGTGTTGGCAATAATTTCGCGACAAATCACGCACAACGGATCACTTTTCCGTAAAACTGGCGTTTGCAGTTGATCATGAATCAAGATACGCTACAGAAAAGTCTCTGAAACAATTTTCTCATTCGTTTACCTTCCCTTAGTTCAGTCACCAGACACACAATTGGTAGACGAGTAAGGAGAACGTTATTTCAATATGCATTGGAAAATATTCGTGTACCAAAGTCCTACGGACATCGGTAGATGAATGAAGAACAAAAATAATAAGTGTGTTTCGGACACGGGGCGTAAAAGTGTGGACCCGCGACGCTCTCCACTGTACCAGCGATTCTGATAAACTATTTACTCGCTAAATGGCAGGCATCGTACCTAGTTTTCTCAAACACGTGCAAGTATCTACGGATAAGCCGAGACATGGGTTCGCTTATTTTGGCCCCTCTTCCACTGCGAGAAGATTTTGGAAAGTCGGGTTATGGCACTTGGCGTGTTCTCCTCGTCAGTGACAAGTCCCAAAGCAGCAACGGCCGGGGCTGGCCGCCTCGTTGTCGGTGTCTCCCGCGCACCCCGCGAGCAGATGCGACAGCTGCGCTGGGCCGTCTCCTCAACCCCCAATACAGCTGCAAACGGGTTCTGGCACGGCTCCGGCTGAAGGGGCGCCGGTTCCCTCTCCCTCTCTCTCTCTCTATCTGTGTGTGTGTGTGTGTGTGTGTGTGTGTGTGTGTGTGTGTGTGTGTGTGTGTGCAGCTCTTCAACTGCCGACGACTGCAAGTTCACTTCACCTGAGCCAAAATGTCACGGGTGAAGCACCTTTTCAAAATAACATGCAAAGGATTAGTAGGTGGAGCAGTGACTAACAGACCATCCTCCATGCAAATATATCTAACGTACTGTGCGTAAGTAGGAGGAGGGACCCATTTCAGTACTGGGATAAACCAAGGAAATCGGTATCAGACGTAAAAAATACCTAACACCAACGTTCTACGGCGACCTAAGTAGATGGACCACAGATACTTAGCTGTGGGAAAAGGCAGAACCCAGGCTGAGATTCATTGGAAAAATCCTTAAAAAAAATCATAATTCATCCACAAATCAAGTGACTTGCAAAACATTTCCTCAATCAATTCGTGAGTACTGATCAACTTTCTGTGACGCTTATCGGATAGAATAAAAGGAAAAAAAAATGGAGAAGAGCCAATGGACAGTGACGCGTTTCGATACGAGATCATTCAGTAAGCGTCATGGAGGTTTTCAACAAGCTACACGAGAGGCGTACTGTGTAATGAAGGGGTTAACTGGTAAAATTCTGAGAGTAGTTTCCACAAAGAGCCAGGTAACAAGTTACTTCCTCACGCAGATATGTCATCACGAGACATTCGTGGAAATCAGAGCTCGAACGTAAGATGGATCACGGAAAACAGATCTGCAGAACTTCGCAGGACGAGGCACTGATCAACTTAATGTGACTCTTTTATCTTTAGAAATGCTTCGGAAATTCACGTATCCCTAGCGCTCCAGAGAAACTAGGGGCTTGTGGCACGTCTTTCTATGTTGGAGAAAACAAGGGCATACCCTCTCTACATTAAAGAAGGGGAGAAGGAACATTACTATGGGACGAACACACACATTCTAAACTATGTTATGGATTAATTTTGGTTAATGATTTGTAGAGCAGAAAGGATGGCTATATAATGTAACAAAATCAAACGAAGAATGAGAACCTTACGTACATGGCGAGCCCATTAAAGACGAAGCACAACTTCGGATTGTACAAGGTCGAGGCAGGAATCCGCCGTCTTCACACCCAAGTAACTATTTGAGAACTGGGCTCAGGCAATTTAGAAAACCCATGAAAAATACAATCTTGATGGGTGAAGCGTATTTAAATACCTGCTCCTCACCATACACCATATCTTTTCAAAAGATATTAGTGGACATTAATATGGATGGTGTCTAATCATTGTCGTTATGACGGCTTGAAATCTGCCACAGACACAAGACATTACCTTTCTCTGCATATATGAGGAGGAATGACAGCCCATTACTCCTGAAGAGCTGAACCGAGAGATAGTGATGTCTCGGGCGAAGCCGACGTCCCAAGCTCACCCAAAGGTGCTCCATTGCTCTCAGGTCGGGACTTCAGATAGGCCAGTCCCTTCCTGGAATGCTGCCGTCCACGAACCACTGTCTCACGAACGCTGCTTTGTGACAGGGAGCACTGTCATGCTGATACGATCAACCATTGTTTCCGAACTATCCACAAGATATTGTAAAATCTGTTTATATCATTCCGCATTTATTATTTTCTTAAGCAAAGTTAGTTCAGGAACCACACCCTAACCACAAATAGCACTCCACACCGTAACACCATCACCTCTGTACTTCACTGTTTGCATTACACATGGTGGCAGGTAACGTCCTCCATAGAGTCGCTAAATCCAAACTCTTCCTTTGGATTGCCACCAAGTAAAGTGTGATTCATTACTCCAAACCACTAGTTTCTAGTCATCCACTGCGCAGGGACGTCACTCTTTACATTGTCTCAAGTGCAGGTGACTAGAGACTGCTCGATCATTGTACCTCACTCTGTTTAGCTTCCTAGGCACAATCATTGCGCTAGCTGGGCTGCTGGAACACTCGAGTGATTCCTTCCGCTGATTTCAAAGGATTTTTTACAACCACCCTACGCAATGCTCAAAGGTCCCAGCCCACTGGTACATTAAGTCTGCGTGGTCTTGGTTTGGCTGTAATTGTTCCTTCACGTTTTCACTTCATAATCACATCACCAATAGTCTACCTGCCCACCTTTAGAAAGGTTGGAATCTCCATGATGGATCCGTTACTCAGGTAACACCCAATGGCTCGTCACGTTCGAAGTCACTCAGCTCACCGGCCCATTCTACTGTTACTGACAACACAGTACTCACTCCCTTTTTTATACCTGTGAGTCCCCTCTCATCACATTTAGCAGTCAATTACGCACTACATAGGGGTTTCCGGATACTTTTGAACAGACAGCGGATATTATTCGCAAGTACTTCATACACCACAATACGGCATGAACACACTAGTTGTCTGCACTATCCTTATTTTATTACTTCGTTTGTGTTGTTCGCAGGAAAAACTGTCCACTACCCTGTTTCAATCCGATTTCCTCTAATTTTACCATTGTGGTTACCAGGATACATGTTGGCATGAGCTGGTGTGTCTTGATACGCATGGAAGTGAACTTCTGTGTAAAATTGTAGGAAGCTACTGAGTTAATAGCTGACGAAAAACTCTATGGGCATGTATTTATAATTGTTTTATTTATGTCTAGTTTACAACTCATAGCAGAAACTTCACAAACTGTTGGAAACCACTTAGGATCAACAACACTAACATTTATTTGCCAAATACAGAATTATATGTACGTCTTTATCTGCAGCCACCGATGTGAGCTGACAAGTGTGTACAGAATATTCCATCACCTCGACTGTGGGCCACTGCGACTTCATAATGATACCACTTCTCAAAAATAACAAGAGATTTGTGATTACAGGAACCTATTCTGGCACCAGGGTTGTTCTAATCATTACCCTCAATGTACGATTTGAGAAGTTTACTTGCTATGGGAACAATTTTTTTTGCAAGATAAACATTTGGTTCCTTGTGATTTATTATTTCACTTACAACAACTTCACAAAAAGTTAGGAAGATTACACATGCCACCAGTAATGAGGAGGTGAAAGATGGACAAAACACCCAACTGAATCAAGACAGGTCGACAATGTCAGGGTACAGACAGGGATTAGTGATCACTGATGGTTACTGAAGTTGATAAATCCACAAAGACAGCTAAGACAGTTTTTATGCTGGAATGACCAAATAACTGGTTGTTAGCAACCTACTTAGACAATGAACGGACATCACTTAGTTCCAATATCAAGGATGTACAGGAATTATAGGCAAAATTAAAACTTACTGTAAATCATGCTCTGGGGTATCGTGTGCTGAGTAAATGGAATAAAGATGGAGAAGACCCACTGTGGTTCAGAAAATACTGAGCAAACAGCTTGTCGCACTATCAGTTCAAAATAGAATACTAAGATGTCGACAGGTAAAAGTTAGTACAAATTTGTGTAAACAGATCAATGCGACAAACATACAGCAGACCCCTCCATCATACATCAGTCGAATTTCTTGCCAAGAGTCCAAGATTATTCTTATCCCATTTAAAATTACTAAGCAGGCCGAAGGCTTCTATTCAGTCACATGTTAACCAGTCGTGTGGCAACAGAAGTCAACAAAAGAGAATATGAAGTTTTAAATTTCAGGTGTAAGCAATTGTTCGTGCAGGAGGAGCATACAAACGCACTGTCGTTTGACTGTCGTGAAGACTGCAGTGAAGACTGCAGTATGGAAGACAGTAACAGACACCCTGGCGTAGAGAAAAAGAAAGTTGTCATGTCCTGATGACATCACAATCCAGTTTTACAGACAGTATTCTGCAGTACTGGCCCCTTGTCTATCTTGCATTTATCGCGAATCTCTCATATTCTGCACAGTTAAAAGCGACTGTAAAAAAGATCAGGGACTCCTGTATATAAGAATAGAAAAAGAACAAACCGACAAATTACAGACCAATACCCTTAACGTCGGTTTGAAGCAGATTTCTTGGACAGTTTGAATAAAAACTTTCCTTAGCATAGAAAAGGTTCTGTTCACAAATCAGCAAGGATTCATAAATCATCACTATATCCTGTGAACCATAGATGAAGAGCAACAGGCAGATTTCACACTCCTAGATGTCTGGAAAGCTTCTGACACAGTGCCCCAAGGCAGACTGTTAGCTAAGGTCCAGGCATACGGAATAGGTTCCCAGATACGTGAGTGGCTCAAAGATTTCTTAAGTAATAGGAATTTGTACATTGTCCTTGACGACGAGTATTCATCAGAGACAAGGGTACCATCAGGACTGCACCAGAGTAGCGTGAAAAAACCACTCTCGTTCTCTATATACATAAACGATCTGATGGATAGGGTGAGCAGCAATATATGACTGTTCACTGATGATACGGTAGTGTACAGGAAAGTGTCTTTGTTGAGTGACTGTAGGAGGATAGAGGACAACATGCAGAATTTCTGTTTTTTGTGAAGAATAGCAGCTTGCCCTACATGTAGAAAAATGTACATTAACTCAGATGACTAGGAGAAACAATCTTTTAACATTTGAAAACAGTAACTGAATACAGTATTAGTGGTGTGCTTCTTGGCAGTCACATTAATTAATTATCTAGCCGTAATATTGCAAAGCAATATATAGTGAATGAATATGTAAGATGAGTAATTACGGAAGGAAAATGGTCGACTTTGGTTTAATGTAAAATTCTGAGAATGTATATTTCATCTATAAAAGAGACTGCGTGTAAAACAGTAGTGAGACCCATTCTTGAGCACTGTTTGAGTGTTATTTCTGCTACATACATTTTGCATAATGATCACGAAGACAAGGTGCGAGAAATTAGGACCCGTACAAATGCATATAGACAGTTGCTTGTCCCTCGCTGCATTTGGAAGTGGAACAGGAAAACAAATGACTAGTAGTAGTAGTAGTACTACAAGGTACCCTCGGGCATGCACTGTGTGGTGGTCTGCAAAGTACATATGTAGATGTAGATTAGCCACTGTTATCATCTCACTTATTTATTTAGTTAACCTTACAAATTGCTATTTAAATTAGAGAGCTTCCTGTGTTTGCCTTCATAGTTTCTTCTTCCAACATCAAAATTCAGAAACTTGAAAGATTATTATTTCACTACAATACTTAATAAAATTCATTTTTTTATGAAAACTGAGAGGCTTCAGAAATGTCATACAACAGTAATGTGTAGTCCATCAAGAAGGTAATGCAAATAATTAAAATGGTAACATCTAACTGACATGGGATTGGATAACAGCTAACACGAATTTATCTTGTAAATCTGTACTTTCCTTTGAAAAGCCATTTTTCTACTGTGCTGGAGATTAATTTTGGCATACACTACAGGGAGCTGGACACTGCTGCAGGCCTGCACCTTGCTCCCCCCCCCCCCAAAAAAAAGAGGGATTTAGTTGTATTTTTGTTGCTCATGATGGCTTCAATAGATTGACTGAAACACATCAAAGGCACACAAGTAATAATTACAGATCAACATTAACTGATTATCAATGCCGAGAGGAAAATGTCATAAATAACTCTGCCTATCAATTGTATAAAAAAGGATCCTCACCATAGTATGCAGAATTCCTCTTCAGCTGAATAATGAAACCTACAAGGCCATTTTTAAAGTATTAAGTAGCATCCAGTACTAAAAACCACTTGAAAATGGCTCCAAAACCAGTTGTACAAGAAAATACGCTCAGCTGAGGTGGTACTTACATACTGTGTTTACATGGGCAGATGCAGATGTCCCAGAACGAATAAGATAATTTGAGAAGGAATAAATGCTGATCACTACGGCACTTCTGAACAAAATGTATTATAAATTAGTTTAACTGCTTTACCAACAATGGAACTATGGCTGCCCTTCCCTCCCACACGGGCAGGTTATGATAATGGGGAGGCAGGGGAGGAATTGGAATCACCTATATGACGAAGCATAGAAGGCACACCAGTTGCATTTAGAGTATGTGTTGCTCACAGAACATTTTTCCTGGACAGGAAAAAATGCACTTTTTTAATGATGCCACCACCATTTGTCTGTAATAATTTTTATTTTATAGTTATACAATACAGATTTTGGCCTTATGTCATTATCAAGTGCAAAAACTTATTTATATGTCAAAAGATGTCAGACTGGTATGAAATACAAGTCCTGGTCAAAAAAGCATACCTGGTCATATAGTTCAGATCTGTCATTAGTAAATGTGCAAACATCTCTAAAACGCCTAAATAAGTTGCAGAATTTCATTTCTGGACCCTACAGCACAGATGTTATACGAAACTGCTAACCAACAGACAATCTGCCCTCAGTCAAACTCAGATAGATTGCACACCTGCCCCATTCTACACACTGACAGTACGCTCACTGATGTTATACGCACCGTGGTTGTATCTGACGAACACTCATTTCTCGCCAAGTGATGCCACTATTGTCTGGACAGGTTAATATTGGTAGTAGGTCGGAAGCCATAATGTTCATTAAAGTATTATGTAAAAATTTAAAGTAAATCAGTCAAGAACATTACAGATTTTTGGTGATAACATAGCTCATTTACACACACACACACACACACACACACACACACACAAACATGCACATATTTGAATACAATGTTGTGTCAAAATTTCAAAACAAACATTTACATTTTTATTCATACAGATTGTCCACGTTCACTATTGTTAAATGAAAAAATTCTAAAGCAAAAACTTTACATCTGAGAGCCCTACAAATGCAGGATACCAAGTGAAATAAACACTGAAATTTTCATACAGATAATTACCAACAGTCTCTAGATATATTAAAAATAAAAAATTATCAGTGATGCAGCATTGTCACTGACCAACAGAAAATGCTACCTTTGTTAAGCATTCTTATTTAGGTAATTACAATGAAACTGTCCACTATAATGGACAAGACTGTGCTTGCGACACTCAACACTAACTACGAGCAGTCTATAGTCCTGTGACACTGTAACATTATTTCTGTCACGAGAAGTAATCTAGTTCTTCACAAATACAATAATGCAAATTCCTTTGTCTTTGAAACTCTACATACAGATAGCATATAGCTTTGATCTGAAAGTATGTTTCTTCTCAAAGGTTTTGAATTCGATAGAACTTCCCCATATTTTCTGCAGTAGGAACAAAAACAGAATTTTTATCTGGCCACAATACAATACATGCACTTCTTCAATCTGCACATTATATATAATCCTTTATCTACATGTAAATTTCTGTGCCATGCATGGTTGAGTGAGCTGTATACGATTATTAGCCACTTTCTCTCTGTTTCTACTTGCTTCTCAAACCAGAAAAAAAAAACTGTAACACATGTTATATAGGACGGAAGTAGTAGAACCTCAACAGTATTCTGTGAGAAAACACAGCGTCTCCTCCTAAGATATCCAATTTCAGATTCAGAATTTCTGATATTCTTCTGTGTAGGATATACCGACCTTTTCCGTTCTAATTCCTTTCTCCTCTGTTGTCACAACTACTTGTTAAAGGCTCAAAACATTTTGGCAATAATCTAGAATAGACTGCACTGGCATTCTGAAAGGTCTTCCTTCCTTTCTGTATTTATCCTTCTTAAATGTTCGATCCATTTCACATTGCACTGCATTGTTATCCATATGTACTTCAATTATATGAGGTGCTCCGAAAGTACAGCGCTAATCTTGTTATTGTACATAAAATGCTCTTTCTGTTTGTTGTTTGCAGTATTTAACCACATTTAAAGAGAATTCCTCAGAACATCAAAGAAAACGCTGTCAGGAGAATTTCCTTGTAATCACCCAGTACCAACACTTTCCTGTGCATACAATGAATATCATGGTCCTATTACACTTTGCTGAGATACACTTGTATCACATTTGTTACTTTTACACATTTGCTGTCCAGTTCAATAAATTGTGCTGTAGAAGTAAAATATTTTTTGTTTCAGTCACTTAACAGTGAAGACAGCCCACAATAGATTCGTCATCAGTCAACAATTCTGCACAGCATCAAATTTTTTTTGAAAATCTTCCTAGTTGGTAGAATATAACTGTTCATCTGCAATTGCTTTTTCCAAGAGCTCCAATTTCAATGAGTGGTGTTTCATGAATACACATTAATTTTTTTTTCACGAAGAATGTAATGATATTGAGTTCGCTCAAGGAGAATAGCAAGGGACTACATGATCATACATTAGAAACTAACATGGATTTCTACCAATGAACACTAACTATTTCTCAAAAGTTGATGCACATTTTATACCTCAATGAGATGTTAAAGTTAGCTTTGTATAGTGAAGTACCCCAAGACAGCTCTTCGCATTAAATATACATAGACAGACAAATAAAATTTAACCATCACATCACGTCAGTTATAAATTTAGTCATATGACACCACTGACTGTCATCTACACCTACAGTGCATACTGTGAAGATCAACCAGCCAGTTGGTAGATCAGTACAGGGTGACACAAGGGAGATGGACGGTTTTGAACAGCGTAGTACTGAGGGCGCAGTGGTGAGAGGTGGTCATGGTGGGGATAGTTCTGATCCACACAAGACGCCATTTCATTTACTCAGTCACTATGGAGCAGTGGGACTTGCAACGTCGAGTGTTTGTCTATGACAGTTTCATGAAAAGTGGTGAGTCTATTATTGTTACACAGCGATTGTTTCGTGCGCAGTTTAACGGCAGTCAACATGGAGCTGTTCCGAGCCTTAACACAATCCTCAGATGGGTGGAAAACTTCAGATCAACTGGAAACATACTGGATAAGAAGCATCCTGGACCGAGACACAGAGTAACGACACCAGAAAATGTTGAAAGGGTAAGGCAAGTGGCAGGCAGAAGCCCAGGACGGTCAGCTAGACGTCATGCTAGTGAGTTACGAATCAATCGTGAATCGGTTGGACAAATTTTGCATAAAGAATTAAAATTCCATCCCTACAAAATGCTCATTGTCCAACAACTTAAGGAAACTGATTTTGCCTTACGAGAAGAGTTTGCTTACAGAATGCACATGATTTTGGGATCGAATGAAAATGAAATTTTATTGATGAGCGGTGAAGCTCATTTTCATTTAAACGGGACCGTGAATGAGCAAAACCTACATTACTGGGCTCCAGAACATCCACACCTTATCCACCAGCGTCCTCTACACTCATAAAAAGTAACAGTCTGGTGTGCTCTTGGCTCTGTTGGCATTATTGGACCTTATTTTTTTGAAGAGAACGGGGCCACAGTTACCGTTAATTCGGTTCGTTACATTCGTATGCTTGAAACATTCTTGAAACCAGAACTAAGAAGACGACGAATACCTTTAAAACGCGTTTGGTTCCTGCAGGATGGGGCAAAATCGCACACTGCAAACACTTCAATGACAGTTCTTAGAAGCATGTTTCCTGGTCGGATTATCTCACGTTTTGGCAATGTTCCTTGGACTCCAAGGTCTCCCAACTTGTCAGTAAGTGACTTTTTCTGTGGGGGTACCTTAAGAACTGTGTCTATAAACACAAACCACGAAATTTGGATGAGTTGAAGAATGCTATCACTCAAGAAATTGCTGCCATCTCTGCATAGATTTTAGTCCGTGTGATGGAGGATTTTGAGAAGAGACTTGAGTCCTGCATCGAAAGGATGAACATCACCTTGACGACATTATCTTTCACAAATAACTTTGTTAACTAAAATGGCAAATAATGAGCTTTGATTTTGTGTAAATAAACTTGCATTAATTTTAAAGTTGGCTGAGTATTATTTCATAAAAAACCATCCGCCTCCCAAGTGTCACCCTTTATTTTAGGTCAATGAGGAAACCCCTAGGTCACTCAATATATGTGGTAATGGAAAGTGCTGGTAGAATGTAAAAACATTAACCCATTACGGCCTACCATCCTTATTTGAGACATCACTTTTTATTGTTACAGCAGCGAATTTTGTAATCCTACATTACTGAATGAGGCAGTAAAAATGGAAAAATATGATGGTGATGTACAAACTCAATTTATTGTGAAAAATTTCTTCAGTTCATACACTGTGTCTGTTGAAGTCAACTGGTTCACATCCAGTGCACAGTGACATTTTATTTTATTACTCTTTTTTATACGAATTAGTAAAATCCTTAACTAATTGTATGATTATAATATAGACTTGTACTTTCATTATGGATGTATAGTCCTTTAAGTTTAATTTTTTTTTCTTTTCATAACAGCTATTTCTAAGCAGTGTCCTCAAATGAGGATGCTGGGATTTAGTGTTAGTAATTTATGCTCATGGAATAAATATACACTTGAACATAATTTATAAAACTTCAGGGTGCATTAAACGATAAAGCATGGGGGTAGGAAAAATACTGAAATGGTAATGTTCCTGAAGTTTTAGAAAGAAGAACAACACCTTATCTCAGAAGAAACTGATGTGGACATACTAGCACTGCCATCCAACAATGACGACTTAACCAATGAAACAGGAAATAATGATGAAGACACTGAAATACCTTGTACTGAGATACTGCAGGTGTTATCAAAATACAAGGACATGTGGATGAAAACAAAAATGATAAGAGTTTAGAATTTCAATTCAATGAATGGCTTAGAAAGAAAACAAAGATGTGTCAAATGACACACTGTCCTAATGCTACCAACCAACAGGTGAAAAGCAAATCAAAATTTAAGAGCATTGAAATAAAAATTCCTAACTAACGCTTTCTGAATTGTCTGAACATTATTTTCACTGAAGATGTTAACAAGATTTGTGAGGAAACACTACATTATGAAACAGATCCTAAAGTAAAGCACACAGTGCTGTTCTCAAACACAGTATGAGCTAGTTGACATTTGTGAGCAGCTGGAAATCACCCCGACTACTGTCAAACGATTGGCTGCTGCTGTGAACCAGTGTGCCGAAGCCTTCCCGAGTGTCACGTATGTGGTACCAAACATACGCCGAGTACTGTCCTACCTTACGAATTCTGTCTCCTCGGCAGGAAGTATCGGACCTGTCTTTACTCAACCTCTCGACTGTGAGTGGCGTGTCGATGGTAAATCTAGGCATCCTGTACAGAGTAGACAGGGACCAGGGTGGACTCAAAGAATGTCATACTGATCCTTTTAACCAAAAGGTTCCAGGTGCTTTCTTTCACTAAAACTGAAACGAATGGCATTCACTTCAGTTGTTTTGGCAATACCTGTGTTGTCTCATGTCAAGAAGAGGCAAACTCAGAAGGATAGGGTCTCTCAATCATCGGCAATTCAAATGTACGGAGAATGGTACCTCTCAGAGAAATTGCAGCAAGTGGCAGGAAGTAACACCAGGTGCACTCAGTGTACATGCCTGGGGACCCCAATCAAGATATAGAGGCTATTCTGCCAGACTCTGAGGGAACATGATGTGGCCAACTGCTCACTGTGGCACATCTTAGAACAAACAATTCCTTTCATCCGGTCTCCGAGGTCACACTTGTTATGTTCCAGTGACTGGCAAAGAGGGTTGAAAATACCAGCCTTGCCCACAGAATTTCAACGAAGCTCACAATCGACGTACCTAAGTCAAGTGGAAAGCTTGAACAAGAGACTCCAAAAGTTTGTGACAAGCTATGCTGTGACATCCTAGACATGCGTCACAGGTTTCAAAGTTGCAGGCTCCAGATGCGCAGTACACATCAGAGTACTACCCAAGTAGCTGACTGTGTGTGTGTGGTACACACAAGGGTTTTTTAAAGTGTATGCAGAATGGATAGAGAAATAGGTAATGAAGCTCACGTATTTGTCACAGTAGACAAGAAACTCAAATCCACAGTAGACAAGAAACTCAAATCCACTGAGGTAAAAATTGAAGCTGCATGTGAGACTGTTTGGGGAAGACTCAGTATCAAGGATGCGTATAAAATGCAAAGTAGATCTTTCTATCATCCATCGGACTCACCTCTTAATGTAACTGAAAACTTTAAACAAAACCTCAACGAGCTTGTATGTTAAGTTCCTGAATAATAATGTAATTACTGGTGGAGACTTTAATCATCCAACAATTAATTGGGAAATTTACAGTTTTGTTAGTGATGGGTGTGACTAGACATCCTATGAAACATTACTAAACGTCTTAACTACCTAGAACAGATTGTTCAGAACCCCATTCATGATGGAAATAGATCCAATAGCTACAAATAGACCTAAACTCTTTGAAGACGTCCACACCAAAACTGGTATCAGTGACCATGATGCAGTTGTATTAACAATGATTACCAAGGTACAAAGGACAAGTAAAATGTTGTTGTTGTTGTTGTTGTTGTTGTTGTTGTTGTAGTTGTAGTTGTTGTTGTTGTTGTTGTTGTCGTCGTCGTCTTCAGTCCAGAGTCAGGTTTGATGCAGATCTCCATGTTACACTATCCTGTGCAAGCTTCTTCATCTCCAAGTAACTACAGCACCGTACATCCATCTGAATCTGCTTAGTGTGTTCATCTCTTGGTCTTCCTCTACGATTTTTACCCTCCACCCTGCCCTCCAATACTAAATTGGTGATCCCTTGATGCCTCAGAACATGTCCTACCAACCGATCCCTTCTTCTTGTCAAGTTGTGCCACAAATTCCTCTTCTCCCCAGTTCTATTCAGTAGCTCCTCATTAATTACGTGATTTACCCATTTAATTTGCAGCATTCTTCTGAAGCACCACATTTCAAAAGCTTCTATTCTCTTCTTGTCTGAACTATTTATCAAGCATGTTTCACATCCATACATGGCCACACTCCATACAAATACTTTTAGAAAAGACTACCTGACACTTAAATCTATATCTGATGTTAACAAATTTCTCTCCTTCAGAAACACTTTTCTTTCCACTGACAGTATGCATTTTATATCCTCTCTACTTCGACCATCATCAGTTATTTTGCTCCCCAAATAGCAAAACTCATCTATTACTTTAAGCGTCTCATTTCCTAATACAATTCCCTTAGTATTACCTGATTTAATTTGACTACATCCCTTTACACTGGTTTTGCTTTCGTTGATGTTCATCTTATATCCTCCTTTGAGGACACTGTCCATTCCATGTAACTGCTCTTCCAGGTCCTTTGCTGTCTCTGACAGAATTCCAAAGTCATCGGCAAACTTCAGTTTTTGTTGCTTTTCCATTGATTTTAATTCCTACTTCAAATTTTTCTTTTGTTTCCTTTACTGCTTGCTCAGTATATAGACTGAATAACATCAGGGATAGGCTATAACCCTGTTCACTCCATTCCCAACCACTGCTTACTTTCCATGCCCCTCGACTCCTATAACTGCCATCTGGTTTCTGACAAATTGTAAATAGCCTTTCGCTCCCTGAATTTGACCAATGCCACCTTCAGAAATTGAAAGAGAGTATTCCCGTCAACATTGTCAAAAGCTTTCTCTAAGTCTAAAAATGCTAGAAATGTAGGTTTGCCTTTCCTTAATCTATCTTCTAAGATAAATCGTAGGGTCAGTATTGCCTTGCATGTTCCAACATTTCTATGGATTGCAAACTGGTCTTGACCAAGATCGGCTTCTACCAGTTTTTCCATTCATCTGTAAAGAATTCGTGTCAGTGTTCTGCAGCCGTGACTTATTAAACTGACATTTCGATAATTTTCACACCTCTCAACACCTGCTTTCTTTGGGATTGGAATTATTATATTCTTCTTGAAGTCTGAGGGTACTTTGCCTGTCTCATACATTTTGCTCAACAGATAATAAAGTTTTGTCAGGGATGGCTCCCCCAAGGCTATCAGTAGTTATATGGAATGTTATCTACTCCCAGTGCCTTGTTTTGGCTTAAGTCTTTCAGTGCTCTGTCAAATTCTTCATGGAGTATCATGTCTCCCATTTCATCTTCACTTACGTCTTCTTCCATTTCCATAATATTGCCCTCAAGTACATCACCCTTGTACAGACCCTCTATATACCCCTTCCATCTTTCTGCTTTCCCTTCTTTGCTCAGAACCGGTTTTCCACCTGAGCTCTTGATATTCATACAAGTGGTTCTATTTTCTCCAAAGATCTCTCTAATTTTCCTGTAGACAGTATCTATCTTACCCCTAGTGATATATGCCTCTAAATCCTTGCATTTGTCCTCTAGCCATCCCTGCTTAACCATTTTGCACTTCCTGTCGATCTCATTTTTGAGACATTTGTATTCCTTTTTGCCTGCTTCATTTACTGTATTTTTATATTTTCTCCTTTCATCAATTAAATTCAATATCTCTTCTGTTCCCCAAGGATTTCAACTAGCCCTCGTCTTTTTATCTACTTGAACCTCTGCTACCTTCACTATTTCACCTTTCAAAGCTACGCATTCTTCTTCTACTGTATTTCTTTCTCCTGTTCTTGTCAGTCATTCCCTAAAGCTCTCACATCCAGATCCCATCTCCTTAAATTCCCACCTTTCTGAAGTTTTATCAGTTTTAATCTACAGAAACATGTAGAAAGATATACGAGGGCAGTTCAATAAGTAATGCAACACTTTTTTTTCTGAAACAGGGGTTGTTTTATTCAGCATTGAAATACACCAGGTTATTCCCCAATCTTTTAGCTACACAACACTATTTTTCAACGTAATCTCCATTCAATGCTACAGCCTTACGCCACCTTGAAATGAGGGCCTGTATGCCTGCACGGTACCATTCCACTGGTCGATGTCGGAGCTAACGTATATGTTCATTAAACTAGATAATAAAAAATAAATAAAAAAAACAAGTTTCATATTGCAATGAGGAACTTAAAACTTTTAGCAAAGGAAAGGAGTGTGTAGAAGAACTATGGCTGAATTTTAAGAGTAGTTGACCATGTATTGGATAGGCATATATGCAGTAGAACACTTCATACCGGAGGGAGAGTTCGCGGTGACGGAGCTCCATGGTATATAGCAACGGTAAAGAAACTTCTAAAGAAACAGAGACTAAGAACAGGGCTATATTTACACTTTTGCCTACCAATCTTAGTGGTACCAAAGTTAGTATCCAGTCACTCATGAATGAGAGACAAACTTAAACTGAAGGTTGCAAAGCTAAAGCAGAAACACTTAACACCATTTTCAAACCTTCCTTAGCAAAGAAAGACCAAGGAGAATTGCCCCACTTGTACCACTTAAAATATAGCTGGAATAAGTGTCAGTGCCAGTGGTGTAGAGAAACAGCTACAGCTATTAAAACTGAACAAAGCTGAAGGGCTCAATGGAATCTCCCTCAGATTCTATATTGAATTTGTGGCTGAGTTAGCCCTTCTTCTAAATATAATTTTCATAGATAACATAAGAGTGTGTCCAGTAGTTGGAAGAATGCAGAGATCACAACTGTTTAAAATGAGGGTAGTAGAAGTAATCCACATAACTACCATCCAATCCTTGGCATCAATCTTAGAACATATACTCAGCTCAAACACAATGAGGTATCTTAAAACTGAATGACTTCCTCCATCTCAACCAGCATTGATTCCCAAAACATCAATCATGCAAAAATCAACTCACACTCTTCTCACTTGAAATACTGAAAGCTTTGCATGAAGGCAGTCAGTTACATGCATTATTTCTTTATTTCTGAGAAACATTTGACTATGCTTACTGTCAGAAGTACAATCATATGGGGTATCAAGCAATATATGTGACTGACTTGAGGATTTTTTTTGCATAGGGAGGATGCAGCATGTTACCTTGGTTGGAGAGCGATCCTCATATTTAGAACTAACTTCGAGTGTTTCCCAGGTAATTGTATTGGGACTCTTGTTGTTCGCACGGTATATGGACCTTGTGGAAAACATTAATAGTAACCTCAGACTTTTTGCTGATGATGCAATTATCTATGATCTTGATAAGATTTGAAAGTGGTGCTAAGACTCACAACTTGCTTTGAATGTTCAGAAATGTAAAATTGTGCACTGCACATAATGAAAAAATGTAGTATCCTATGACAGTAACATCAGAGAGTCACAGATGGAACCAAACAACTCATACAAATACCTGCGTGTAACACTTTGTAGGGACATGAAATGGAATGATCACACAAGCGCAGTCATGGGTAAACCAGCCAGTAAAATTTGGTTTACTGGTAGAATACAATGGGAATGCAATAAATCTACAAACGAGATTGTGTGATCAGTTCTGGAATATTACTCAAGTGTGTGGGACCTGTACCAAATAGGACATACACGAGATATTGAATAAAGAGAAACAAACTATCCCAAGAAGGTCTACTTACAAAGGTTCAAGAACCAGATTTCAATTATGACTCTAGGAATGTACTAGCACTATCATATGTATCATTCACACAGGGAGTGTAAGACAAGATTAGATTAATTACAGTACACATGAGGCAATTAAACAATCATTCTTCCCTCACTCGATATATGAATGGAATAGAAAGAAACCCTAATAACTGGAACAATGAAATGTGTCCTCTGCTACATACTTCACTTCGTTTTGTGGAGTATATATGTAGATGTAGAAAGGACTTGATGATGAAATTTTATGATGGAGAAATTTGATATACATTGCTGAAAGTTAAATGAATGACTGCCAAGTGTAAGACACACTGGAAAGGGACACATCATATGAAACAAGATAAAGAAGATTCCAAATCAAACACTGCAAAGCCAAACAAGAAATAAAGGAAATGATAGTTGAAAAATAGTTGGAACCAAAGAAAAGTTGCATTTTATCTAAATTCTAAAATTATTCACACTAGGTCACAGTGTCCTCAAATGGGGGTGGTCCTTTTTAGTTTAAGAAGAAACATCAAATAAATGTGATGAAATTATGTTACAATGGTTCAGAACAGATGCTTGACTAATTTATAGCACAAAATCAAAGTCTAAAATAATTTGCTATGTAACGGGTTAGGTAATAAAGCACCAAATAGTAAAGATTACAAGTCATCGAAAGGTGCATACGCAATACTCCAAACTGTGCCAGCTTTCAGGTGAATCCTTTTTCAAACTGTAAGCTAGGACAATGTTTCTGAAGGCAAATTCAAGCCAACAATTCTAGTTACTTTCTGATAAAGGTTCCGCAATCGAGGGTACCTATAATCCCAGCTGTGTGCTCCTGGAGAGCAGCTGACATTACAGTGCATCAGGTTGATACTGACGTATGGTCGAACAGAATAGGGATGCTGCATTATTTCTTTTATGCTAATACAGTGTCAAAAAATTTGCATCCAACAAATTTAAAATGTTGAATTAATTCTGTAAAATTCATAGAATAACAACGAAATTTACTTTAAAAAATAATTGTCTCAGTAAATCAGTTCAGAGGTCATGTCAGAGGAAGGCAACAGCATACAAGTGTGTCCATAAATGAGCAAAGGTGGGGCCACACAGCCCATGCCCCACCCCACTGGCTCTCAGGGAAAAGAAAAAAAATACACCGTGCCCAGGTGTTTTTCTTTCAAGAAAATATTTAAAAGTCTCTATTACACAGGTTTTTAACAGGGTCAGAACTGGAACTTTTTAATGATTATTTACAAGTTACTATTAGTCTTCCAAAATATTAACGATACTCCATTCCCCCAGGTCTAGCACCCCACCACCACCACCACCACCAATCATTGTATGGGTGCCTTTACACAGCGTACCACCTCCAATTTGATCATATCTAGTAAAACACTGTTGTGCACAGACCAATCCTCAGGTTGATGAAACTTTAGCCTTTTTTTAAAAAAGAAATGGGGGGAGGGGGGGAGGAGAGGAAAAAGAAAAAAAAAAGGAAGAGTGGGGTTTATGTCTCATTAACAATGGGTTCATCAGAGCTGGGGTACTAACTCAGACAGGAAGTGGGGAAGTAAACTGCCATGTTCTTTCCATATAAATCTGTTGGGCATTTGCCTTAAGTCATTTAGGAAGACCATGGGCAACAGGAAATTGTAACCCGTCTTTACTGGATGGAAGGCTAGTATACTATTGGTAATAGTCACACCAGATTATAGGTCTAGCACATGTGGTGTCCGCAGCAATGGCTGACATTAGCAGTTGCACAATATAAAAATAAAAAAATAAATAAAAAAAATCAGTAACTTGAGTTCTAGTACATACAGAGGAAACAATTACTTTTCCCAGTACTGTAACATCCTGAGAACTAAAATATTCATTACGCTTAGAGGTAGTTTATGCACAGAGCAAGAAAGTAACAAGAAAAGGTGAGGGCAGCAGGTCTGCTTAAGTGCAGCAACAGAAGATGGGTGATATTTTCCACATTGCCAACTTTTAAAAGTGTTGCTGGATATAATGTTGAACAGAACTGTCACTACTGAAGCACAGGCAATTTGCCGTTTGAACAAGTGTAGTTTTCCACCATCCAGAGTTACTAATGTCAATATATTCAGAGGAAGACTAACTCTCATTGGCAGCATTTAACTGATGAGGCAACAGCTGAAATCTGGCAACCTTTCAAGATGAAGGATAAAGCTCATGTAAAACAATGTGGCACCTGTGTGAGAATGCACTCTCATCTCGAGTGCCGAGCAATTCCATCCCATTATTCCAAAGGGGCAGCCACCTCAGTTGACTGTCACACGCCAACCTGCACATTGCGAGCATTCTCATTGCTATCTCTTTACTACATAACACAGCAGCACAGTCTTCGCACACTGTAAGTGCAGGGAAAGTTCTTCATACTCTGGCACATACCATTACAAGTGATGTAATTAAATTTTTGTCGTAAAAGGTCAATGTGGAAGCAAAATTCGCATTAAAAAATTTTCTTGAGAGGGTTTCGGGAACCACTAGCTACTCAAATCACACAGAGAGAATAAAAGAGTGAAGCCTAGTAAGCCTAAAAGCTGTGAGTACTATCAGGCTTCACTTGTTGAAAAATATGTGGAAGAACAAGGAAAAAACTTTTTAGATAGTATTACCAAATATGTTTCAGGGGACTGACACATAATTTACACATGATCCCAGTCTTTATTTCACTTTGTCAATACCACAATAAGAATGTTGTCCACTGCACTACATGTTCAGCCCTTTTGTTTTATTTTATTTTACACATCTAGTTCCATAGGACCAAATTGAGGAGTCAATCTCCAAGGTCATGTAATGTGTCTGTAAATGAAATTACAACATAAAAGTAACAACAGATAAAATAAAATGTTTATGAACAAAAAAAATACGAGTCATAAATTTATGTAAACGCAATCAACAATATAACACAGGAATCTGCTTAATTTTTCAAGGAACTCCTCGACAGGATAGAAAGAGTAACCCATGAGGAAACTCTTCAGTTCTGATTTGAAAGTGCATGAATTACTGCTAAAATTTTTGAATTCTTGTGATAGCTTACTGAAAATGGATGCAGCAGTATACTGCACACCTTTCTGCACAGGAGTCAAGGAAGTGTGATCCAAATGCAGATTGGATTTCTGATTAGTATTAACTGAGTGTAAGCTGCTAAGTCTTGGGAATAAGCTGATATTGTTAATAAGAAATGACAGTAAAGATTATATACATGAAGAAACCAATGTCAGGATAACCAGACAAATAAACACGGATTTCATGAAATTTCCCATCTGGCAGCACACAGGCAGCTTTGTTCTGCTTTGGTTGAACCTTCATTTATGCAAATATTTCTTTTTTGATAGTCTAGTAAGAATCTACTGAATGACACCTAAATTTATGGAACTATTGGTCATACTAACATAACCTGGTAACGCCATTGTTTGCCGACTCGCTAGCTGCAGCTTACAAGCTATGAGAGAAACACACTTACGCATACACTTACAATGTCTAACTGCATCTCTGCTAGTATACAGTAATCATTCACAGTCGAGTGCCCCCCCCCCCCCCCCCCACTCCCTCCACCTGGAGGTCCCTCCCCTACTGTGCCATTTTTCGGCACAGTGTACCAGAACATGATTCATGTGAATAGTTTGAAGAGCACAGTTTGGCATTCACTATCTTAAATGGCTGCCCAGTTGAATTCTACACTGCGCAGCACTGTGTTACAATATACTATACATACCACAAGCCTAGTGTATCTCATTACAACAATGTAATATCGGACAGCAGCGAGATGGTAGGCAAGAGGGGTCTCACAATATTAAGTATGTGCCCATAATTTAGCAAGAAATTACGCAGAGTAGTAAATTCTGCAAAATATTATTCCTACAAACAAGGTATGATATTAGATGCTCCTACCATGTAATAACTAACGACAGAAAATAATTTTAATAAGTAATAGCTCCAGAAAGTGTATTGTAAACGTCAGCAGATAAGACTCAAAAGTTGACAGGATTATCACACACAGCACTAATATAAAAAAGTTAAGATTCTCAATGTTTTTGTTAGAAAATATATCTTGCCCCTTTCTTTTCATATTTTGTGCCTTGGGATCTAATCAAGGAGCTATTGTACATTTGAAACATGAAGGCTCTTTCGCATGAATTAAAATGAAACCAACTGCAGTGAAGTGCAACTGAACTCAGTAATATAAAGCCACTTAAAACTAACTCATAAAAGTATTAAGACTCTTGTGGACTGACAAGACAGACAGCCCACAGTGACGGGTAACCGAAAGGCACGCGTACACACACGCCGGCTGGCGTGAGGTCTGAAACAGGATACTTAATGAATGCTATAAAGAAAAGTATGTAGCTGCGGTTATACTTAACTTTATTCCATCATTGTGGTACATCGCTCTTGACGATACAATTGAGAGTCTTTAAATACAAGCACTGTAAGGCTAATGGCGCCTTGCTAGGTCGTAGCCATGGACTTAGCTGAAGGCTATTCTAACTGTCTCTCGGCAAATGAGAGAAAGGCTTCGTCAGTGTAGTCGCTAGCAAAGTCGTCGTACAACTGGGGCGAGTGCTAGTCCGTCTCTCTAGACCTGCCGTGTGGTGGCGCTCGGTCTGCAATTACTGACAGTGGCGACACGCGGGTCCGACATGTACTAATGGACCGCGGCCGATTTAAAGCTACCACCTAGCAAGTGTGGTGTCTGGCGGTGACACCACAAAGACTACCCCAGGAAAACTTGCAACATTACTGTGTTATTCCAGCAGATGAACTGATAAAATGACAGTTCTTTATATATAACATGTAGATCTAGTCGAACAGCAATTTCTCAAAAAACTGACACAAGAGTACACTGTTTCAGCAATACTCGAGAAAGATGGACAAATGAACAATTCTGTACTTGAAAATCCCTAGAAAATTAAAACTGCATTTACAACTTGGTTTCACACACTGCTTTTTCCCTTTCAAAGTCAATTTTTATAGCTCCTGAGGCACGAAAGCAAGCCTTACAACTTGACTAAGATTACAACTGCCACGACATTTAGTTTGCTCTTGTAAACTACACTGGGAGTCCTCCGCATTCCTTGTTGGGATAATAATCTTGGGAGAAAGGCAACAACACATTTCATGCAAGAAGATGATTTCAACGAGAAACAGTATGAAGTGGTTCTATAAAGATTGCTGACGAACAACATCATTTCCTCAATCACCTCAATACTGTCCAAAACAGTGTCTAGTTTAATCTAACCCTGAATATAAACTCCAATTTTCCCGTCTTGGTCAAATAATGAGATATAAGTGGGAAGAGGTAATATGGTGTCGAATTCTTCTTGGAATATATATTCTTGAAATTTCAGCAGTAAAACTCTCTGCAAGATCGAATGTTCTATTGTACCATCTGCACTGGAGCGTGATGAGCATCTCCATAATTCCCTCATACATACTAAACAAACCACAGGCACAATGTGCTGAATTGCTTTGCATCTTCCTGATCTCTTCCATAAATACAACGTGGAAAGTGTCCTGGACTGATAAACAATGCTCAAGAATTGGTTGAACAACTGTTTTGTTAGCCATTTTTTTGGTGGATGTATTACAATTTCTTGTGATTCTTCCAATAAATCTCAACCTGGAATATGCCTTTCCTGTTACTAGTTTCCACTTTAGGTCACTATGGACCAGTTCTGGATATTTTAGAGCTGTTACTGCTTCCAGTGACTTATCACTGACAGTATAGCCAAACCACTATGAGTCTTCTTGCATATTAATCAAGAGTAATCATGTTTATTTAACTGCTAGACCTTGCGCTGTTGATCTCTTACAGATCTTCCAGCTTTTCACTGTAATTTTTTTGCTACTGCTTTTTTTCCATGGGCAATAGCACTATCTACAGACAGCCTCATGAAGCTTTCAACATAATCAACCACATACATGAATACTGTGAACAAGAAGAGCCCTACAGCGCCCCCTTGGGTTACTTCCAACATTATATTTACATCCAACAATTTTGTTCTGTTACAAATGACATGTTGAGTTCTGTCTCCTAGGGAGTCCTGAATCCAGTCACAAAGTTTGTCCAATAATTTTTAGGACCACATTTTTCTCACCAAGCGACAGTGTGGAACCATATCAAAAGCCTTTCAGTGATCAAGGAACATGGATCAACCTGGGTGTCACCTTTAAACTGCAAAAGATATTATACGGAAAAACTGAAAATAGGTACTAAACCATAGGCTACATGCAGGACTCCACAAGATCGATGTCTGTTTTCTTATATTCTCACTGTAGCAGATAGAACAGTGAATGTTCCAAAAATGCAATATGAAATCCTTTTATAAGTAAGTAAAAAATGTCAGCCGTATGTTACAGGACAAGGGTAAACAAATTTCAAAATTTCACACCCTTTCTATGTATCTCAAATGTACTGCATTCCATGCTCCTACAGAAAGGCATATTTTGAAGATGATGTTCCATAAACACAAAGCTCCAATACCAGAAATTAAATTAAAGAGAGAGAGAGAGAGAGAGAGAGAGAGAGAGAGAGAGAGAGAAGAGAATAAAAAAAATTCTTTCACTGATGAGTACACTGAAAGGGGTTGCGACTGTATCATGAATTTCAATTTTTAAAAAAATTCTAGATGCAGTTAAAATTAATGGCTTCCATCTACTCAAGGGAGATTACTAAAATCGATAAACATGTCCAAAGCCTTAAATGTTAGCAAGAAGGCATAAAAACAGACGTTAGCAAGAAGTCACAACAACTACCAATTTGTGCAGGTATCAAATCTCTGTTGCGCCATATAAGCCCAACATACAACACAAAGTCTAAAGGGTCTCTCACACATTCAATGTTTATAGCGCAATAATGAGTACTGTGCAATAATACTGACCATCTCAGATCGGTTTTTACAGTTTGTGGAATATGTTGAAGAAGAAAGCGAGCTTTAAAAATACTGACACTCATTCAATATATTAAATAATATACAGGGTGAAGAAAAATGGGTGCACTCTGACTTCGCAGCACAATTCCTCAAATACTAGCAATACAAAAATGTCTCTTACAAAATTTCATCCTGCACATATTTTAGGCAGTAAATTGATGTTAAAGACTGGCAATATGGCAAAACTGTAATCACATTTACTGTAACTACCTCTGTCAGCATATATGGGTCGTGTTATGCAGTTGGCAGCATTTTGGGTTAGCACACAGGTGGTCAAGGGTTCGATTCTGGGTCAAGGCATATTCATTTTTATTTCCAATTTCATTCTGCCATATAAGACTGCAGTATACGTCATTTCTTAAGCCACTTGTATCCAACATTTACGAAGTACAATGTTTTGTAATAGAGTGATCAGACTAGTCAGAAATAGACAGTTGAATCAAATTACTTCGGACAAATCAGAAACAGATGAATCAAATGATCTGTCATAGAACAGAATAACTCCAAAAACAATATCGACTTTAAGATGCTGAAGGTTATTGCACAGTTAAATAACATCTACTAGACATTTACACTTGATGCAGTATGTCCACTCAGTTTTAAAACATTAGCAACCACTAACAGTAATAATTTACTTATTAATGACAGCATGAGATTTACAAACAAATATGTAGTCCTCAGAGCAGACACTCCAACCAAGACCCCCCCCCCCCCCTCCCCCGCACGTCCAAACATTGTGCGACCCGCTGGATCATGTAGATCTGGACTCTTTGCAACATGGTTTGCTCCACAGATACTAGAGCAGCATGAACATATGCTACCAGTTCTTTCACGTGTCAGCGGATTAGAATACATGTACTCCTTCAATTGTCCTCATGAGAAAACATCCAGATAATTTAGGTCAGGTGAACGCAGGGGCCATACAACTGGACCTGCACGCCCAAGTCATATTCCTGGAAATGTTCTGTCTAAATACTGAAGCACTTTAATACCAATGTGTGGAAGAGCACCATCATGCTGGACCCATAGCCAAATATGAAATGGAATGTCTTCCAGTGCGTCAGGCAAATAGTTCCAGAGGAACGCATGACACCTTTGTGCAGTCAACTGGTCAGGCAACAAGTAGGGACCAAAACTCCTGTCTCCCAATACTCAGGCCCAGATGTCGATGCCAAAGTGAACATGATATCCACAGTCGCAGGTGAAGTGCATGTTAACATCACACCAATGGTGGGCATTTTGCATACTGAAAACACTCTCACAAGTGAAGGCTGCTTTTACCGACCATATTACGGTGCCTATGAAGCCATCGCTGGCTGCCTCTTGTTGTTGTTGTTGTTGTTGTTGTTGTTGTTGTAACCATTCACAGAATTGCATCTGCAGATGTCAGTCTGCCGGATGCAGGTGTTACTCTACAGAACAATTGATAGGGCTACTGCCCATGCTTGTGCAGCATGTTAATGACTGTGCATTATGAGACATGCAGCTGCCTTGCTACGCTATGTGTACTTCACTGGGGCTCTTGGTGCATGACCTCCAGAATAGCTTCCTCAGTAGGTGGAGTACAGCGAGCCCGTGGACGACTTCTGCCATGCAATGGTGGAAGCAGAGGACTCTATATCCCAATGGCAAAGCTCCAAATGACAAAACACATTGTTATCTAGATGATGTCAACCAGGATACCTAGCAGCACATTCACGAGTGGCAACACCACCCCCATTATCAGTTGCACCAAGGACCAGAAGCATATCCATATATTCATCGTTTGTGTATGCCACACGAAGTCACACTGTTTTAGCATAACACAAAAAGAAAATACGGTATGTGTATGAATGTACAAGGAGTCTGCCATAGGCGTATTACTTCACTAGCAACTAGTCCCTGTCTGGTGAACAGTGCGTACAGTATAAACTATGTCATTAGTCGCAGTGGGCTGTTCTGCCTAATGCGCATTCTCTCCCTTCCAGCTTTTGTTCTGTATAATTCAGTAATTGTTGAATTAATAATTGTTAAACGTTTGTTTTCTAGTTACACTGTTTCCATAATGATAATGGATGTGATGTTTCCATATTTCCATCGATTATAATACCATAATAATAATAATAATAATAATAATAATAATAATAATAATAAAACAACAACAACAACAACAACAACAACAACAACAACAACAACATGCTTTCCACTGCACCAACTGCACACCACTACTTCTATACGCTGACAAAGGTAGTTACCACTATCTACATGTGATTACAATGTTTCCAGATTGCCAATCTTTAATAACCATTTACTGCCGGAAGTATGCATAGGACGAAATTTTGTGATAGACATTTTTGTACTGCTAGTATGTGAGGAATCACAATGCAACGTCCGAGTGTCCTGTATAGTAGAGTCTAACAACGATATTGCGCAAAACTTATCAGTTCCTGCTGAAGCCACAGAAAATTAATTCATTCTAATTAAATTGCCATAAAGAACTGAAAGAGGCCAAGAAGTGTGCTGGAAGTTGTATATCCCAGATCCTTGTAGTACTATGGAGAAACGGATTTCCTGATTTATCAGGAAACAGCAGATACCTTGTTGTCCGTAACGGCATAGGAAACTGTAGAGATCATGAGGTCTTCACAGTAAGCAGAAATGTTTATTTTGCATGTAGCAATTCTCAGAATTGATAAATAAGGTTAAGTCAGCTGTCCAGTGAGTGTATATGTTCGTTTTTCTTGCATTTGTTATCACAGTACATATGAAAGATAATTGCAGCTATCAATAAGAGTACCTGTTTTATTGATTTTGCAACAGATAGTTACAACAGAGATATATAGAAAAAGAGTGTACGTACTCAATAAAGTATACAGTTCACTTGTTTAATTTGTAATGAGCAGCTGTGGTTTATGAACCTATGCTTCCATAAAGAAGCCTCTTTCCCACTGAAATCGTCACAGAAGGTTCTCAGATATGCTTTGCCTGCTGTGCATAATTTCTGCTCGTGTTCTGCAAGGCATATTTTCATATAATATACTGACACAATACTGCATTATTGTGCCAATAATACTGAGTATGTAGAGGTCAACTAACAATCCACCTGTGCATCTATACAATGTCAATCTACAGGAATCGCACTGGTCTATTCACAGTGGTTGGTTAGCCTGAGACAATGCTGGACACATTCATGAACAAAACTTTATGGAATGTATAAAGACAAACCTAATGTTCTGGAACATTATCTTGAATATAACAATTCAACATATACTGTTTAAAATCGTGGCAGTGTGTGTGTGTGTGTGTGTGTGTGTGTGTGTGTGTGTGTGTGTGTGTTAGTATTTTAAAATAAACAATTTTTCCAAACTTACAAACCATTAACACTCCACTCTGCAATTCTACTGAATGTAAACTACTGTAAATCAGTAATAACCCTTAACCTGAAACATCAGTTTCTCATATCCAGCACTAATTAAGTTCAAGTGTAGTAACACAAGCAAGCACTGCAGTTTCCCTTTCTCAGTACCTTCATCTTAATACTTGCCACGTGTAAAGCAACATTCAACAATCATATTAGAACAAACAAGCCCTCGGTCACAAATATTAAGTCAAAATTGACCAGGTTGACGCTACTATGAGCGTCGTCTTCAGAATTAGACTAACTGTTCTGAAACATATTAAGTATATAATACATTGCTCACTAAAGTACGAGCAGCCCTTAGCGGCTCGCCATCTTACTTACAACTATTCATGACGCCGCTTTTTCGGCTTAGATCTTTTTTAATATGTGACTTGTAAGTACTGCATCTTTTTCCAGTTAGTACAAACTTTAATTTTATTAATGTATTATATACTTAATATGTTTTAGAACAGTTAGTCTAATTCTGAAGATGACACTCATAGTAGTGTCGAAACCTGGTCAATTTTGACTTAATATTTGTGACCAAGGGCTTATTTGTTCTAACATAATTCTGACACGGTCACTGAACCTAAGCAGCTATGTTCAAAAATTCAACAATCAATTCAACTTCGTCAATCTAGCAATAACATGTATTACTTAGAGCTGAATGCGATATATTGTGCCTGGAATACCGCGCTTTCGCATTAGGTATAATAAATAGGTAGACCACATGTTTCTAACTACTACACATTTCGCTTTCAATTGCATTTTCAGATTTCTTTATTTTATGGCATTTTATTATATGCATGAATCTATCTTACTGTTCAGTTATAGCATGGAGTGACTTTCTATGGGTAGCAAGACTTCTGCAGCTGATCCAAAATTTGTAGCTTGGATGGAACAGGAGTTACATGGTATAGGCGAAGAGAAAATGGGAATGACTACAACATTTTTCATGATTCTGATGCTGAGATTGATTTTATGGTAGTTGATGATGACTATGAAGCAGAAAATGATACTAGTGAAGAAAATACTTTATTGGAAGAAGTGACTGATGTGATCTGTACCACAGATAATTCCTCACAGCAAACACAGCACTTTTATGGCCAAAATAATTTAACATGGAACATTGTCAGTTAGAGCAAGAAAAACACCTTAGCATAACATTATGAATGGAAGAACACCTGGACTAACAGCCAAAGATAGAATTTGGGGCAAAAGCCATCAAAATCTCAAATATGGGAGAATTTATTTTATGATGACATGTTAGCATGGATAGAGAGAAAAAAAAGGAAGACGTGTATGAACTGTTCTGGGTCCAAGAAAAGGAAACCAGTGAACAAGTGAACCAAATGTGGTCAACTAATTTACCTGAAACATAACAGAAAGATGTGCTTCTACTGTGTAAAAGTGCTGTGGTTTAATATCTTCAGTTAAAAATACTAGGAAAAGAGCAGATTGCTACTCACCATAAAGAGGACCCCTTTAGTTGCAGAAATGCACAACAAAATGACTGTTACATGACTGTCTGCAACTCAACGGATCATCTTTACTGGAAGTAGCAATCCATTCTGTTCCTAGTATTGTTCATATTCCAGGCAGGAGTTTCCATTGTTTGAATATCTTCATTTTATTTGATTGTTTCCTTCATTTACATTTTCTGCAACTTTTCACAAATATCGTGACTGGTGTAACAATATTAACAACCATTTGAATATTAATACCAAATGACTGCACTTAAAATATTTCTAGTTTATTTTAACTAATGTAAAAAACAAAGCCTTTATGTGTGCTGAATAGTATTAAACCAACTTATGAGTTAATTGACAATTTACATAATTTTTGTCAACTAATATGGAATTATGTGATAAAAACATTATGAGATCTATGAGACCAAACGTTCCTAAATACGCAGATTTTTGAGTTGTTTCATGTTAAGGGTTACTCCAAATGAGCACCAACATTCATATATAACTAAAAGTACTGTTGGTGAGTATAGCTAAAAACAAAATGAATGCCATGTGGTTAGGACTACCACTATATGCCTTCCAGTTTTTCTAATTCTGCATCCCACCCTATTTTCCACAATATCCTCTACATTTATTTCCCCTGGTGTTCAATAAATACTCTCAAATTGGGATTTGGAAAGTAGTATAATTTTTACTTTTATCCACGTAGTAATGTGCAGAATTACAAGGTGGAACAAAAATGGAAGAAATCACATTAGAAGCCTCACTTTGCAACTATACTTCCATCAAACATTCCAACACACTGTCACTGATGCAACATTTATTACTTCTTATATCCATGGTAAAATGTGGTATACAGTCGTTTATATGCAAAAACATGGTCGAATACAGTGGAAAGTAAATTAGTTGACATCAATTAAATGGCTGCAAAGTTATTTATCCCTTTACTCTTTATCTGTGAAGTAGTGAAGCTCATGATTCTGCTCTGAACAATGACATTACCATTGGCACAGATTCTTGAAATATAATATGCAGTGAACGGCTTATCTGTTGTGCAGCTCGAGGTCTAGTTTAGGCTGGATGTTGTTTGGTTGTAATGTGGCAAAGTCAATTAATATGTCATGATAATCTTCTCTACCTTACATATTGTGCATATTTATTTACATTTACAGTCCCATTGAAAACCCCTGTTATCCCAATGTAGACTGATACACTCCTGGAAATTTAAATAAGAACACCGTGAATTCATTGTCCCAGGAAGGGGAAACTTTATTGACACATTCCTGGGGTCAGATACATCACATGATCACACTGACAGAACCACAGGCACATAGACACAGGCAACAGAGCATGCACAATGTCGGCACTAGTACAGTGTATATCCACCTTTCGCAGCAATGCAGGCTGCTATTCTCCCATGGAGACGATCGTAGAGATGCTGGATGTAGTCCTGTGGAACGGCTTGCCATGCCATTTCCACCTGGCGCCTCAGTTGGACCAGCGTTCGTGCTGGACGTGCAGACCGCGTGAGACGACGCTTCATCCAGTCCCAAACATGCTCAATGGGGGACAGATCCGGAGATCTTGCTGGCCAGGGTAGTTGACTTACACCTTCTAGAGCACGTTGGGTGGCACGGGATACATGCGGACGTGCATTGTCCTGTTGGAACAGCAAGTTCCCTTGCCGGTCTAGGAATGGTAGAACGATGGGTTCGATGACGGTTTGCATGTACCGTGCACTATTCAGTGTCCCCTCGACGATCACCAGTGGTGTACGGCCAGTGTAGGAGATCGCTCCCCACACCATGATGCCGGGTGTTGGCCCTGTGTGCCTCGGTCGTATGCAGTCCTGATTGTGGCGCTCACCTGCACGGCGCCAAACACGCATACGACCATCATTGGCACCAAGGCAGAAGCGACTCTCATCGCTGAAGACGACACGTCTCCATTCGTCCCTCCATTCACGCCTGTCGCGACACCACTGGAGGCGGGCTGCACGATGTTGGGGCGTGAGCGGAAGACGGCCTAACGGTGTGCGGGACCGTAGCCCAGCTTCATGGAGACGGTTGCGAATGGTCCTCGCCGATACCCCAGGAGCAACAGTGTCCCAAATTTGCTGGGAAGTGGCGGTGCGGTCCCCTACGGCACTGCGTAGGATCCTACGGTCTTGGCGTGCATCCGTGCGTCGCTGCGGTCCGGTCCCAGGTCGACGGGCACGTGCACGTGCACCTTCCGCCGACCACTGGCGACAACATCGATGTACTGTGGAGACCTCACGCCCCACGTGTTGAGCAATTCGGCGGTACGTCCACCCGGCCTCCCGCATGCCCACTATACGCCCTCGCTCAAAGTCCGTCAACTGCACATACGGTTCACGTCCACGCTGTCGCGACATGCTACCAGTGTTAAAGACTGCGATGGAGCTCCGTATGCCACGGCAAACTGGCTGACACTGACGGCGGCGGTGCACAAATGCTGCGAAGCTAGCGCCATTCGACGGCCAACACCGCGGTTCCTGGTGTGTCCGCTGTGCCGTGCGTGTGATCATTGCTTGTACAGCCCTATCGCAGTGTCCGGAGCAAGTATGGTGGGTCTGACACACCGGTGTCAATGTGTTCTTTTTTCCATTTCCAGGAGTGTATATTCATGTTTTTAACAATATGATTTGATTTACTGACACATAATGATATCAATTAGTGTGATTACAGACTCCTCCTCAAATCTTTGCTGTGGTGACAGAGTGACCTGTAGCATAGGCTCATGTCTAGGTTAGGGTGGAGGTGACAATTTAGTTGGGAGTATGCAAAGCTCCTGAAAGTGAACATCAAATAAAGATTGTGGTAACAGGTCGACCTGTAGCATAGCGTAATGTCCACATTTGTCCTGTATTTAATGCACTTTCATTATAGAAACTAAAACTACAAGGATCATTGAGGAAGACCATGTGAAATTATGGACAAGTTCCTTCTGAGTATTTTGATGCACATTACATACACAATCTGTGAAAAATGTGGATCCATGAAGTAACTTTTACCATTATATAAGTGGAGTACACATAAAAAATGTTCAACTCTAATATAATGAATATATCATGACTAACAAAAATTTGTGTCAAACTGAGGCTCAAAGATGGATTTTATGCTTTTTTCAAGCATTCAATACAGTGATTAGGCTGTCTGAGCACAACTCTAGGACTGACTCAAACTTCACTGTCACATATGTTTTCTAGTGGTACTTCCATCTCGCATCATTTAACTAAAACTCAGTTGGTAAAGAAATATCTACCGCCACCACCACCACCACCACTACTACTACTCTAGAGGCAAAATGTTAGGGGGTTAAAAGCACCACTTGGCACAACTGCTAAACACGAAGTGAACCAAATTGTGCATGACCTGTCACTGTTTTATCTACACATTACAGTGGTCATTG
Organism: Schistocerca cancellata; assembly: GCF_023864275.1. Taxonomy (NCBI): domain Eukaryota; kingdom Metazoa; phylum Arthropoda; class Insecta; order Orthoptera; family Acrididae; genus Schistocerca; species Schistocerca cancellata. The sequence goes on along the minus strand of NC_064633.1, from coordinate 490,214,229 downwards.
TGTCCCTGGCAGGTGACGCCACTGTTTGCTGACAAATAATTGGTCAAAGCTGACAGGTTGCAATGTATTCTTAACCATTCCTTTCACTTCAGTTATTGGGCATAATTCTCACACAATAACAGGTATCTCGTTTCAGGCCTTGGTTTGTAAGAGTGCGCTACCATTCTCATTTTTTACCTACTTATAACATAACACCTATTCCTAAAAAGTGCTGCACAATACTGGAACAGCAAAAGAAGTGTACAGTGATATAAATAGATAATTATTATACATTTTTAGATGAGGATGGCAACACCTTACAACACCAAGCAATTTTGCTAAGAACAAGTCTCACTTTTCTTGAAACATTATACAAATATCTAACACACAAATAGCAATCCAGAGAAGATATTTCTTTGGAAAAAATCATGCACTTCCGTATATTTTATATTCAGAAGTTCAACAGAATAATAGCAATCACACATAAAATAAATTCTACCTACATCATCCTTTACCTAAACTGACTGTGACACAAAAAGCATCAAATTACATAGCTGGACAAGCATTAGGACAGTGTCAAAGTTAATTTAATGCTGTTGTGAATGATAAGAAAAACTTCAGAAAAAAATTTAACCACATTTGCTCGACTGTGTCTTCTTGCAACAAAGGAACTGCCAAATTTATTGCATAGTATGTAAGGTTTGCAGTGTCACAGAGTGCCCTATCCTACCCAATTATGTTACTAGTGATGGCAGACTGATTCTGTCCAGTAGCCCAAGGTATGGGTTAAGTTGGAATGGCAACAATCGGCTGTGATGGGAAGAAAGAGAGAGAGGGAAAGGGGGAGGGGGAGAAAGAAAGATGAGAGGGGGAGGGGGGGGGGGAGAGAGAGAGAGAGAGAGAGAGAGAGAGAGAGAGAGAGAGAGAGCACATGTTTGCAGTTATACGCATATTTCAACTAATCAGTTCTGACAAACGCAGTTTTATGTACAAATAGACTGAAATTACTCCTGTGTAGCCAAATTTCAGTAGAGAAAATTAATTATTTCTGTATATCTGTAAAACAGCGAATGTTTCTTTATCATAGCAAGACAATTAGTATAAGAAATGAATACAAGAGAATGGATAACATTTAAAACCTCTAATATTTAAGTACTTCTCTGAGGAAACACCTTTCCATGCTTATTAACAAGTAAACAGCAAAATGTTATGTATTTAAGCTACAAAAAATAAGAGATGAAACTTTTACTTGGGAGGCTGAAAATTTATTATAAATGACCAACTTAAATCTGTCATGTGAGATGAACTGTAGAGCAACTTTTGCATCCCTAAAGCTGTTTTCTGATTGGGTTATGGAGCAAGCTTGCTGTAAAAGTGCACAAAGTAGGATGCACAGTCTTTCAACCATAATAAAATTCAATATTCTGATTTGTGTTATGTCATAAAAAATATAAACAAAACTGGAAAGTGTTTGCAGAAGTGATGTTTGTTATTTTGTAATTCTGGCTATTCAAATGGCAAACATTCAGTACAATGTCACTTAAATATAAATTTACCTTTAGTGTCACAAGAAAATTTAGTACCTTAGGTTAACATATATTTAGCTCCTTCAAGTGGAAAAGAAAATCGAGTGAACTGGGTGTTTTGTTTCCAATTGTGAAACAAATTACGACAATGACAATATCAGTTTAACTAAAACATAGGCTTACCTGTTACTTTCTCGGTATCTTTGATGACTGTATGATAATCTGTTGAATCACCTGACGCAGTTTCAGTTTTTGTGCTGTATAACCTCAGCTGCGTCCTGGCACCTACACAGGACTCTACCGCACGACCTAAAGAAAACAAGAAATTATTTAACACGATGTTACAAAGCAGAAATGTATTCCACGACGTGCAATGAGTGAGTGAGTGAAAGAGAGAGAGAGAGAGATATTCATATCCAAACATTTCCACTGATCTTTTATTGCGTACATGTCTTTTAGTGAAATGACTGAAGCACAAACCACTGACCGATTGCGAAAATGGTAGGAAAGGCTGACACAGATAATTTCTCAAAACAGAGAAGGAATTTATGTACACCATTAAAAGTAAACATTGCTATACAAACGTCACTAAAAAACAATGTACTTTATTCTTTAATGTTGAAACTTGTGCAAATACGTACACGATTATCTTACTTACTCAAATCAAAGAATTGAAGAACTGTCAACAAAATGTCAGTAAATACTAAACAATAAACACAACTGCAATCCAAGCATTCCACATTGTGTGAACCGGCAACACGATTTGCTTTAAACAGCAAGAAGTATTTTGGTATCAAAAGTAATAAGTTTGTAAACCTACCACATATTCTTCGTTTTAAAACACATGTCCTAGCCGCTTCATGGCGTAAAAAATGTACTTCGTTCTGCAAAATTAAATTTCCAAGTTTCACTACACGCTGTAGCCGTATGGAAGCAGCCATTTTGTACCACGTGACTAACAGTCGGCTGTTTAGTCAGCAGATGCCGCCAATGACGCGCGCCACTTGTGTGCAGCTACGACAAGAGAGCTGTTGAGTATCTCGTTTTAACCCACGCGCCGGTTAAGTACGAATATCCTCGTACGCATGTGGACCCCAAAGATAATTGTGCGGAACGCTGGCGTATATGTTATCGCGCAGCTCCGAGATAAAGGTTGTCGTACGTCACAGTATCAAGAAATGTCCGTGTGATGTATCATTCGTGTCAGTAATTGTAACAAATGTGAAAGGTGTCGCAAATATAGTCTAACATGGCATCACTGCTGGGATGCTGGAAGCTAAACCTGTTCCAGTAAGCAAACGTCGCTGACATGACGAAACGTGTGGGTCGCGTGGTGAGGTTATGCGGCAACAACCTGTTGTGTTGTGGTGGTGGATAAATAAGCAGTGTGAAACAGTGACAGTGCTGTGGCTGAGACAAGCGTTGTGACGGTGCTTGATAACCAGGGTGAGCGTGTTCAAAAGTAGCGTAAACGCCGGATGGCAGTAGGCGTGATTGTGCTTACTATTGTGAGGGTATGAAGTGACAAGCTGGCATACCCTTTAGGCCTGTGTGTCTGCGAGACAGGCGTCCTGGATCACGGCGTGGGCGGCTGCGTGGACACGGGGCTTGGTTCCCGGAAGCCCCCGGTGCCTGGCGTCCCGCCACCCCCAGGTATTCTAGGGGGTGGCGGAGGCGGCACAGGAGCAACAACTAACGTCATGGGTGAAGTGCCAACTCCAAAGAGGCAGGCTGTGTTTGACAGGTTAAGGAGACGCATAGAGAATTATCGCCGTAGACAAAACGACTGCGTGCCGCGATTCGATCAGTGTTTCAATGGTGTTGTTGAGCAGAATATGCAGGAGACACTTATACTGAAACAACGGTTTCTGGAAACCAAAACTAAACGAGCTGCAAAGAAGACGGAGAAGAAACAAGACATGGGCCTGCAGAACAGTTTGCACACGGTAAGTTGCAGTCGTTGTTTCATTTTCTTGTCGCAGCCTTTCACAAACTCATTGCTATGCATAGTTTAACTATTTTGATTCCATAAATGATGATACTGTATTGCCTTAGGGCAGGAAGCACCTCAAATCAATTTCGCGCCATGTTTTTTCTGTATTTGTTGTTGTACCGCGTATCCATAGCAACAGGTTTCTGTTGCTGGAATTTAGTAATCTTTGGGAAGCCATCGATATGAAGCGAATGCTTATGCTCATTCATTTATGTTCTACATTGAAAGAAGTAGGTTTGGATTTCATCCAAGAGTTCTTCTGTTGAAATTATTAGACAGCACCCCTCCCCCTCCCCACTTTTTTCTAAAAAAAGAAAAAAAAGGCTGCTGATATTAAGTTCGTCAGTACGGAGATCTGTGGTTCATTATGATATATGTTTGGAACAGTTCGCTAGTATAATGTAATAAGCGTCGATACAGTCGTCACTGTTTTTCATGAGACGCATCAACAGGGAAAATTCAGTGATTTGTAGAAGAGGCCAATGTCATTAAACTGCGTTGTGTGTTAAACGATGTTGCAAAGGAAACTTGTTTGTGTGGTATACATGTAGTGGCTTTTGTCATCATGCTGCCGCTTTTGTTTTCATCGTTAACAACGTATTCAAAAAGATGCAGTGCTGTACCTGTATCACCTATCTACCCGAGTAATTGAATTACGAAATGGTTATGTGCGAACGTATATTTGACATACTCATGGGCAAAATGAAGGAGATGTGAGAATTAGGTAATGGCTACAGAGGAAACATTTTAGGTGTGTGTTTTCTACGGCTGTCTTGGTGCCAGTTACAAAGCTTTTTTCACTATAATCCAGTGTGACTTTTCAGTGATTCTCCCAACAAGCTTGTTTCCTCGAGCTATCTGTATGTTGCCACAATGAAGTCCGTAGCTGTGAACTGTTGAAACTACTTTATCCATAGAATCAGACAGAGACAAAACTCTCGAGTATAATATTATGGAATTAAACATAATTTTTACGAAATGATGACTTCTTTTACTTTGTTCACTTGTCATATAAAATCTGCAGCAAATAGTTTAGTTTGTGAGCGTCCTTCCTTGAGCCATAGTTAAATTTCGTCAATGTGACTTCCACGGCAAATGTCAGGTGCTTGTAAACATAAGTCATAACATGAGGCGAAATTGTAAGTTCCTTAGTTTTGAATGAATCTCCATTCGTCATTAGAGAATCTGTTCCAAAGTATTTTCCTGTGCGAACTCCTCCAGAGAAAGTAGAAACAGAGCAGCAGCAAGAAAGAGCGTTTCTCTCGAAGCATGATTTGCATGCCAGTGAACTGGCAGCGTCGTCAGCACTTCTGTGGGACAGTGCTTTGGTGTAGGCAGAATGTACACTGTTTAAGGCAACCCTCTGTTAGAAACTTTAGGTGTGATGACGATGCATAATAATTTAATCGACGGCTCATCATAAAGACTACAGCTAATGTCGAGCCAGTCTATTGTTTTACTAGCTTCTCCGTGTGGACATCATTCAGGTTTATTAATGAAGTTCCTGTTTTTGTTTGAATTATTCTGTGACAAAGCATTAAATGCGAATCGAGGACAAACATATCTGGACCTTATCAAGCAATCGATTGTAAGATTCACTTCACGTAGCTCGGAAATATATTTAGGAAATCATAGCTGTTTGATTATTGGATCTGACGTTTTCTGTTGCTGTCCTTTTTCGTGGTTTTTGTGGGACTCAAATGTCTTGTTTCACAGCATCATGAACCTTTTACAGAAACCCAGTCTCCCTGTCACTTTAAGTATCTTCAGTCAGCTGTCTTTCCCGCATGGCGTCTACGTTTTTTAACAAATGTGTTACCACGTAGCTACCTGTATTTATGCTGCTTCCGCGAATAACCGGGCGTTCACGCCGTGGCTTATTAGGGAAAAGTACTTACGTTTCATAAATCAAGTGGGTAGATACATGTAAAAGAAACGATGAAACTGCCCCCCGAAGGACCAAATGCATCGTAAATATCGGCCGACTCCGCGAATTTTCGTATTGTCGCAGTAAAAAACGCACAAATTTATTCGCATGTATGCGAAATGTCACCGAGCGGTTTTATTTCTTTATTAGATCTTCCGCATTAAGTTAGATACCAGACAGAGTGAAGCGCTGTAAAGATGCTTTGCCACAAATTACCAACAGAAATCCATGAGGGTAGGAACAGAGACGCTTGTATGTAGACGTAACAACCACGTGCGCTGCACACTTAACATTCATCTGCGACGAATACCCTTTCCAGGACAACAGTAGAGAGGAAACTTACTTCGGGCAGCATTAAAAACTTGTTTCCACTGGTTTTCTGAAATGCTTTGGAATATTGGGATAGAGCTCCATATCAAATTATATACGTTATATTATTTTCACCCAAATATGTGTCAAATTATGTTCTTACGTTCCCATTTCGTGTGTAATTACCTGCGTAGCTAAATACCCAGTAACCAAGCACCTATAAACACTTTGATATACACTCCTGGAAATGGAAAAAAGAACACATTGACACCGGTGTGTCAGACCCACCATACTTGCTCCGGACACTGCGAGAGGGCTGTACAAGCAATGATCACACGCAGGGCACAGTGGACACACCAGGAACCGCGGTGTTGGCCGTCGAATGGCGCTAGCTGCGCAGCATTTGTGCACCGCCGCCGTCAGTGTCAGCCAGTTTGCCGTGGCATACGGAGCTCCATCGCAGTCTTTAACACTGGTAGCATGCCGCGACAGCGTGGACGTGAACCGTATGTGCAGTTGACGGACTTTGAGCGAGGGCGTATAGTGGGCATGCGGGAGGCCGGGTGGACGTACCGCCGAATTGCTCAACACGTGGGGCGTGAGGTCTCCACAGTACATCGATGTTGTCGCCAGTGGTCGGCGGAAGGTGCACGTGCCCGTCGACCTGGGACCGGACCGCAGCGACGCACGGATGCACGCCAAGACCGTAGGATCCTACGCAGTGCCGTAGGGGACCGCACCGCCACTTCCCAGCAAATTAGGGACACTGTTGCTCCTGGGGTATCGGCGAGGACCATTCGCAACCGTCTCCATGAAGCTGGGCTACGGTCCCGCACACCGTTAGGCCGTCTTCCGCTCACGCCCCAACATCGTGCAGCCCGCCTCCAGTGGTGTCGCGACAGGCGTGAATGGAGGGACGAATGGAGACGTGTCGTCTTCAGCGATGAGAGTCGCTTCTGCCTTGGTGCCAATGATGGTCGTATGCGTGTTTGGCGCCGTGCAGGTGAGCGCCACAATCAGGACTGCATACGACCGAGGCACACAGGGTCAACACCCGGCATCATGGTGTGGGGAGCGATCTCCTACACTGGCCGTACACCACTGGTGATCGTCGAGGGGACACTGAATAGTGCACGGTACATCCAAACCGTCATCGAACCCATCGTTCTACCATTCCTAGACCGGCAAGGGAACTTGCTGTTCCAACAGGACAATGCACGTCCGCATGTATCCCGTGCCACCCAACGTGCTCTAGAAGGTGTAAGTCAACTACCCTGGCCAGCAAGATCTCCGGATCTGTCCCCCATTGAGCATGTTTGGGACTGGATGAAGCGTCGTCTCACGCGGTCTGCACGTCCAGCACGAACGCTGGTCCAACTGAGGCGCCAGGTGGAAATGGCATGGCAAGCCGTTCCACAGGACTACATCCAGCATCTCTACGATCGTCTCCATGGGAGAATAGCAGCCTGCATTGCTGCGAAAGGTGGATATACACTGTACTAGTGCCGACATTGTGCATGCTCTGTTGCCTGTGTCTATGTGCCTGTGGTTCTGTCAGTGTGATCATGTGATGTATCTGACCCCAGGAATGTGTCAATAAAGTTTCCCCTTCCTGGGACAATGAATTCACGGTGTTCTTATTTCAGTTTCCAGGAGTGTATTTTCGTAATCCGCGAATGGCCCGTACGTTTTTCAGTTTGTACTTTTCCACTTACCTCCGTGTTATTTCAGGCCAGTGTCTATGTACTACACATGTAGTGACCGTTTGAGAATTCTCATGTCGTATAGTTTCATCTGTCTAAACCGGTGCTCCGACGTTTCGTCCGTTACCAGAGTTGTTCACGTATACTTCACAACTCTGATGATGTATGGCAGTGTTTCGCTATCTTCCTCATGTATACCTTAATGCTCTGTGCGTCCACATTTTAACTTCCCATAACCACTGTCCAAGATGTTCAGTTAAGATCTTCTATTCGTTATTGAAGTTTATCTGCTATAGGTGCGAACAACAGCAGGGCGCCCAAAACCGAATTTAGCTGAGGAATTTTCCAGTAACATGTATCCCTTCTTCGTATCCCCAGTTAAGCAAACTGAAAACTTTCTTTAGGGCTGCCGATAATAGTTCTGGTGGTAGGAAATTGCTTAGCCTGACTCCTAGACATTGCCAAGAGCACTTGAAAAGTATAAAAACACATTTCATGTCCTCTCATAGGACCAGTTTGAAACTTACAAAATACAGTCATGGAAAAAAGTACTCATACACTGTTGTTCATGTAGAACAGCTTCATTTGTAAAACCTAAAGACTGCAACCAGATATACGTATTAATCAGTGCATTAACAGTATGGGATTTCTTTCCTAATCTGCACATATAAAAGAATTAACTAAATTAGCCTTCTGCAAAAAGGAAACAAAAATCCTATACCAGCTAGCGTCACATAATGGGAGAAAAGTATTCATACACTACCAGAAATGTAAACATAAAAACTACTAATGAACTACTAGCAGCAATTAACGCCTTCCGTGACAAACTGCACCTTGTGCAGGTTGGTTCTGATACGCTGTGAATGTCGTGCAACGACAACATGGGCCACAAAGGCAAGGAAGCAACTGTATAGGATAGGCAAATAGTTATTTCCCAATATGACAAGGGAAAATAATTTTCAGAAACACCTGATATTATTGGAAGAAGCGACGCAATTGTGCAGCCCGACAAGATCACGTTTTAGAGAAATACTCCCATTAATAGCGAAATAAGAGGTCAACCACAGGAGCTAACGCAAAGACGTCTAAATATGTTAACAAGGATGGTCATAAAAGATCCTAGATTGACAGCTTCTGCGTTATCTGCGCATGTTAATGATTAGTTCAGGAAGGAAATGACACCAAGGGCTGTTCGCTATATTTTCAGTAAGTGCAGGTTACGGGGCTAGCGCATCTAGAAGAAAACCATACACCAACAAGAAGAACAAGAACTTGAGACTTGAATTTGCTAGAGAGCATATAGGCAAGAACACAAGTTTCTAGGACAAGGTACTGTTCACAGATGAAAGTATATTTAACATATTTGTAAATGACGGCATAATTTTGGTGTGAGACAACCAGATACTGCATTGGATCCCAAACACATTCAACCATCAGTAAAGTACGGTGGTGCAGGAATTATGGTATGGGGATGTATGGCTAGATCTGCTGATGGGCAACATATTTTTATTTCAGTATTTAAATATCCTGAAGGAAAATCTACAAAAAGTGTTGATAGTGTGGGTTCAGCCACAGATTACTACATTCAACAAGACGATGACCCTAAGCTTACAGCGGCAGTTAGTCATCTGTGGTTGATGTACCATACTCCCCATGTTCTCAAGTTTCCAGCATAGTATGCTTGAAAGAATGCTCAAAAAACATGAAATATGAGGTAAGAGTGCTGAGAAATAATGTCTACAACAAGAATAGCAAACTATTGTCTCAGAGACTAAAAAAAGGTTTATTCCCTGCCAAAAAGGTTAACAGAAGTGATACATAGAAGAGGGATCGTTACAAAGTATTAGCATTTTCATTTTATTTATATACATTGTAATTTTCTTTGTATGTATAAATGCATTTTTCCCCACTGTGTGAAACCAGCTGACACAGCATTTTTTAACATTTTAATGTTAGTTTCCCAGATAAAATCTCTGGTTGTGATCTTTAGTTCTAATAAATAAAGTTATTCTACGTGAGAAATGGTGTATAAATACTTTTTCCCATGACTACATATGTTTCAGATTCTGATGGCACCTATGAGCAAAGCAATACACAGCCCGATGTGGGCTGTTGTCAAAGATGGTGACTGTAACCTGAACTGTTAGCACCTCCTAATGCTGAAGGGTCTGCATTCAGCGCCACACTTCCTTCCCTTGCGTGTTTCCAAATATATTGTGTGAAACTGAAGTCGAAACACTGAGCCAGCTATTCCGTTCACTCATTTTGCTGTTCATGACTATAGTAGTCTACGAGACGTATCCAACATGGCCGAGAGTTGTCTTGAAGGACGAAGTCCTCATCTCTTGCGACAACATAAGGCCTGAATAACATGACATCTAGATGGGGGGAAAGTTGGGTATAACGTCCCATTGACGACGAAGTCGTTGGAGACAGAGTACAAGCATTTGCTTAAAGCGATTTCTCGAAACCATTGAGAATCTAAATCTCAACACCCTTGTGGTAACAGTCGTGCCGCCGAATGGGGGTTCGGTGTGTCAACCAGTGCGCCAGCTGTCTCGGTATCGCAGCTAGAGAACGCTGTGGTGCATTAAATACCTCGATGTTATCTTGGTCCTAGACGTTATCTACAAGAACTACTGCTCACACATAAAGCATAAAGTGTGTTTTTTAGATGAAATTGGGCGAAAGGTGATTGAAATAACATAGGGATAAAAGATGCTAAACTTTCCACGCCGTGATACTCGACAGCTGAATACACTTGCCCAGTATTCACTGTATCCTGCACGTAAAAATGGCGGAAATGGCTCTCAATGGACACGGCCTGTTGTCACGAGCTGACAGCACGCGTTACCACTGGAGGAGCTGCAAAGCTTAACTGGCATGGTACCACATGTTATTCGCCGAAAACCAGTAGCCAATGGAGCCTTTAGTCGGTTATTACCCAGCACGCCTCTGACTCAGATCAAGGAATGGTTTCCTAAGAACACCTAATGCACCTTCAAAAATACTGCACCAAGCTATCAGAGTCAGTCTCGAGAACTGGGGACTCAATCGTGAGGCCACGACATGTCAGTTTCATGTCCCGTGGATCATTTGTACGATTAATAGTAATTGTGTGGAGCGAGTCATTTTACATTCACATTAGGCTGGAGAAGAGGGAACCAGATGCCACAGTTGTTGCCATAAGAGGAGCGCGAATAGGTAGTCGGCAAAGGCGGTAATCTTAAGCTCCAGGATCTCCCCCCCCCCCTCCCCCCCGTCACTGTATCATTATGATTATTATTATTTTGCCAGTGAGATATGTGTTCGAGGAATCGCCAGACTATAGAAGAACTATAACAGTGCACTCAAAAATACTTATTGCCCTTCAGGTAGAGCGCATAGCGCTGCGTCGACGTCAGTGCTGGTCTTTACCGACATCTTTCGTAAAGAGCATTTCTCTACTGCTTGAAGCGCTGGATCTTCCATTGAATCAACTTCACCGATTGATAACTGCAAAGCTCTTGGTTAAACACTCCATATTAAAAGGTCAACATCGGAGACATTATTGTACAATATTATTCAGGTAGATAGATACTGGATGAAGAAAGAACGGCGTTCCTTCTAGTCTCGGATTATCAAGAGATTCAAAATAAGGAGGAAACATTAACAAAGACACCGTGGTGTAAGCGTAATTTAAACCGTATCATTCACACCTTCTGAAGTTATAGGTAACACCCGACGATATGACAACTTATAGGATCATGTTAATGGAGTGTAAACAGTAGGCCTACATCGATTATGATACCAAAATGAAAAATAATTTTCGCGATGCTGAAGTATACTTCCTAAAACGTAAATCAGGAGGCTGTTATACTGTCGGACTGTAACAGCCCTACAAGTACTTCGATACCACCTCAAACAAGGTCCTTAGGAAACCTGGTATATTAGATAATTGATAATGTGGAGTACTTGCAGGAAAGGACCGACGAAGTCATATGTGCAAAAGGCCACGCGGCTTTCACTCCAGACAAGTTAACGAAAGAATCGGTTGCTGTCAGCTGTTAGGAGTACAATAAGATCCTGTTCTTAGATTTCGTAGTTCAGTCGAAAGAAACGTTAAGAAAGAACTGGGATTGTGAATGAAAAAGATCTAGTGCTGCAGAAGGGAATCGTTATAGTGAAGTACACCTTGCAATCCACAGATACAAGAAGTAAACAGTATTCCGAACACATCTTCGTAAAAGTGCCACACCTGAAATTCAGTCATGGATTGCAGATAGCTGCCTTAATGTGATTACGGAGAACAGGAGGACGTTAACCTGATTGTGCTCGCCTACCATCGACGGAGACACGCAGCGGACTAAGGCACTTCATTAGCTGCTGAACTTGGGTGCAAGAGTCCCCACGGCAGCACAATGTTTCTGCCTACAGCGTACGTCTGGCTGGTTGGGGGGGGGGGGGGGGGGGGGTAGGGCTCTCACAGCGTCGTCAAGAGCGTCCTCACTGGACACCAACAAACACAGCTCGTGGTTTGAACGGTGTCTGCTCCCACGAGCGAAATTCCTGCAATGATTCCCCATGCACACGTATTCAACAGCTTTTTTCAGAAAGCGTGGCTATGTCGACACTGATATTTGGTCGTAACTGAGAGCCCTAATCAGTTTGCCGCCAACGTTCCACCTACAGTTTTGAAATACGTCCTTATAACACACTAAACTATGATAGTATTTTAACTGAGCTCACTGCTTTCACGGTGTCTAGTTGTTTAGTGTATTTAAAACCGTGGCTCTTAAAACGACTGTCGAGCTCCATTGCCGCAGAGGGCGTGGAGGTGTAAGTATCAAATCTTCAAACTATGTAAATGCTTATAATGCGTGTGTGTATGTAGGAAAGTGTCTGGTTACGGAATGAACATTTTGTAGATATGCAGACAATACAAATACAGGCGTAGTTGTTTTGTGTATACGTGGGGTGGCTCTTTAATTGTGAAACCTGTGCCAGATAGGAATACAGCTGCTGGTAGACGGGATGAAGCCCTCGCCACCTGCTGCTGGCTAGCCAGTCAAATTCCGCACGCATGACTCACGGCTGTCCTGAGGACAATGCGCTTTGTGACGAGTCCCGCAGACAGCGCCTCCTCTCTCCTATCCTTAGCTCCAAACCGCCGCGACCGAAACAAGGCTGCTTCTTCTCACTGCTGACCAGTGACGTATGTTAGTTGTACCTTACTCATCCTGAGAGACCACTCGTCTGCTCTAATCAGAGATGGACAATTTCTGCTTCGAGCCTGCCTGCCCCTAATTCCGCCGCAGCCAGTAAAGCAACTTTACCTGTCAAAATGGAGACAAAAGCGTAGATGTATACTGAAGCGCAGTGATTAAAGCAGGCCGTTCAGCCTTGCTGCACCTGACAGCAGGTTGCGCGATCAACCCAACGTGACAAGCCGGGTATAATTTTGCATACGTAGGTAGTTTCACTACAGCTCATTTATCACAACTGTAGGAGCAGCGAAATGAACAAACCAAACTTACAGGAGATTGAGACGAAATTAGGAATTGGGAAATATATACCAATCTCGAGACAGAGCCGAAGTCCAGCAGGGAAAAATTTTCGTGTGTTCATGAGGCAGCTTCATGCAAATCGGTACGCATCTCGCAGTGCAAATTGTATAAAAAGTTACTAAAGTCTCATTCAGGAACCTAGATTATGTATATATATTTGCAAATCTGACAATAGTTTCCTCGTTCCATTAATATTTTAAACGATGACAAAGACTCAGTGGCTGACAGAGCTGTGGAAATGTGTGCTAAGGTCTTGAGGGCATTCTGCAGTATATAAGCTTTCGGAATGTAGAGCAAAAACTGTTTGAATAGGAAAAAATGGTTCAGTGGATTTTAAAAATCTGCAGTCTGGTCGTATGTAACGTAGTGCGAAGAAAACTTAATATGAAAGAGAATCTTCTTCTTTCAGATATGTGCTTTTTTAGATTAAAATAATATGAAAAACGAGTTTCGTGTATGCTACAATGCATTTGGGGAATTTATAATGAATTATTTTCACCACTTAGAATGAATTCAGCGAATCCGCAATACACGCCCTGCAAAATGAAATTAGAATTGGTATAACTGGGGTTATATTTGGCTGAAACACCTAAGGTTACAGAAACTAGATTTCCATAACCTTACTTTAGTTGCTGTTGTCGTATAATGTGCGTCTTCAAGTTCTTAGGTGCAAACGTTCTCGGCTTTCAGAGGTGGTTCTGCTTGCTACATATTACATATATTACCGGTGACCTTATGACCGTTCGAACTGAGAATAGCCAGTACTAGTCGAAAGAGGGTGACGTTGCAGAGAAAACCGTTTATATCAAAATAAGTAAGCCAGCCCGAAATACTCCGATAAGGAAGAAAAGGACAAATCAAATCCACCATTATGTGGCCTATAATGACCCCCAGTGAATATATATTTCGTTGAGTCTCGTCTTGAGATGAAGATTTTTCATCAACTTCCGAACCCTACAGATACATTACAATAGAAGCGTACAGAATAAACTGCTACGTAGCGTAGCATTGCGGTAAGGCGGGCAGGCATGAAAGCAAGACTCCTTTTAGCCTGCCCAATCTACTTATAACGTGCGGCAGCGTCCTTGCCTGTCTGACAGGCAAGCATGGGCAGGTTGAAAGCGGAATGAGTACACCTCTAGCTCTGACCTGTGTACCCGGTCCATACACTTTTACTTCTCCGTAAATTATTTCTCAACTCTGGCATTAGTATTGTCTTCAGTACCTAGATTTTGCCACTCCTGCGGACTTTCATTATCCGGTTGTATGTGTGGCGGACGTTACTAATTTTGGATGAACTACGTCTTGATCGAGGGAGCGAGGACCTCAGTTTTAGTCCGGTAACTCCCAACCAATCAACCGGACCCAGTCTACTTTAAAAACAGTTACCTGTTACACCTACGTACAAACTAGGACAGAGCTGTGAAACGCACGGCAGAAGGTACTTAACATAGTACCGCACGTTTCCTTTCCAGTCACCGATGGATAGCAGAGAGAATGAATGCTTGAATGTTACTGTGCGCGCTGTAGTCAGTCTCATCTCGTCTGCGCGGTCGCTGTGCCTGCAGTACCTATGAGGTTTTACTGTATGCCTAGGTCCATCATTTAAAGTTGGTTCTGGAAGCTTTCTGAGTGAGCTTTCGCGAGATGATTGCTTTCTTTATGTGTGTGCCAAATCAGATTGTCAGCGTTTCCGTGACACTCTCACGTTCAGTAGCCGCTGTTGGTCCCACTTGGTGTGGGCCCAGGGTTGCCAGGCGTTCAGCTGTAACCGGACATATCCGGCTTTTTACTGGTATGTCCTGCCAAACACACACACACACACACACACACACACACACACACACACACACACACACACAAGACGCACCACGAAGGAATTATCCGAATGGGACGGACGTCGGTAGATTTTGTGTGATGTACACGTACAAACGAATGATTACAATTTCAGAAAAATCAGATGATTTATTCAAGACAATGAGCTTCACAAACTGAGCCGGTCAGTTTCGCTTTAGTCCACCCATGGCCCTTATGCAAGCAGGTGTTCGGCTTGCCACTGATTGGCAGAGTTGTTGGATGTCCTCCTGACGGATATCGTGCCAGATTCTGTCCCACTGCCAAGTTAGGTCGTCAAAATCCCGAGATGGTTGGAGGGCCCAGCCCAGAATGCTCCAAACGTTCTCAGTTGAGAAGAGATACGGCGACCTTGCTGGCCAAGTTAGGATTTGGCAAGCACGAAGACCCTTGCCGTGTATGGACGGGCATTACCTTTCTTAAATGTAAGCCCAGGATGTCTTGCCTTGAAGGGCAACAAAACGGGACGTAGAATATCGTTGATTACCGCTGTGCTGTTAGAGTGCCGCGGATGACAACCGAAAGGGTCCTGCTACGAAGTGAAATGTCACCCCGGACAAGTTGTCGGGCCATATGGCTCGCGACATCCATGTTGGTATCCCATCGTTATCCGTGGCGTCTCCACACACGTCACCGGGGCTCATTTCGTACCGGGCTCATTAGTGAAGACAATTCTACGTCAGTCAATGAGATTCCAGGCCGAATGTGCCCGACTCCCCAGTAAATGGGCATAGGGGTGTACAGAGGTCAATGGTAGTCGGCACAAGAGGCGCCGTGAGCTGAGCGTCCTGTTGTTGGCCCTTGTGGTCACTGAAGCAGCACTTGCACGTCGGATCGACGATAAAGATGAATCTGGTGCTCCGTGTGCCTGTCTGACGATTGCTCGGTCCTCACGTTCTGTCGTCTCTCTAGATTGACTGCTGCCTTCTTGATGCTGTGTTCGGCCACGGTCAACCATTTCTGCCATCATCGTTGAATAGTAGCGTCGCTTCTATTCAAATGTCGGGCGATTCCGCGATTCTTCCAACCGACTGCTTTGAGCCCAACTACACGTCCTTTCTCAAATGATGACATCTGCGTGTATAGATCACGTGCCTGTCTGCGAGGCATAGTTACTATCCAACTGAATATACAGAATGAAATTCACAAAGATTTTACGCCCTGGTATCAATATGTCCACTGTTTCATATCTTTGCCAGCTGCGCGTTAAAATTGCGCTGCAACATCACACATCGGCCGCCATATTTTACAGTTTTGCATTTTCCATCGATACCTGTATGAACATAAGTTTGCGACTTACTTGCATAACTCCTTCGTAGTGTGTCGTTTTTTTATGTTTGGGTGTATATATTAGTCCGGCCTCTCCGGGTTTTGTTAGGCTTCGTAGCAATGAATTAGAGAACGCATATCTAAGGCCTGTGCGATAAGTATATAAGCGCGATAAGTATATATAAGGAGGAGTAAAAATGTCTGTCCTACGGTCGTCGGGCGCATTTTCCGTGGTGTTTTGACAGATATTAGCAATTCAGTTTTTGCAGGTGCAGCTGGAGTTGGCCACATCAGATACTAATCATCACGTCTTTTATGCGTCGGTTTGTTTCCCGTTACGAGCAAAATTATTTTTAAAGCAATATTTTACGTGCCCATTTGATTGAGTGGTCCTAAATTAGTCCAGTCCGGCTTTTATTTTTATCAATCTCTATTAATAGGAACAGTAAAACATGAAGAATGACAAGCACAGGACTCTAGCGGCGCAGCACCACCTAGACCCGCGCTGACTAATACCGCCACGCAGAAGCGCTATCATGGCGCTGGTGGAGTACCAGTTATTCTTCGTGTTTTACTGTCGCTGTAAATACATGTAGATAAAACATATATCGCGCTAGACTAATTTGCGACCACTCAATCGAATGGACGTGTGAAATTCCGCATTAAAAACCATTTTGTTCGTAAGGGAAAGAAAGCGACGCTTTTCTTCAGCAATGGGAGTCGCATGAAAGACTCGATGAGCAGTATTTGTTTGCGCTAACTCCAGCTACACACTGGAAAAACAAAATTACAAACATCTCCCGCAACACAAGAAAAAATGCAGCCGACGACTCGTAAGAGTTTTTTTTCTCTGACTGCCCCTTATACACCATAAGGGGCAGTCAGAGAAAAAAGAGACAGGTGGATAAATGTAAATAAAATGTTCATTATTGCAGAATTAATCGCCGTAACTGTTAACAAATTTATCCCACGATGAGACAAGACGGTCAATATCTTCATGGAAGAATGTTTTTGCGGTTGTCTACGGAGCCGTGATTGTCCCCAGGCGTGCACTTCTTCGCCCGAAGCAAATCTACAGCAGCGAACGTCTTTCTTCAGGACTCCTAAAGTAAGGAAATCGCGTGTGGAGAGATCGGGCCCACGTGTTGCCAAGATTGTTTCGACTCCGTTGCAGAAGTTTCGCTGGGAAGCCCATACAGATCCTCCACACAGTTCCGGCCTCTCGCCATGCGATTTCCTTGTTTTTTGAGCTCTGAAGAGAGACGTTCGTGGCCGTCAATTTGCTTCGTACGAAGAGGTGCACCGTTGGGTTCAACCATGGTTCGTAGGCAACCACAAACATCTTTCCGTGAAGACACTGTCGTATTGTCTCACAGTAGGATAATTGCATTTTGAAATAATAAAGTTTACGTACTTTTTTCCATTTGCCTCGTTTTCAACTGAGAGCTCCTTATAGATACGCCAACCAGTGTTAATCATATGCCTGAATCCTATATCTTTCTTCGTAAGCCGAACGAGCCTAACGCACAATGTCATAACCACTCAGAGTGCAGAGCGAGCGACGCAAAGTAGAATTTGCGGAACAGCGGATTATGTGCTATCGTAATTGCCAAATTACAAGTCGCTTTAGTGATTGCTTTTTAGTTTAAGCGCGGTTAAGGTTGATGTCCCAAAAAACTGGCTGCGAATACCCAGCTGACTATTTGTATTAAAATAAGTAGTCCGGCTTTTAGAGCGAAATGTGTGGCTAAATATTACGCCGCATCCGCCTTTTCTATTTTTGGACCGGGCAGCCCTGTATCGGTCACACTTCACTCACTCCAAAAAATGCGCAAATTTTTTTTCAAAAATCCAGCTTTTGTTCTACATATTTGCTATTCGAGGAGGTACATAGAAATATTCAAGTGTATCGGGAATGACGCTGTTGGTTGCAGTACAACTAGTCGGGCAAGCACATTACCTGGTGAAAGCGGGTTGCCATTACTGGGGATCTCCCGTGCAGTGGCATACCGAGCACTGCAAGAACTCCTGACAGTGTGCAGCGTATTCACAATCTGATTTTGGCTGCAAATGCATTAATCATTTGCCTTGATATTTCCTCGTGCTCATTCTTGGAACGCCAGCTCTTGGAATTTCAAGTCAACCTCTTCGTGGCACACGACGTGTCTCTTTTCCCGTCTGCCGCTGTAGTTCGTTGAGTGTCTCCGTAACCTTCTCGCGCCTACTAAACGATCCCTCTTTATTGGATCTACTTCTGTTCCTTTTATTAATCTAACATACTAAGATCCCCAGACCGATGAGCAATACTCAAGAATCGGTCTTACAAGAGTTTTGTATGCATCTCCTTTCGTGAATGAATTGCATTCCCCTAGTATTTTTCCAGTGAATCGCAGCCGGGCAGCTACAGTTAATTTTCCTTTGTTGCAGTTTACGTCGCTCAGTACGGTTACTCATACATACTTTATGATTGTTTCTGTATCCACTGATTTGTCGTCAGTAGCGTAATTTAAAAATTAATAATTCCTTCTCTTATTTATGCGCACTGTGTTACCTTTGTTAACGTTCAGGATTAATTACCCTTTCCTGCACCAATCGGGACATTTCGGTAGTCTTCTGGTTGAATAAAATCTTCTCTGTTTACAAGCCGCGTCACTAGAAACAATTGCAGCGTCTGGAACGTTCCAGAGAAGTCTGGAGTTAAAATGCGCGGAAGGCGAGTTGGACAACTCCTCCGCCCCGCCGTGGGACCGAGTGATGTTTGATGGCGCCACGTTTGAAACTGTCTCTCCCACTTCCCTGCAAGTGTCAACCCTCCGTCACTGTCCAAAGCCGCCTCCATGACCTACTAAGTGTGTACGTCTGGTCCCCGATAAAAATGTTCCTGTTTATTCTAATTTCGACCACTTCTTTTATAACACAATCCCAGTATGATAAAGTTTGTGCCAAAACTCTCTTATTTTCCGATTGCATTTTGTGCCCGTTTTCTAGGTAACGTTCAGCCACGTCCGACTTCTCAAGTTCCCTTTGTTTAAAACGTCGTGAGTGCTCTACACAACGCTCAGCAACAGTGTGAATAGTTTGACCTGTATAAAAGCTACCACAGTCACGAGGGACACCATACACGCCACGAACTCGAAAACCTACACTGGCTGTAACGGGGCGCAACGTATCTCTTATCTTGGAGGCGGGCCGAAACAGTGGTCTCAATCCATGTCTCTTCAGCATGCGTCCTATCTTGCTAGTCGTTGCTCCATAGTGTGAAAGAATGCAGCAAGCTTGGCTTCGTAACGCTATTCACGAGTTGTCTTTCGTCATTGGCGCTTGATGACGATTGCAGAGACAGCTATCGGAAGCTCGAGTATTTCATTCGAAGGGATGCGGCTCGTAAACCTAGAAGATTTTATCGAAGCATGCCACCGCAAAAGATTCCGAGAACACAGGATCTTCTGGCGCTGCAACCTTCCCATAGACAACAGCATCGTGTGCGAACAACCTCAGTTCGAAGTAATAGACGGAAAGTCATCGAGTAAAACAGAAGTAATATCCGGCGTTCCCCAAGGAAGTGTTACAGGCCTTTTATTATTCATGACCTATATTAACGACATAGGAGACAATCTGAGTAGCTGTCAGATTGTTTGCAGATAATGCTGTCATTTACCGGCTTGTAAAGTTATCAGATGACCAAAACGAATTGCAAAATGATTTAGATACGATATCTGTATGGAGCGAAAAGTGGCATCTGACACTGAATACAGAAAAGTGTGAAGTTATTCACATTAGTACTAAAAGAAATTCGCTAAATTTCGATTACGCCATAAGCCAGACAAATCTGAAGGCTGTAAATTCAACTAAATACTTAGAGATTACAGTTATAAATAACCTAAATTGGAACAATCACATAGATAATGTTGTGGGTAGAGCAAACCAAAGACTGCGATTCATTGGCAGAACACTTAGAAGACGCAACAGGTCTACTAAAGAGACTGCTTACACACTATTCTGGAGTATTGCTGTGCGGTGTGGGATCCGCATCAGGTGGGACTGACGGATGACATCGAGAAAGTACAAAAAGTGGCGGCTCGTTTTGTATTATCGCGAAATAGGGGAGGTAGTGCTACGGACATGATACGTGAATTGGTGTGGGAATCATTAAAACAGAGGCGTTTTTCGTTGCGACGGGATCTTCTCGTGAAATTTCAGTCACCAGTTTTCTCATCTGATTGCGAAAACATTATGTTGGCACTCATCTACATAGGGAGAAATGATCACCACGAAAAAATAATAGAAATCTGGGCTCGCACAGAAACATTTAAGTGCTCGTTTTCCCCGCGCGCCGTTCAATAGTGGAACGGTAGAGAGATAGCTTGAAGGTGGTTGATTGAACCCTCTGCCAGGCACTTGATGGTTAATAGCAGAGTAATCACGTAGATGTAGATGTTGTGTAACACCAGGCCGATGGATCCTGTTCGGCTACGCCGTTATCCAGGCGAACTGCTGCTGGAAACATCCACCGCGGCACCGACGCCGGCCACAGAGGACTTTCACCTGAGCGTCCACAGGACCAGTCGTCGTAATCGAAGCACTATGACATCTGTGGACTACGTGAACGTTACTTCCCACCACTTGCACCCTTCGTGCCTGATGTCATTCCCACGGCGGTGGCATCTTCCAGCAGGATATCTGTCCGTGTCACCAGGTCACAATGACGCCCAAGATTGTTTGAGGAGCATGATAGTGGACTCACAGTGATGTCTTCGCCATCAGCTTCGCCTGATCTGAACCACATGGAACACATCTCGGACGCTGTCGGTCACTGGTTCGGCACGCACAAAGAACTACCATATAATTTACAGAAACTGCGTGACTTGTACGTAAACATTAAGTGCCACATAGGGTACCTCCAGAAACGCGATTCATCTTGTCAAATCCATGTCGCACAGAATCGCTACTGTACTGCGTTTCCTAGGCGGACCAACACGTTAAGCAAGTAACCGTAATCATTTTAGCTCATCATTGTATTATATATTCCAGTATGAATTTAGATTTTCGCTGCTGTTCTTATCCGGTTTTAGCCACCTGTTCCTAATACTGCTAGTTCTGGACTCCTACCATCGATGTTCCTTCTGTTCACTGGCTCATAGGAACATTTTCTCTTTCCGTTTTGCAAGGACGAAATGTCTCTTCAGAGTAACACGGCTGATCTTTCTCTGATTCCGACAGATAGTTCTACATTGGTCTTATAGAGGGATCCTCACACGCAGTCGAAAAGTCGAATCACGATACTAAAACTTTTTCTTAATGAAATAATTGATACTTGTGCCTAAAAGAAGCTGTATATATGCTTCCTCGTAATTAATTTCTCTCTGAGATGGCGGTGAGTTAACTTCCCCTTTGGAAGTTACACGGCAGTGCCGCAACTGGACGTCCAGAACGTGGTGACAAATGACCTTTCAGCTGAATCGCGTTTTATGCTTCATCAGCGTGAAACGTTTGAAAGCAAGCAGCCTGCATAAACGTCGGAAGGGTCCAGGCCGGAGGTGGGAGCGTTAAGATGTAGGTAGTGCTTTTGTGGCATTGCCTGTGTGATTTAGTCTGAAAGGCACACTGGATCAACACAAGTATGCATCTATTTCGAGGAGCATGTCCACCCCAACACGCAGTTTGTTTTTCCTCGGCGCGATCGCCTCTACCAAGTACCAGTAGGAAATTGCAATGTGTCATACAGTTCTCAGTGTACGTGCACCGAATTTCCCGGATTTAAATCCGACCCAGAATGTGTGAGACAACCTCCATCGGGCTTGACATGGCTCCTGAACCGAGAAACGTAATGCAGCCAGTCACGACACATGAGTGGGCATGGCTCCGCGGATCCCTGTCAGTACTTTCCAGAACCTCGCTGACGTTCTTCCTGCACGTCCACTCTGCAAAAAGTGGTTATTCAGGGTTTCGACTGGTGCTCATGTTAAAGTGAGTGGACCTTGTATACAGCGTGTTACAAAAAGGTACGGCCAAACTTTCAGGAAACATTCCTCACACACAAATAAAGAAAAGATGTTATGTGGACATGTGTCCGGAAACGCTTAATTTCCATGTTAGAGCTCATTTTAGTTTCGTCAGTATGTACTGTACTTCCTCGATTCACCGCCAGTTGGCCCAATTGAAGGAAGGTAATGTTGATTTCGGTGCTTATGTTAACATGCGACTCATTGCTCTACAGTACTAGCATCAAGCACATCAGTACGTAGCATCAACAGGTAAGTGTTCATCACGGATGTGGTTTTGCAGTCAGTGCAATGTTTACAAATGCGGAGTTGGCAGAGGCCCATTTAGTGTATGGATTAGCACGGGGCAATAGCCGTGGCGCGGTACGTTTGTATCGAGACAGATTTCCAGAACGAAGGTGTCCCGACAGGAAGACGTTCGAAGCAATTGATCGGCGTCTTAGGGAGCACGGAACATTCCAGCCTATGACTCGCGACTGGGGAAGACCTAGAACGACGAGGACACCTGCAATGGACGAGGCAATTCTTCGTGCAGTTGACGATAACCCTAATGTCAGCGTCAGAGAAGTTGCTGCTGTACAAGGTAACGTTGACCACGGCACTATATGGAGAGTGCTACGGGAGAACCAGTTGTTTCCGTACCATGTACGGTGTGTGCAGGCACTATCAGCAGCTGATTGGCCTCCACGGGTACACGTCTGCGAATGGTTCATCCAACAATGTGTCAATCCTCATTTCAGTGCAAATGTTCTCTTTACAGATGAGGTTTCATTCCAACGTGATCAAATTGTAAATTTTCACAATCAACATGTGTGGGCTGACGAGAATCCGCACGCAATTGTGCAGTCACGTCATCAACACAGATTTTCTCTGAACGTTTGGGCTGGCATTGTTGGTGATGTATTGATTGGGCCCCATGTTCTTCCACCTACGCTCAATGGAGCACGTTATCATGATTTCATACGGGATACTCTACCTGTGCTGCTAGAACATGTGCCTTTACAAGTACGACACAATATGTGGTTCATGCACGATGGAGCCCCTGCACATTTTAGTCGAAGTGTTCGTACGCTTCTCAACAACAGATTCGGTGACCGATGGATTGGTAGAGGCGGACCAATTCCATGGCCTCCACGCTCTCCTGACCTCAACCCTCTTGACTTTCATTTATGGAGGCATTTGAAAGCTCTTGTCTACGCAACCCCGGTACCAAATGTAGAGACTCTCCGTGCTCGTATTGTGGACGGCTATGATACAATACGCCGTTCTCCAGGGCTGCATCAGCGCATCAGGGATTCCATGCGACGGAGGATGGATGCATGTATCCTCGCTAACGGAGGACATTTTGAACATTTCCTGTAACAAAGTGTTTGAAGTCACGCTGGTACGTTCTGTTGCTATGTGTTTCCATTCCATGATTAATGTGATTCGAAGAGAAGTAATAAAATGTGCTCTAACATGGAAAGTAAGCGTTTCCGGACACATGTCCACATAACATATTTTTATTCTATGTGTGTGAGGAATGTTTCCTGAAAGTTTGGCCGTACCTTTTTGTAACACCCTATATAGTTCAACTGGGGCGATGCAATATAAAACCATCATGACCAACTAGATACTTCGTGCACTGCACTCAGAATTCTATTAGTGGTATGAATATATGAAGTTCGTTCGGCCATCAGCCAATGACACAGCTACAAGTTTACACCGCTATGATGATTCAGTGACATGACATGATATGAGTTGTGTATCGCCATAGGATGAAATGAATATGCCGTAACAAATGAAAATGTGTGTAAGACGGGGATTCTATTCCGGATTTTTCTGAAGTGGTCACCATAAACATTAGGCCGTGGAAACACTGTTCCAGCCTTATACCAAATTTCCATTGTCATTGATGTTTCCTTTCATTATGTACGAATGGTACGACCAGTGCTTCTCGCCTAGTGTGTATGGGAATAGCACCACTGTAGCAGCACATCTTCGCTTACGCTGCAGCGTAACTAACGATGAATAAGAGATGCAGGTTCGCATCCCAGTCTGCCACAAATTTCCACTTTTCGCAACATATTCATTACATCTACTCCCCTTTATCGAACTCTACAGGGACTTGCATTTTTTTCTGAGAAAGACTAGTTGAGATTGGTTTTCGTCAAGAACGTCGTTTTCATGAACAGTTTTTAACGTAGTTAACGCGTGCTGTAAAATTCAGTAAGATGAATACTTATTAGGGTAAGAGAAATCCAGTTCTAACAATTCACATTATTCTGTTTGTGATACTCCCATCACATGTTATGTTTTTTCTGTCTGTATTGTCTAGGTAACTGCTCATTTATGCGGATGAATAGTGTATTTATTTTGGAAGAATGCTGTAGGTAACACTGGTCTACAGGATTTACTCTGCAAGTTGAAAACGTGGCCTTGTGCGGGAGCAGAGCTTCGCCCCAGGCCAGACTCCGGTACTCCGGAAATGCCAGGCGTGGCACGGACCGGCCGCTGGCACGCTTCAAAAGTTCTTACCTGCTGTCATACTGTCCGTATTAACTGACAGAGTTAGCGATTTGCCATAAGGCGCTGTTAGTACTCAACGTCTCCTAATTGCAGTAGAGGGCATTTTCGTGTTCTGAGTATCAGACGTAAACACGGTCTAGTGACATTAAATGTGACTACCTGTCAAAAGCCTAAATAATCACCTTTTAAAGCTCGGAGCGGTGCGAAACGTGCAAGAAGAGTCAGTGAGGTTCTGGAAGATGCCGACAGGCGAGGAACCATGCCGACTTAAGTGCCGTGGCGAGCTGCAGTAGGTTTCTCGGCTGAGGATCCGTGGGGTGAAGAGCCCTATCGATGTGGTCCCATAGTTTCTCGATCGGGTTTAAATCCGAGGAGTCTGATGGCCAGGGGAGTGCGCTAAACTCATCCTGTTGCTCTTCGAAGCAATCATTTACATTCTGAGCTGTGTCACACGTTGCATTGTTCGGCCGAGAAAAAGCAGACTGCATATCTAGGGGTGGACGTGGTCCCCAAGGATAGATGCATGCTTGAGTTGATCCGTTGTGTCTTCCAAAATGACATCATCTAGATAAAGCCACGAAAACATTCCCCATACCATAATTCACCCTCTTGCGGCCTGGTACCTCCTTTGCTTTCAGACGATTCATGCCGTCCATGCCAACGGCCATCCACCCAGTGGAGCATAAAACGTCATTCATCTGAGAACGCCACCTATCTCAGTGAACGTCCAGTAGCGGTACTGGCGTACAAACTACCGCCTTCATCGCCGATGAACAGCAGTCAGCCGGCCGTTGTGGCCGAGCGGTTCTAGGCGCTTCAGTCCGGAACCGCGCTGTTGCTACGGTCGCAGGTTCGAATCCTGCCTCGGGCATGGATGTGTTTGATGTCCTTAGGTTAGTTAGGTTTAAGTAGTTCTAAGTTCTAGGGGACTGATGCCCTCAGATGTTTAGTCTCATATTGCTCAGAGCCATTTGAACCATTTGAACAGCAGTCAGCATGGGTGATGAACCAGGGACCTGCTGCGGATACCCATAGGCAGCAACGTTCGCTGAAAGGTGTTTGAGGAGACGCTGTTGGTAGCCCCTTTCACCTGGGTGGTCGCTCAACAGTTGTACGTCTGTACCCGCGGACACATCTCCGCTGCTGCCGTTAACCCCTGTCATCTACGAGCCGTGGTGCGCCACAGTTGCCTCGGCGCTGGTTTTGATCAGCGCCATTTTGCCAGTGTTTTCCGCGTCCTCCGATACGTTTTATGTACCTTTCAGTGCCAGTGCTGCCCACGCTGGAAAAAATAGTTCTAATTTTGGCCCCCAGGTACAAGTCTGGCGTTGTACAGCATCTGGTGGACGTCTCCAGTATACGTATTTAACAAATTGTCTAACCGGCAATTAATAATGAAGTCAACAGTATGCCTTTCTCACTTGTTTGACTTTGTTGCTCTCGTTACATTCCTAATCCATTACATATGGAAATATTTCTACACTTCTTTCTTGCATTCACAGCTCCAGATTTGAACCTGCAGGCCAAAATCGATACTAAATTTTTCAAGTGTAGATGGTTTCCGCATTAATGTGTTAGAGTATATACAAAGTTTCGCTGCCATATGTTAATTAAGCCCACACTAGACCTCTGTGAGTAATTGCACTTACATTATTTCCACCCAGTGCTTCACACTTTCTCTCAGATGGTTTAGTGGGCCTGTCGAGGTACGGCAAGTGCCTGAGCGTTCGCCCAACCGCGGCCACATGCGTGCAACTTTTAGAACACGCCTGTCGTCATCTTTGAAGATGGGAATGCCCACAGCCGGCCGCTCTGGCAGAGCGATTCTAGGCGCTTCAGTCCACAACCACGCAGCTGCTGCGGCCGCACGTTCAAATCCTGCCTCGGGCATGGATGTGTGTGATGTCCTTAGGTAGGTGTAAGTAGTTCTAAGTCAAGGGGACTGATGACCTCAGTCGTTAAGTCCCATAGTGCTCAGAGCCATTTGGAATGACCACAGAATACACTTCATGGAGAAGCAGGAGACTGTTGAAGTAAACATCGCGGTTCGTGCTCATGTCAACATCAATGAGTGGCCCTAAGTCATGGAACGTAAAACACCCCAGAGCATAACAGAAGCACGTCCTGAACTACATCCTCCACACATTGCGAGTTAAATGCCTCATGAGGTCACCGGGGCACTGCATGCCTTGCGTCATTTGAAAAGGCAAAATCACGACTCATCGGAGCACACTACATGCCTGCATTCACCTGCAGAACAGTTGTGTGTTGTTTGGGCCATTGATAACGTGCAGTTTTATGGCTCAAATGGCTCTGAGCACTATGGGACTTAACGTCTGAGGTCATCAGTCCCCTTGACTTAGAACTACTTAAACCTAACTAACCTAAGGACATCACACACATCCATGCCGGAGGCAGGATTCGAACCTGCGACCGTAGCGGTCACGCGGTTCCAGACTGAAGAGCCTAGAACCGCTCGGTCACAGCGGCCGGCCGTGCAGCTTTACGTGCCGCAGTGGACAGTGGCCTTTTCTATAGGTACGCGACTGCTAAGACCATTGCATACCGTTCCCTTAGCAATGTTCGCTCGAAAACTGACTGAGATGGGTCTCAGTTGAGTGCCTGCTATCAGCAACTCCAATCTGGTTCGGAACCGATCGACATCGACGAGGCGTGACACGCACCTCCGGCCTCTGTCGGTTTGGATATTTTTAATACAACTCTACTTACGCCGTTTTACATAGCTGCGAGTGGTACACCATTCCCTGTAGACAACCTGGACAATCCGTGTTAAGAAACCAAAAAATGGAGCAGCTTCATTTACAGTGTGGACATATCCTAACACATACAATCACGACATTCGAGCTCATTTTTGTTACACGCTCCGACATCAGCACTACAAGTGGACAGAGAGTCGAAGAGAGACTTCTGAATACGATATCGGATCAGTGCGAATAGTATTCTTTGCACTGATTCGTAACTTTTTTTACAATAAGTAACGTTTATAGTGCTAAAATGGGCAATAATTACAAAATTACACCACATTTGTCATTTGGTTACTGAAGAAAACTCTTCAAGTCAAGATGGCTAAAAAGCATTTCATTTGATGACCGGTTTCTAGAGAGCTGTGCCTGTTATCATCGGACCTTATGTTTTGAAGCTTTGTAAAATATCAAAAAGGCAAGCGACTTCAAAGTAAAATGTCTCCCCTGTACAGGAATGTACGTAATGGATGTACAAGTACTGGTTGTAGACACGTAGTTGACGACATATGGAAGTTTTGGTGTGGCCGTGAGTCGTGATCGGATAACCAAATGGTAAGGTGGCCGCTCGCGATAATCGGAAGGTCCGGTTTCGAGTACCGGTCCGGCACAAATTTTCATTGTCGTCATTCCATTATACAGCTGATGGTTGTCCATATTCGCAACTACGAATACATTTCACTTATTGTCGATGGAAGTTGTTAGGAGCCAGATGAACTGTTAGCGATGAACATATTCCAGACCAGTGATCGGATCTCTTTATGAAAGTAGTCGACTGCTACAGGGCTTTTACACTTCCGACTCACATTAATGTGACTAAATGTCAAATCCTGAATTAAGCACTTATGGCAGCGAGGACGTGCAGGAAGAGAGTCTCTAAAGTTCCGGAAGGTTCTGACAGGAATGTGGAGCCCTGCCGACTCCAGTGCAGTGGCCAGCAGCGCCCGGTTTCTAGGTTTGGATTCGTGGCGCGAACAGCCCGATTGAGTTGGTCCCACAGATTCTCGATTGGGTTTAAATCCGGGGAGTTTGGTGGCCATGGAAATACGGTAAACTCGCCCTGGTGCTCTGCGAACCACACAAGTACATTGCGGTACGCGTGACCCGTTGCATTATCCTGCTGGTAGATCCCATCGTGCCGAGGAAAATCAAACTGCGTGTAAGGGTGGACATGTTCACAAGGATAGATGCATAATTGTGTTGATCCAGTGTGCCTTTCAGAATGACGAGATCACCCAGGGAAAGCCACGGAAACATTCCTCCGACCATAAAGCTCCCTCCTACTACCTGAACCTTCCCGGCGATTGTTTCAGAGCGTTTGCTTTCAGGTGTCTCACTCCGTACAGCGGACATCCAATTGCGGTACTAGAGCGCAAATTCTATCCTCGCCGATGAACGGGAGTCATCATGGGTGCGTGAACCAGGCACCTGCAGCGGAGGCACCTACACAGCAACGTCTGTTGCATAGTCATTGAGCAGACACTGTTGGTAGCGTTTTGGTTCTTCTGGGGCTAAGTTGCTCAAGAGTTGCACGTCTATTCGCCAATACACATTCCGCAGCCGTCGTTCACTCCTGCCGTCGTTCACTCCTGTTATCTGTGGCCCGTGGTTTACGAAAGTCGCCCCGGTGCCGGTTTTGGATATCACCATTTTCCCATGCACGCTATACTTTAACCACGGGCGGCACGCGAACAATTTACAAACCGAGCCGTTTTGGAAATGCCTCCGCTATTGGTCCGAAAGCCAATGATAATGCAGTGCGTGGCTGGCGACCCTTATTTACACTCATCTTACATGCGTAGCAGTGCAGAGAATCAGGCTGGGTCCGTCAGTAAACGATTCCGATTATATCCGCGTAGCAGTACGCCCGCACGTCGCTAAGAGTGCGTGGATTCTGGACGTGGTAGCGAGTGCGAGTTATCACGACACAATAGAAGCTCCAAGACCCGGTAGAAAGAAATGTCTCAAACAGTAGGTCCTCCTATCAGAGGATGGATTGGTCATTTCAAACCACAGGTGAACGCATGAGCTTACCAACTCCAATACGGATATTCCTGTGGTGTTCAGCCAGTCTATGGTTTGAGGGTATACCATTATGGAGTCGGACGCCACATAATCGTTTTGCTCATACCTCAGACGAAGACCGTAGTGGTATTCTTTCCCAGTCTTGCCCTGTGTTCTACGGCGTGTAGATATCCAGACAATGTGGACGCCGATAATCAGTCGAAGAGCCCTGTTTGGAATACACTGTGACACCGTGTCGCATCCTTTTCCGCATAGTAATCGCACTCCTGAATATTGAAAATGAGTCTGTGGTGTGACAAGTTAACAAAAAAACCATCAAAGTGACAGTTTGACATTGGAGAACATAATACCATTCACTTATACGGCGGTAACTTACATCACAAAACTTAAGAATTAGGCTTTCGTGCTGTGTTTATCATTCAGATACTATTTTCATGTTAATTCAGTGAATGCAAGTATTGTTAGGTGACCAGAAGACCTTTTTATAAACTTCTGATGTTATTAATTTCGTATTAGTATGTTATTTATTTATTTGTTGTATGGCGACGACAGCAAATATTAAGAAAGACATATAGTTTAAAACTACATATTTAAGAATTTAGGTACAAAGCTAATTTGTTTAAATTCTGAAAATTGGTAATTCAATAATGCTAAAAGGAGAACATTCAAACTATAAAATTAGGACTATAATCAAAAGAGAGAAATGTAATCAGATTCAACATCTAGTGAATGAAACCAACTGATAGACGTGCTTGTGCCTTTTACCTCGGTAAATGGGGATATATGCCGAAACTAAATTAAAAAGTAAAGGTGCTGGCCATTGCCTTACAGGACACTACGATATTGTCTGCAGAGAGGAGGCCTGCTAGTGTATGAAACCTGCAACTTACCAGTCTCAAGTTTGATTTTTTGTATGGAGTACGAAGACCTTCCTTACTGTAATGCGGAACTTGTATACGGTAGCAGAAGTTCACGTTCTGAATTTTTAGTGCATTTCCGATAAACAAGTCTTGATTCTCTCTAGTCTCCTTTTTTCCTTATGTTCCCCTCAAATTTTATATGTTATTCCCTCACTGCCTTAAAGCGCGCGCGCGTGTGTGTGTGTGTGTGTGTGTGTGTGTGTGTGAGAGAGAGAGAGAGAGAGAGAGAGAGAGAGAGAGAGAGAGAGAGAGCGTTCCGTAGAGATCCGTCACAGTCAGCCTTACCGTGCTTTAGAGCAAGGTAGCTAAATTAGCAAGTGATTTTTTTAATGTAAGGTTGTGATCTTTAAATCAAGGTGCCGAACGCTCAAGAACTTTAATTCAGCTCTGCATCCATCTCCGCCAAAATAATGGCCCAAAAGCCTCAGCTTCTGAATTTAACACAGATATTCAGTATCGATTTCAGTCTGCCTGACCATATTCAAGTGTCTGTAGGTATGTGTGATATAAACATTCAACAGCAGACGCAGTTACTGTACAAGAACTAAGACACAGGAAAGTTTCGTAGTAAACACTCGCAAAAGTTGAAATTCATGATTGTCAGTAGCCATATTGTCACAGGCAGCTTACAATCGATTAGTATGCTCCCATATATTCAACACTAATATACTGGTTGTATTGCACACATTTTAAAAATACGTTGGTGACAAGAGTTTCATAACAGAGTGAAATATAATAATTATGTTGTAGTAATAGTGACACGCCCTTAGCTGTTACAAAATCGCGAGAATGAGCTGTCACTGTTGCACCTCCGAGTTCAATTGATAATAATCTCTTGACTGCTATGGTTGAAGGGTAGGATCTTAGTACGTCGACGTATGGAACCTCTTTGGTTTATTACAAAATTCTCACAGCTATTCTATTAGCGGCAGTGAGGACAAAATGGACGACTGATATATAACGATATTTTACCACTTCCCACTGTACTTTTACAAAATGCTGATTTTACGTGACGTATCTTTTCAGGTAAATGTTTTTACAGTTTGTGACAATTATGAGTTTAAGTAAATTGTAAGCGTACGTCCATATTTTAACGCAGAAGTTATCACCAGTATCTTTAGAGACGTGTGGATTGCTTTCAATGATAGGTACCGAATTTACTGAAAATTGCAGGTTAAATGAACGTAAAGAAGCAGGTTCGTACAGAATAGTAGGGGCACATGACGGTTGAAGTAATACTGGATATATGCCCTAAGATATGTATCATTATATTAGTTATCTTGCCAGTAGTTTGAACCAGCCAGTGGCTCGTAGTGTATTGCTGACTAATACGGTGTAAAAATGATTCGTATATTTTATTCAGCATTCTAGTCTTAATCACCGGTGTCTTTGATGTGTACCACGCAGTTAGCACGATAGTATTCAATATGTAGAAGTTTACTAATGGTTTGTAACCAAGCTGTAGCGATGGTACTCGCTATTATTCAATATGTAGAAGTTTACTAATGGTTTGTAACCAACCTGTAGCGACGATACAGGGTGTTTCCGAAATTCTTGTTACAAGCTTGTAGTCATTGTAGAGAGGACCCCGTAGACGAAGCTTTGGTTAGGACCCGGAAACAAGGGGTGCACTTTGAGACGTCGGAT
The DNA here is from genome assembly GCF_023864275.1 of Schistocerca cancellata. NCBI lineage: Eukaryota > Metazoa > Arthropoda > Insecta > Orthoptera > Acrididae > Schistocerca > Schistocerca cancellata. Next base: position 490,182,259 of record NC_064633.1, on the reverse strand, counting down.
GTAGGGTTGCCAGCTCCAAAACAAGAAAAGCTGGATTCGGCGTTCTATTTAGCCGGACATTTTACCCTAAAACCTAAAGTACCTATTTTAAATAAAAAGAGAGTCAGAGTGCTTTCAATCGTTTATTAAAAATTAATTACATTCAGTTTTTTTTTTGCAAGGTGTTTAAATGTGCTTAAATAAAAAGAAACTGTTAGTAAACAGCCTTGTAATTTGCCACTTATTACAGCCACTAGGTGCTCAGTCTTTTCAATTTATCAATCTTCTTCTTAAGATAATTTTATGTCAAAATAAACTAATAAAAGTTCTTCCTGAAACAAACAAAAAAATCATGCTTCTTGGACGAAAACTGAGAGATATTCAATAACTTTGGTCATTTCAATTCGAATCACAAAGTAAACCAAAAATTTGTAATTAAGTATCGTTATCTCTCATTTGAACACACTTTATCAAGAACGTTATTTCCTTGGAAATCATTTTGTGGAGCTCCTAAAAGTGTAATTTTAATTTACGTAACCATCTTTGTGACTGTGTAAATGCGCATTTTATTACGTTCGTTTTGTCTATTCAGCGCTTATGAAAGAGAACATCCTTTCGATGTTGGCTTCAAGAGCTGAAATAGTAAAGTAATGTTCTTCCAGTTTCAGTAATTCCGAATAAAATTCTTAATTGCGCCATGATTTGTGACAAACTGTCCACTTTTCAAGTGCCAGAAGCTTTTTAAAGGCAGAGTTGTCTTCCTTGCACGAATTTCGTTGTCATTCAACTTCAACATTTTTTGTAAAAAAATATCTATAGTCCCCGCTGCTCGTTTCCGGGTTGGATTATCTGCTAATGTCAACCACTGTAAGGTCCTTAATTGGGTGCTAAATTCAAAATGCCCAGGATTTTAAGTTGTCTTTGGCATTTGTGTGTATATTATTCATGTTTGCTCTAAATTACCTAAAGGGTAGCGCAGTGGTTAGCACACTGGAGTGCATTCAGGAGGAGGACGGTTCAAACCTGCGTCCGACGATACTGTTTTAGGTTTTCCGGTACTTCTCTAAATCGCTTAAGACAAATGCCGGGATGGTTCCTTCTCCATCCTTCCCTAATCCGAGCGTATGGCAATGACCACGGTATCGACGGGATAACTTGCTCTAAATTCTTCATTTTGATGGGTCTCTGATAATCGCCTGAAAATTCTGTGAACTCTGTTTGGACGTTTATGTCATTGTCTGGGAACAAGTCAGTTAAGGGTTCTCTATCTCATCAGTAAAACGCCAGACTCGTACATATTTTGCTGGACACGACCATAAAAAGCCGGACTGGCATCCCTAGTTTGACGCCCTTTCCATTCTGCCCTGCTCGTGGCTCAGGCCGCGGACGCGTGGCGGCGCTGCAGGCGCAGCAGGTGTGCGCAAAGTCGCGGACGTCGACGGCACAGCGACAGCGACGGCGGCGGTGGTCGCTGGAAGGGAAGGGGCAGGTGGCAGCTGGCGTGGCTTACTGGGGCGCGGCAACCGGCAACGCCGCCGGGGCCTTTGACCTTGAGCGCGCTGGGCCGCGGCCGCGATGGACCGGGCTGGGCCGGGCCGTGTCGCGTCGCGAGCTGGGCAATGGGGCACGCGAGGCGCAGGAGCGCCTGGACAGGGCGGCGCAGCTCTGCGACACGCTGCTACCTGCCGCCACCTGTACAGACCAACCCTCAACTCCACTGACGTAATTTCGAAGACTGTTCGGAAATATTTGCTTCGTACAAGAAAACCTTGGTCTCCGGTGTCTCGTTGCAGAGTAATTGCATTTCTTACTCCCATCTACGTTTATTATCTCTATTACACTGAAATTTCTGCACAACACTGCAAAAGTCGACGACTTGCAACGTGTGTCTTGTTTGGAAACAAACTTGTTCCAGTCACTCACACGGTTCTTGCTGTTGAAAACAGATCGTCCAGTGGCGAATCCTGAAAACCTTGGCAAGGCATGCGACATGAAACTTACCAGTTTTGTGTGTATGTGTGATAGCCCACTCCTCGTGGTTTTATCTGTAGTCAAAGTCCGCTGTGTGGTTCGTTCTGCAAAACTCCTCAGTAATGTCATCGAAAAATGAAATTTGAACTTCCATCTGCACCATCAGATCCTTTTCTGTGGACATGATGCGGAGTAAGAGCCTACGGAATATCAGACCAGCTGTGTGGCTGGATTGAAGAGTTTTTAGCAAACAGAACACAGGATGTTGTTCTCAATGGAGAGACGTCTACAGGCATTAAAGTAACCTCTGGCGTGCCACAGGGGAGTGTTATGGGACCACTGCTTTTCACAATAATTATATATAAATGACCTAGCAGATAGTGTCGGAAGTTCCATGCGGCTTTTCGCGGTTGATGCTGTAGTATACAGAGAAGTTGCAGCATTAGAAAATTACAGCGAAATGCAGGAAGATCTGCAATGGATAGGCACTTGGTGCAGGGAGTGGTAACTGACCCTTAACATAGACAAATGTAATGTATTGCGAACACATAGAATGAAGGATCCATTATTGTATGATTATATGATAGCGGAACAAACACTGGTAGCAGTTACTTCTGTAGAATTTCTGGGAGTATGCGTGCGGAACGATTTGAAGTGGAATGATCATATAAAATTAATTGTTGGTAAGGCGGGTGCCAGGTTGAAATTATTGGGAGAGTCCTTAGAAAATGTCGTCCATCAACAAAGGAGGTGGGTTGACAGAGGAGATAGAGAAGATCCAAAGAAGTGCGGCGCGTTTCATTACAGGGTTATTTGGTATGCGTGATAGCGTTACGGAGATGTTTAGCAAACTCAAGTGTCACACTCTGCAAGAGAGGTGCTCTGCATCCCGATGTAGCTTGCTGTCCCGGTTTCGAGAGGGTGCGTTTCTGGATGAGGTATCGCATATATTGCTTACCCCTTCTTATACCTCCCGAGAAGATCACGAATGTAAAATTAGAGAGATTCGAGCGTGCACGGAGGCTTTCCGGCAGTCGTTTTTCCCGCTAACCATACGCCACTGGAACAGGAAAGGGAGGTATTGACAGTGGCACGTAAAGTGCCCTCCGCCACACACCGTTGGGTGGCTTGCGGAGTATAAATGTAGATGTAGATGCGGACAGGTTAGTTTTCCCTTTTGCTTTCCGAATCAAGGTTTTTATTCTTTACAGTGCGGACAATGCTCATTCAACTGATAACGATGAAGCCACTATGGTTAAAATAGTTTACAGAGTTCTGGAAGTCCAGTGTGAAATAAATTTTCAGATAGGAAACCTTGTATTTCCTTCAGAGACTGGCTGTAAGATGTGACGTAAACACTGAGTACTCTTCGGACATAACCTAAAAATACGGTAAACCTTCCCATTTATTGTCTTTAATTTTTCAAATGCCTCAGCGGGAAACAACTCTGAAAAGCTTGAAAACGTCAAACATTTCGATAAACTTTAAGCCAGGCAGCGTGTCAAGTCCGACGTTTAACTGCATGATCAAGGTACATCCTCCTGTAACCATCCTTTGCATATGTTCTTGTGTTCCGAGCGAAGTAACGCAGTGGTTAGCACACTGGACTCGCATTCGGGAGGACGACGTTTCAAACCCGCGTCCGGCCATCCTGATTTAGGATGTCCGCGATTTCCCCAAATAGCTTCAGGCAAATGCCGGGATGGTTCATTTGAAACGTCACGGCTGATTACCTTCCCAATCCTTCCCTAATCCGAGCATGTGCTTCGTCTCTAATGGACTCGTTGTCGACGGGGCGTTAAACAGTAATCTCCTCCTCCTATTTCCGTGCAGCTTTCCTTTTTTTTCTCTTCCTTGGAATATCACGTATGTTTTCAGCCTTGAACCATATTTCCTCAAAAGCGTTCTCTCTCATAATTGACAGCTTTCAAGTCTTCCACTTCATTGCTGCAAAATGTAATTCTAAGGATTTTGACTGAACAATGTTAACTGTAACATCTTTCAGTACAATCAGTTCTTCAAACAGACACTAAAGGAAATTAAATTAAAATCTCGTAACATAATGATAAATCAACGTGTTTAATTGATAGCAGTTGTGTCCCAATTTCGTGGATTTTCCAAAGTAATAATTGCCTCGTTGTTGGAGTCGCAGCTTTCCTATCCTTGAAATGATAATTCTATTTGCCCAAAAAAGCAGCTGGCTCCTTTCAGTTTCTCTAAATATTTCCTGATTCTCTATCACTGGTTCTTGTGATTTTAAAGTGCTTGCACGTTTCTGTTCGTCTAATTGCAAATCGATCCAGATTTTACCAAACGTACGCAGGGCTTCACGCATAGATATGAAATTCTGATTTTTATACAGTGAAATTGCAGTTTATAGATTATCATGGTCCGAATAACCACAATATATGCTATTCCAAGATTTCTCCTTTCAGGGAAACAGACATGATCGGCACAAAAGTTTAAACAATGTTTCAGTGCTACATATCCAAACTGTTTTGTCGTAGTTATCAGGGTTAAGTGTTCGTATGAAATCTCTGGATCTGTTCTCTGTCGTTAAATTGCTCAGACTTGGAGTTGGTCGAACATTGTTAACCACTTTTCACTGAATGGCCGTGAGTGGAAAGATGCATTGAAAAACCTCGCTATTACAATCACTCGTTTTACGAAACTGCTGGCTAAAATATCATTCAGACACATTAGATACGATGGATTCATCCGTTACAAAGCTCACTAATGCACGCTGAATTCAGGGTAGCAGAATAGAAAACTTAAATGCAGTCCTGTTCCGTGCATGTACCAATGACGTCACAAACCGTCAAATGGGAGTCGAGACTACCTCAGCGATTTGCTTATATGTATCGAGAAGCGCACATACAGGTGCACCTTCTCTTGAACAGCACAGGAAGTAGCTGCCGGTTGAAAGCAAAGAAAATCCGGATCGTGAAATAGATACTATATTATGATTTAATTGTTACGAATGGACTTACAAAGAAAATGTGTGAATTAACGACTCGCATGTTTAATAGAGCATACATTTAACGAATGGAGAATACGCACCTGATAACGGCCACTCTACTCTTCGCCATCAAGCTTCCATTCGGTATTGCTCCGTTCTGCCACAGGCTGTACCTTCATAGTGATACACAGCCATGTGGGCAGATTTACTTGTGAAGAGTTGGCCGACATGCACCCCGCGAATATATTCACTGAAAGCAATGGGAGAACGGGACATCGGCGCCACTCTGAGTTGTTCACGCACCGACAGTCATCTCCGATCGTTGAATTCCTTTGTATTTTATGATGTACATTTTGATGATTGCATATTACAGGCTTTTTTCGTTATTGTGAAGGTATTTTTTCGGCAACAAAGGTAATTGTGGAAGCAAACCGAATAAATAATAAATTATCATCTTACCTCTCTCTCTCTCTCTCTCTCTCTCTCTCTGTGTGTGTGTGTGTGTGTGTGTGTGTGTGTGTGTGTGTACACCTCGCGTACACCTACAGAGCGCATGCGCTTCGCCCCTGCATGACATCCGCGAGAAACTCCGCTGAAAACTCACCACTCATATTAGACGATCCATTCTCTTTATGGCTGTCTTCATGAATTTAACGCGACAGATGTGTTTGCCAACCATCAGAAAGCAGGATACGGAATGTTGTTACTTTATTATACAGGGTGTCCCAAAATAATGTATACACTTTTTGAAACTGAATATCTCTTTAATGAAAGGAGACAGAAATACAGTACGTTTGTGGTGTACCTTAAGGTCCAACTAAAGTTGGTAAATATTCAAAATGGGCTCTTTCAGCCGCATTACACCTTCGGCAATGACTTGAAACAGAGTGACATGCCAACTGTATTGTTTCTAATGCAGTAGCATTACAGGCCTCCGCAATTTGCTCTCTAAGATCATTCAGTGTTTGTGGTCTTGGAGTGTAAATTATGTTCTTGAGAGTACCCCACAGGCAGAAATCTAGAGGAGTTAAATCAGAGGATCAAGCTGGAAACCCCACACTCCCTCTTTGTTCTATCCATGTTGCAGGGAATGTCAACTGACAAATACGCTAACATTAGTATGAAAGTGGTGTGGTGCACCACCCTGCCAAAAGCAATAATCTTCATTTTAAAAAAAGTCATCAAGACCAGGAGTTAACATCTGCAACATTTCTAAGTGAGAGTCACCTGTGACACTGTTTCCAAACTAGTACCGCCCAATTAACCTTCCAGAAGACAGACCACACTAGACTAATACTACTGGTAGATTAACATGTCTTTCCTCTGTTATGTATGGGTTCTCACTAGCCCAGTACACGCAGTTATGGTGGTTAATTGTTCCATTAAGTTTAAAGATAACTTCATCTGACCAAAGTATTAGGTCATGGAAATGCTGCTCTTCTTCACATCTGCTAACGAACCACTCACAAAATTCACTTCACCTATTGGGATCGTACTCATTAAGAGCATGGAACAGCCTTGGAATGTAAGCCTTCATTTTCTGAGCCCACTGAATTCTATGAACACTGCATTTGCAAGTCCCAATCTCACGAGAGCATTGCCTTGCAAATTTATTCAGGATTGTGTGTATGCCTGGATCACTGCATCAACCGTTTCATTGTCTGCTGAACATCTCTTTCTTCCGCAATGTCTCTTCTTCAAATCTTGTACTGCTCCTGTGATGTCAATCTTATCCCAGATACTTGCAATTGTTACCCTTGATGGTGATGGTGTTCCAATTTCAGCCCTCCAGTATCATCATGCCTCACGCACATTCTCAGTTCTCCAGTAACAATTTAGCACGCATTTATGTGTGTGTGTGTGTGTGTGTGTGATCACTTGCTTCAAATAAGTAAAGTTGTAGCTGAATGCTACTTTATCCAGAAATATATGTCCGCAGCGACCCAGAGTTTTAACGTCTTGTCCGCTGTACGTAAAGCAAATGCAGGCTGAAATCCCTTGGAAGAATCCCATGGAAATGGAGCTCATCAACGAATCAAGTGGCTTACACTCGATCGAACGGCTCTTAAGAAATGCTTGTCAGTGTCGGACTCTTACCAGGTTGGATAAATGGAGCAGATCCAAAAAAGAACTGTTCGTTTCGTCAATTGTATTTAGCAGGAGCGAAAGCGTTGCGGGTATGCACAGCAAACTCCAGTGGCAGATGCTAGAAGACATGTGTATCACGGGGAGGATTCTTGGTAAAGTTCCGTGAGCATGCGTGACAAGGTGAGTTAGGCAACACATTAGGTTCTCCCACAATCACACCGCGAAATGCCCACTGCATGAAAATCATAGAAGCTGGAGGTGATATTTGCGACTTACCGGCGTTATAGGGCTACCAGTAGTACCTTTCATCACAAATCGTGAGATGCCGTACAAAGTATAGATATGGATATTGTAGATATCAATGAGATGAGGCAGAATGGGAGTTGATATCTCGCTATCGTTTATCAACTGAGCGTTTGACATACTTCGTATTCCATAGTTTTTTTAGCTAACTTGAATTTTTTGCACAAACTAGTAACGCACATAACTCTCTTAAGAATAATACGAATAAAGACTTCGTAACCCGCAGCTTTCGTGCTTATTAAGCGGCGTGCCACAGTTACTTCTTGCTGCGAAATGGTGTTAGATTTTATGTGGTTAGCGTAAAAGGCTTCAGGTGAATGTCAGGATGGACTCCTCACGATCGATTTTACCTCCCATCCTCGACCAGTACGTGCTAGTGTCCATCTTTAATGACCTCAATGTCGACCAGACGTTAAACTGTGGTTTCTCTTCCTGCGGTGAAATACTGTTGGATATTGTGCACGCAAACTCTTGTGTGGCATCTATTTAGGTAATGCAGCGAAAATAATAGATGTTGCCTCGTCCTGACAACGCTATATTGCAACTGTCAAGTCGCAGGGATAAGGGATAAGCTCTTTTCTCGTACGTTCCTGTGGCTACGGATCACATCATACGACCAGCAACCGGAAAAAAATCTTAGATTTTACCGGAGATTAGTCTGCTACAAACAGGTGCCAACAGCGCTAGTCTAGTCTAATCTATTCACGTGAAGCGCCTTACTGAGTTTTACCGTATATTGTTATTAAATGGTTCAAATGGCTCTGAGCACTATGGGACGTAATTGCTGTGGTCATCAGTCCCCTAGAACTTAGAACTACCTAAACCTAACTAACCTAAGACCCACACACACATCCATGCCCGAGGCAGGATTCGAACCTCCGACCGTAGCGGTCGCGCGTTCCAGACTGTAGCGCCTAGAACCGCTCGGCCACACCGGCCGGCGTATATTGTTATTACATATTGTATTCAGTGAATCTTGAAGTCAGTATTATTTTCCTGCAGTTCGTGGTGTTACGAGTCACGTAATACATAGGTGTTGAAGGTTTGTAGTTCGGCTGTTACGATATGTAAATATTACAGCTAACGTTTAATCCACGCTGGGACGGGTCTCAGCGGAGAAGTCGACGCAGCTGTACGTTAAATGCGCCAATGAGGCAATGTGATGCACCACAAACTTGCTTTAATGATCTGACGCGACTGTATTCGACAGTTTATAATATACTTTCCGCGAGAAGGAGACGCCAGTGCAGTAGAACAACATACGCGGAGAAATACATAGCGCTTTGTTCACTTTCGTGTTAAATTTGCAATAAAAAGAGTGTAAATCCCGCTCTCTGGAGCAAGTAGGTGCGGCATAGTGTCTGAATGCGCCTCAGGAGGGCGACGCGCCCCTTGTGAACACCAGGAAATATGTAAGCTGCTTGCCAGACAGTCATGGGCCACTTGTTGATGCAGCGTCCCGCTGAATGCAGAACTTTCCTGCTTACTGCTCCGCTTTGTGCCCTTAAGAAACATCGCGAGCATCGCGCTGAATTCGCAAAAGCCCGGAGACGAAGGCTAACGTTTTTTTGGGCGTTACGGTTGCATATTGGCTAAATACCGTTAGCGTTTTAGATTTTATTTTCTTAATATGTAGTAGGTATTAGCTTTTTAAGCGATACAATCTACACATTTGTTTTAAGGGGTGAACCTCCTTTGTCTTATCATGTAGTACAACATTATTATTATTATTATTATTATTATTTGACGAAGCACTTATGCAGCCCCAAGATCACTGAGAATCACCAGCAAAAAGTTTCTTCCCAATTGACACCGTAAACATACATTTATTGAATGAAGACCACTTTCTCCATAATCAGAGCCACCCGCGATTTGCAAGAGGCCTGAGTAATGAAGCAAAATAGTGCTGTTAGTCTCAAGGAGAGTCATTAGCACGAACGACACAATTTTCATTTGTTTTTCTGTAGGTTTCCTATGTCACATGGGCAACTAAAAGATACATTTCTTACGAAAGGTTGTTAAAAACCACTCCAGTCGTATCGTTCAATCAAGTCATCACCATTATCTAACCAAATAAAGAGTAGCAACTGTTGTTTATATTACACTGACTTTGAGAAACCAGATATTAGAACTCCTGGCTTCCTGAAGAGTGATTCTACTCGATACTACACTACAAGAATGCGTCGCTGTGGAAGAGTTTTATTCTCGTGGGGGTTTTCAAACATGATACGCAACTTGCGTCAGCAGGTCGCCTTGGCCCTGAAGTTGCAATGTGTCAAGACGCATCACGCCGTAATTACACGTGGCCCCCGGCAGAAAGCGCGGCCCATGCAGTAGCTGCTATGGCCTTTATGAACAAAACAGATCTCAGGTTTCACATTAATTACTTTCCAAAAAAAAAAAAATAATTATCTGAGCGATATATTAGACTCCCTGCCACGCTGGTCCCGAGCAGTACCACAGGAAGAACGTGGCTAAGCACCAAGGTGTTCACTTCGACCACGTTAAAGAGATTCGTGGTCTGCAGCGATCCTTAGTTAGTCTGAAGTACGCAACAACTGTTGTTAACTTCTGTAGTTTTACACTTCCACCTACAAGTGCCTTGCGTAAAAACACATCTGGTCAAAAGTTTTAATTATCACTTCGAAAAAACTCAAACTGCGGCCATGAACTTGGTGTTAGTTCTTACACACATTCACTATTCAATGCGACATATTTTTTTCTAACGATGGAGGACTTGGGGTACACCTGGATTGTGAACAACCTACCACGCAGTGACTTCATCTTGGGAAAGAGGGTGAAGTCACTCGGGCCCTTGTCAGGAGCATATGAGGGCCGTGGAAAAATCTGATAGCCAAGAGAAGCAGCATACGTGACTTTGCCCGGCCGGAGAGCAAAAACACTCCCTTTGGACAGCTTTCCACGACATTCCTCTTAACAGTCATCCGTAACTTCGTCAGGATATTTCGGTAATATGCCACTAGGACCGTTTGCATCTTAGAGTATAATCTGTTAGCACAGGACCATAGTAGTACCAGAAACACTTAACATCGCCCTTATCCATTGTCTGGTGGGTGTTCAACTCTTTCGGAAGTGGCAGCCCCTTATTTCCACAGCTTGCTTTGCTCCTTGATCGGGTCGTAGTGACACAGCCGACATTCGTCCATGATTAGGAGGCTAGAGAAGTCGCCTGGACTGTCCTGACAGCTGCAACAGTTCCGCTGCTGCCTCGTTTCGGCGAGCGTTTCGAATGGGTGTGAGTAATCGCGGACACAGCGGGCGGCGCCCCTTTATAGTCTTCATAATGCCGTGCAAGAAACTGAAAACTGACCCCGTGACTGATTTCACTTTTTCTACTGTCACATCGATTGTACTGCGCCGGTGGTCAAACAGCAGGGCTCAACTTCTCTTGCGATTGGCGGTTCGCCACAGAGAGATGGTCTGCCAGTTCGTCCTGCGGCATTCAGACTTGTCTGACCGTACAAGAAGCCTCTACGCCATCTGCCCACACTGTCTCAAATGAATAGCACTGTTGTACACTTCCACCAACTTAACATGGATTGTTGTAGACTTGTCCACAGGGACTCAGGATTTGCTTTTCTTCTTTGTGAGGATTTTGGGTTGATTTTTGGGGAAGATAATTTCGGTACCAGCGAAATTGGGGAAGTATTTTATCCGCTTAGCCTTAACTGCTTAAGAGGCTGGAGGTCAATAATATTGTCAAACTGTCGTATTGACCGTCTGAGGGCGCGTATTGACGTATTGTCAATACTAGAAATATTGAAGAACAGTATTGATGGCCCTCAAAATAGTCTCAGTATTGTCAAACACACTTAACGTGTGAAGTAAAGTATTGACGTTTTCACAATATTTTCCATTCAAATGTTGACAGTGCATTATGAACCAGTCAGATGACGTTAGTGTGGACTGTTTACATTTCAATTCGCATTTCTGTCTATCATATCTCAAATTCAACGTTTTGGTAGCTTTTTAACTCAAAACAATTTTAATAGGCTTATGCAAGGGTAATCAGTGTGTAAACCAATTTAGGTTAGTTAACGGAGGATTCTCTGTGAGAGTAATTACTGTATTAATTTGAAAATATGGTATAGATTCGTAAACTACATAGCAGTTTGGAAAAACCGCTTCCATTTCAAAAAGTATGCAGATAACTGCAGTGACTAGTAAGATGTCTGCAAAATGAGTGTTAATTTCACCAAAGTATCATAATGAGTAAAAAAATTGTTTTGCGTTAACTAAAAATGGCTCTGACCACTATGGGACTTAACTTCTGAGGTCATCAGTCCCCTAGAACTTAGAACTACTTAAACCTAACTAACCTAAGGACGGCACACACATCCATGCCCGAGGCAGGATTCGAACCTGCGACCGTAGTGGTCGCGCGGTTCCAGACTGTAGCGCCTAGAACCGCTCGGCCACTCCGGCCGGCTTTTGCGTTAACTGGGTAAATATTCTCGTGCCAGGCAGATATAATTGGCTTCACAGGTATCCATAGAATGTTACTAATTGTGTTTGCTGATGTATTAGGAGAACTGAACTTCGAGCATTAGAATGACTTGCTTATCGCCAGAAATCTCGAAGTTACTCCTAATCTCTTGTCGACTGCGAGACTCGCTCTCATTATCGTATTTCGAGTTTGTTTTATTCCGTATCAACATTAATGTGTACGATCCAGGGCTCATCGGAAAATAATTTATGAAACCTTTCGTGTTTGTGGTTCTGAATTCAATCAGTAAACTAACATGTTACTAATCCCTCTTTTTTTCATTATCGGACCCTTTTTCTCCTTATCGTTGTTTTCTGTTGCTTGCAAGCTACAGTATAACTACGTAACTGCAATTGTTGTTGTTGTTGTCTTCAGTCCTGAGACTGGTTTGATGCAGCTCTCCATGCTACTCTATCCTGTGCAAGCTTCTTCATCTCCCAGTACTTACCGCAACCTACATCCTTCTGAATCTGTTCAGTGTATACATCTCTTGGTCTCCCTCTACTATTTTTACCCTCCACGCTGCCCTCTAATGCTAAATTGGTGATCCCTTGATGCCTCAGAACATGTCCTACCAACCGATCCCTTCTTCTTGTCAAGTTGTGCCACAAACTCCTCTTCTCCCCAATTCTATTCAGTACCCCCTGATTTGTTATGTGATCTACCCATCTAATCTTCAGCTTTCTTCTGTAGCACCACATTTCGAAAGCTTTTATTCTCTTCTTGTCCAAACTAGTTATCGTCCATGTTTCACTTCCATACATGGCAACGCTCCATACAAATACTTTCAGAAACGACTTCCTGACACTTAAATCTATACTCGATGTTAACAAATTTCTCTTCTTCAGAAACGCTTTCCTTGCCATTGCCAGTCTACATTTTATATCCTCTCTACTTCGACCATCATCAGTTATTTTGCTCCCCAAATAGCAGAACTCCTTTACTACTTTAAGTGTCTCATTCCCTAATCTAATTCCCTCAGCATCACCCGACTTAATTCGACTACATTCCATTATCCTCGTTTTGATTTTGTTGATGTTCATCTTATATCCTCCTTTCAAGACACTGTCCATTCCGTTCAACTGCTCTTCCAAGTCCTTTGCTGTCTGACAGAATTACAATGTCATCGGCGAACCTCAACGTTTTTATTTCTTCTCCATGGATTTTAATACCTACTCCGAATTTTTCTTTTGTTTCCTTTACTGCTTGCTCAATATACAGATTGAATAACATCGGGGACAGGCTACAACCCTGTCTCACTCCCTTCCCAACCGCTGCTTCCCTTTCATGCCACTCGACTCGTATGACTGCCATCTGCTTTCTGTACAAATTGTAAATAGCCTTTCGCTCCCTGTATTTTACCCCTGCCACCTTTAGAATCTGAAAGAGAGTATTCCAGTCTACATAGTCAAAAGCTTTCTCTAAGTCTACAAATGCTAGAAATGTAGGTTTGCCTTTCCTTAATCTATTTTCTAAGATAAGTCGTAGGGTCAGTATTGCCTCATGTGTTCCAACATTTCTGCGGAATCCAAACTATTCTTTGCCGATGTCGGCTTTTGCCAGTTTTTCCATTTGTCTGTAAAGAATTCGCGATAGTATTTTGCTGCCGTGATTTATTAAACTGATAGTTCGGTAATTTTCACATCTGTCAACGCCTGCTTTCTTTGGGATTGGAATTATTATATTCTTCTTGAAGTCTGAGGGTATTTCGCCTGTGTCATACATCTTGCTCACCAGATGGTAGAGTTTTGTCAGGACTGGCTCTCCCAAGGCCGTCAGTAGTTCCAATGGAATGTTGTCTACTCCTGGGGTCTTGTTTCGTCTCAGGTCTTTCAGTGCTCTGTCAAACTCTTCACGCAGTATCGTATCTCCCATTTCATCTTCATCTACATCCTCTTCCATTTCCATAATATTGTCCTCAAGTACATCGCCCTTGTATAGACCCTCTATGTACTCTTTCCACCTTTCTGCTTTTCCTTCTTTGCTTAGAACTGGGTTTCCATCTGAGCTCTTTATATTCATAGAAGTGGCTCTCTTTTCTCCAAAGGTCTCTCTAATTTTCCTGTAGGCAGTATCTATCTTACCCCTAGTGAGGTAAGCCTCTAAATCCTTACATTTGTCCTCTAACCACCCCTGCTTAGCCATTTTGCACTTCCTGTCGATCTCATTTTTGAGACATTTGTATTCCCTTTTTTCCTGCTTCATTTACTGCGTTTTTATATTTTCTCCTTACATCAATTAAATTCAATATTTCTTCTATTACCCAAGGATTTCTACTAGCCCTCGTCTTTTTACCTACTTGATCCTCTGCAGCCTTCACTACTTCATCCCTCAGAGCTACCCATTCTTCTTCTACTGTATTTCTTTCCCCCATTCCTGTCAGTTGTTCCCTTATGGTCTCCCTGAAACTCTGTACAACCTCTGGTTTAGTCATTTTATCCAGGTCCAACCTCCTTAAATTCTCACCTTTTTGCAGTTTCTTCAGTTTTAATCTACAGTTCATAACCAATAGATTGTGGTCAGAGTCCACATCTGCCCCTGGAAATGTCTTACAATTTAAAACCTGGTTCTTAAATCTCTGTCTTGCCATTATATAATCTATCTGATATCTTCTAGTATCTCCAGGATTCTTCCACGTATACAACCTTCTTTTATGATTCTTGAACCAAGTGTTAGCTATGATTAAGTTATGCTTTGTGCAAAATTCTACCAGACGGCTTCCTCTTTCATTTCTCTCCCCCAATCCATATTCACCCACTATGTTTCCTTCTCTCCCTTTTCCTACTCTCGAATTCCAGTCACCCATGACTATTAAATTTTCGCTCCCTTCACTACCTGAATAATTTCTTTTATCTCATCATACATTTCATCAATTTCTTCATCATCTGCAGAGCTAGTTGGCATATAAACTTGTACTACTGTAGTAGGCGTGGGCTTCGTGTCTATCTTGGCCACAATAATGCGTTCACTATGCTGTTGGTAGTAGCTTGCCCGCACTCCTATTTTTTTATTCATTATTAAACCTACTACTGCATTACCCCTATTTGATTTTGTGTTTATAATCCTGTATTCACCTGACCAAAAGTCTTCTTCCTCCTGCCACCGAACTTCACTCATTCCCACTATATCTAACTTCAACCTATCCATCTCCCTTTTTAAATTTTCTAACCCACCTGCCCGATTAAGGGATCTGACATTCCACGCTCCGATCCGTAGAACGCCAGTTTTCTTTCTCCTGATAACGACGTCCTCCTGAGTAGTTCCCGCCCGGAGATCCGAATGGGGGCTATTTTACCTCCGGAATATTTTACCCAAGAGGACGCCATCATCATTTAACCATACAGTAAAGCTGCATGCCCTCGGGAAAAGTTACGGCTGTAGTTTCCCCTTGCTTTCAGCCGTTCGCAGTACCAGCACAGCAAGGCCGTTTTGGTTAGTGTTGGAAGGCCAGATCAGTCAATCATCCAGACTGTTGCCCCTGCAACTACTGAAAAGGCTGCTGCCCGCCCCTCTTCAGGAACCACACGTTTGTCTGGCCTCTCAACAGATACCCTTCCGTTGTGGTTGCACCTACGGTACGGCCATCTGTATCGCTGAGGCTCGCAAGCCTCCCCACCAACGGCAAGGTCCATGGTTCATTGGGTAGGATAACTGCAATAGGTGCATTGTTTTAGGTGTTCGACATCTTAACCTTGCACAACGGCGTTGACGACAATTTTTGTCAGTATTATTGATAGTGTGTATGTTCTATGAATGCACGCTGTTTCAAATATTGAGGATCTCTCGAAAATGAGTCTGTGTTGCCATGATACGTTAAAACTAAATGTAAGGTAGTGACAGATCGGCGCTGAAGAACCTTCAGTTGTGGTAAGTAAGAGAACACAGGCACGGATTTTGTGTGTTCACAATAGCGTAATGGAAAGAACTATCGAGTTGCAAAGTGCACACGTGGTGCGCTAATGATAAATCAGTAGAGCAATTGAAAAAAGCGTGAAGAAATCAGATATGTCCCCCCTAAGAACAGGTTTTTTATTTTTGTGGTCGGGCTATTGCTGTATTTACAATGAACAAATTTGGTTCATGTACTATAATTTTTTGACATGTACGGTAATTTTTACAGCCCTCAGCAGATAATTCCACATCCCTTTTTTTTTTTTTTTTGTTTGCTATGGGGAGTTTAGAAAACTTCACCTGAAGCGCCGTTTTTCACCTTCAAATGCAGAAAACTGTGTATCGCAGGATACTCCACTATATCACCTGACCATACTACGTTTTTGGCTTCTTTGTCTGCATCCTACGGTACGGTGACGGGGGCTTTCACTGTGTGCCACGGATGCAGACACATACCTGCAAACAAACAAAAAAAATACTGGGTGACTAACTTGAAGCTCTGTTGCTACGCCTCGTACTTTATACCAGTTTCTGACTACTGTCTCCTTCCCAGATAGTTGCTCCGCTACAGGTTCTGTGGGAAACCAATTCTAGGCATCGATCATGCCACTGAACTCGATCGTCAGCCACTCTTATCTCCTCCCCACGCGACATTTCATCTAAGAGTGCAGAAAAGATGTAGAAAAATAGTATATTTCAGAAAAAGCTAAACTGGCTCTGAGCACTATGGGACTTAACATCTATGGTCATCAGTCCCCTAGAACTTAGAACTACTTAAACCTAACTAACCTAAGGACAGCACACAACACCCAGCCATCACGAGGCAGAGAAAATCCCTGACCCCGCCGGGAATCGAACCCGGGAACCCGGGCGTGGGAAGCGGGAACGCTACCGCACGACCACGAGATGCGGGCAAAAAAAGCTAAACTCGCAATATATTTTGTCTGATATACACAATCAGTCTCAGTGACACCAACTGTCGATCATTAACTGGATTTAACAATTGGGGAAGAACACCCTCCACATCAAAATACAACGGTGCACAATTTTCAGCTGGTATCAATAACACAGCAGCACTGAAGTCAGTGGGAACTGAAAATAGTTGGAGAAAAACAATATCACTTGTTGGTATATAGTGTCTGACATATTAACGACGTTGTTACTGGAAACGTGACAGATAAGCTTTAAAAATGTTATCCGCTGATACAATGAATGAGCGCTGTAAGCCGGCCCTGAGTGACCGATCGGTTCTAGGCGCTTCAGCCCGTGTTGCTGCTACGGTCGCAGGTTGGATTCCTGCCTCGGACATGGATGTCTGTGATTTCCTTAGGTTAGTTAGGTTTAAGTAGTTATAAGGCTAGGGGACTGATAACTTTGAGATGTTAAGTCCCAGTGCTTAGAGCCATTTGAACCATTTGAGCGCTGTAATCTTTATGGGTCTCCTCTAAAATCCCGTAACTATATTACACGCAACGCTAAATCGTTTAAACGAACAGGAGATATTATATATATATATATATATATATATATATATATATATATATATATATATATATATAAACCTTGTTCTGTCGTGAAGTCGTTACATTCGTTATTAAAGACAATAACTGGCTGATTAACGGAAGCATCGTAGTGACGAAATAACGTAGACATCGGTTCTAGTCCCCATCCAGTGACCCGATTTTGGTTTTCCGTGACTGTATTACGTCTCTGTAGAGATAATACCATAATGATGTCTTTAATAGACCGGAACGTAAAGGCTCCTAATCCATCGCATCACAGTAAATGAGTTTTAAATAGTATAGCAAACTTCATGCAGCATAGATATAAAATTTTCTTGGTATTGGAGGTACACCGTGTCTGAGTGAAATGCTAGCATTCGATTATGGTCACCATTTATAAGTAATTATTAACGATAGTAAAAGTTGCAATATAACAGTTAATTGCGGATTGTGGAGCATCGTGCGATCTGCAGAAAATATCAACTATGTACAAAGCGTACATACGCTGTTGTACGCTTAAATATATACAAACGAGTAAATATTTATAATACGTCAACTTTGTCACCATGTTTGTATGGCTCAACATTAAAACAATGACAAGGGGAGACGGGGATATGCATTCAAGTACGTTTCTAAGCATGGCGATGTATGCAAGGTGTCCCAGAAATGTTTGACAAATTGCGAACGGCTGTAGGGAGGAGACTGAGCTAGCTGCGGCGTAGACAGGCCTTTCCGCCTATGAATGCGGTGCTCTGTTGTCTTCGTGTCTATCGGTTTCGGACATAGGTTTCCATTTGCAGTTTATTTTTCTCATGTGTACCGGCAAATGTTGAAGATTTTAGAGCATTCCAGGAGGAAAATGGCAAACTTTAGAGATTTTAGAGTGTACCAGGAGAAAAATTAATTGTGGACGGAAACTCGTGTCCGAAACCATCATCCACTGAGGCAACAGAGCATCGCCTTCATAGAGACAGCTGCTAGCTCCATCTTCTTCACTGGCGATCATGACAATCAGTCGCGATCACTGAATAACAAACAACATTGCGAGGCATTCTGCCTACTGTCTGTCAACTTACGAAGTCACGTTTGCTGCCGAAGGGGTGGCCCACTGTTAACACTGTTAAGGCCCGGCGCCTATAGCTTCGACGCTCTATACCGTCGCAGGATGCCGTTTTCGTACACGGGTTCCTATTCTTGATTTGTTCCTCAAGACACCTTCTGCTACGTCTCGAAGTTAGCTGCCATGTTTCTGGGTCTTCCTGCATATTTCCTAGTATTTTAATGTTGATACTACTAAACTGACACGACATGGTGAATATCTTCCAAAGCTCGGTTTTTTAATTAAGCGTGACTCATGAGAAGCGTCTTCGATTTCCACTACTACTCGCATCACACCACTCGCGATTTTTCCTTAGCGGGGAAATGGTGGACGCTGAGACTAGTTAATATAACTCAGTAGCGACTTGAGAAAGAAATGGCTGCTCTGTTTCGGGGCTGCGGCTGGGCATGAACCTTCACCTCTTCAACAATGCGCCGCCATTTATCACGATTCAACGATAGAACTTTCCATCCCAAAAAGGTGACAAGCTTGCGCATTTCTATGTCTTACACCATTCCTCCCGTTCTTATGCTAATCTGCACCTCATTCGTTGTCATTTCACAAGCCTAACAATTGTCCACGACTTCGCAGTTCGCTGAAGGCAGGGTACAGTTGCTGTCTGTCTATGCCAATGAAAGTTTATAAGCCGTCTGGCTTGCCTCTTTCCATTCATGTGCTAAATTCAGCTGCCTCTTGACACGCCTGGCGACAGGCATAATTAGTTTCATCATGCTAAAAATCTCATGACGTTATTTAATGCTGGGAATGTATTTTATAAAACTGCAGTGGTTGTCGGTCAGCGCTTGTTCTATTCTTCTACAGGGTGTGTACTACCCGGGACAACCGGGAGATCTGGGAAAAAGCCGGGAATTTTTTCATCCGGGAGAAACCGGGAAAAACCGGGGATATTTGTAGAATTCCGGGAATTTTTCATTGTTTGAGTTTTTAGTTAAATTGTTGTAATTTTGACTGGTAAGAACCGATCTCTAACAAAGGATATTACTGTATCCCGCTACTGCAGAATAATTCTTCAACAATAAAACATAAAAGAGAGAAAAAAACGAAAATAACTTAAATTGCAAAGGAAATGCGCCATATACAACAACGACACAGTGCTCATGCAAGCGTCTGCCAATTGAAAATGTGTCAAAGGCTTTAGGAAGACTATGCAGTGCTTCATAACAACAAATTGCCTCCAATGAGCGTGAAGTCGCAACTGTTTACATTCGATTTGTTTTAGCAGTTACGCGCGGGCTCATGCGCATGGACAGTTGAGTCACGTTTGAGCAGTAGATTCTCCCGCTTCTGGCTACAGCCGGCCGAAGTGGCCGTGCGGTTAAAGGCGCTGCAGTCTGGAACCGCAAGACCGCTACGGTCGCAGGTTCGAATCCTGCCTCGGGCATGGATGTTTGTGATGTCCTTACGTTAGTTAGGTTTAACTAGTTCTCAGTTCTAGGGGACTAATGACCTCAGCAGTTGAGTCCCATAGTGCTCAGAGCCATTTAAACCATTTGCTTCTGGCTACAGGAATATGGCTGTTGGCTGTGCAAGCAGTCGCAGCAAGCAGCTAGATGCTACCGGAGAAAAGGGGCGCCAAATTCATATTCTTGAGGAAAGAAAACTTGTTTCACAAAGCGCCTAGCATCCAGCGCACGTTTGTCTATCGATTATTCATATGATTTTGAAACGCTTTCCTGTTGGTTTTTGAACATTTTTGAACACATTTTAAGTTGATTTCTGAATGAATCATAAGTTGGCTTGAATGCATGCATAGTGTACGTGATGTCTCTATCAGGAGAATCCTCGTCGCATCTAGAAATAAGCCGGCCGCGGTGGTCTAGCGGTTCTAGGCGCGCAGTCAGGAACCGCGCGACTGCTACGGTCGCAGGTTCGAATCCTGCCTCGGGCATGGATGTGTGTGATGTCCTTAGGTTAGTTAGGTTTAAGTAGTTCTAAGTTCTAGGGGACTGATGACCACAGATGTTAAGTCCCATAGTGCTCAGAGCCATTTGAACCATTTTTTTCTAGAAATAAACTTTCCGCAGACAAAAGGGGGCGGGGCAATACGAGCTGAGGGAGTAAACGGATGAATGCCAATTGCTCTCTGATTATGTGGTTGATTGGGTTTGCGAATGATCAGCATTGTTATAATTACTAGAGAAATCCATAGATTCAGACTACCAGAATGGAAATAAACGACTTACAGGAATAACAGGTGAGAAATATTACGTATTATCCTCTCTGTGTATCCAAGAAAATGAAATTTTGACAGAAAATTTTTGGCCATATCGCTACACTAGTAAGGACCAGTTGTACAGTCCCCGACTAGCAGACGCATAAGTTCTATTCTGGAAGTAACGCGGAAAACATGTTGTTCGAACACGTAATAACGTCCAACCGGAAAATAATCGCGGGTTAACTAAACCCTTGATTCTGACAGGGTTAGTGAAGTTAACCGGCGAACAAATTTTGACAATGGCAGCAATAGCTACAGAATTGGTGATGACAAGATTGTTAGAACGAGGAGGGAGAAGAAACAGGGACATGACACAAATTATGGAAGAATAAGACGATTCCATATTTATATAAAAATTCCGTAGTACTACTTTTCGATCTCATGCTTGAGAAGCTGGTGCGTATGAATGAAGTGTGAAATTATTTCCTAAGATAAAGCTTTTTGCTTGTGGTAGGCCTAATAGGCATTTGATATTGGTACTTCGTTGATTATATTCTGTCGTGTTATATAAATGGCCATTTGTGCCAAAACAGTTTCGTTTATTTGGTGTGTTACAAAATTGCTGCCATATTAGAAGGGCCTATTTCATTTTACGTAGCAGACAGTGACAAAATAGACGTAATCAGATCGAGAAACCACACCAGTCTTGGGTATTATTTGTCTTAACGGCGTTTTCAGTATTAGATGACATTTCGATTTTTTATGTAGCAAAACGTTTGACGAACTTTGATGAGGTAATAGATTCTTTCACAGAAAGGAAAGCACGCCATGTAAAGCTGTAGCAAGATTAAAGCACTCCGTCTTCAGGCCACAAGTGGCCCATCGGGACCATCCGACCGCCGTGTCATCCTCAGTTGAGGATGCGGATAGGAGGGGCGTGTGGTCAGCACACCGCTCTCCCGGTCGTTATGATGGTTTTCTTTGACCGGAGCCGCTACTATTCGGTCGAGGAGCTCCTCAGTTGGCATCACGAGGCTGAGTGCGCCCCGAAAAATGACAACATGGCGGCTGATGGTCACCCATCCAAGTGCCGGCCACGCCCGACAACGCTTAACTTCGGTGACCTCACGGGAACCAGTGTATCCACTGCGGCAAGGCCGTTGCCTGTAGCAAGATTAGAGAAAAAAAACCGCTAGGAACTAAGGTTTGAAGAAATGTGTAATTTCTTGTTTATCTCTTGTCAGTATTGGTTTTATATATTCTATATTTAATTTTATGTTACACAAAACAGCATGTTATTAAGTAATAGGCAATAAAGAGTTCAGATTTTCTGATGAGTTCTTGTTCTCTCGATTACAAATAATCCTATCCGCTATTAATTGCGATATTTTTTTTAAAAGGGGCAAGCTGTCAAACCGGCCGACTGGGAACAGGAGAGGCACCACAGGACATTTCAATTTCCACTCGCCTGAATATAGTTTGGAGGTGCTGTAGAAAAATGCTTTATGAAGAGGCGTGGCACTGCACTTTTGCGTACTTAAGACCAAATAATATGTCTTACATTTCCTCGAATACATATACTTTATGTTTCAGACTTTTCGGAAAGATGTGCGCTACAAGATGAACATATTTTGAAAATTCGATTTTTTTAGTATTGACCCGGTTCGCAAATGTCGTAGATCCGGGGCTGATGCGCAGAGCAGTCTGAGTTATAGTGGGTAGTCTCCACATGCCCCGTGTTTACATTTAGTGATTTTGCTGTTTCCCCTTCGTTTACTCTCACATCAAATGAAAACAAAACGGATATCTGTGTCCGGGAGATATCAAGTGAATTAAAATACATTCACCTAATTACGAAAGGCTAAAATATGCCATTAGTTACAGGTTTTATTTTATTTCCACCTTTCTGGCAGTCAAGCATTAATCGCCTTACGGAACAATGAAGTTGTTTTTGTCTGTTTGCTAAAGAAATTTGACTTTTGTTAACCTTTTCCGCAGAGGCAGTCAATGTATTTGAAACGAAATGTTTAATTCCACAGTACTGGCTAAATTCAACTGTTCGATGCATTTGAAGTGCACGTTTTCATTTTCTAGCACAAATGGCATTATGTCATAATAAAGAACCAAACATGATATAATACAGTACTGATGCTCCAAGAAAATTTACAACCCGAAAACCACACTGGAAAGCTTAATATCAGGTCGAGGTCTACATCATTGGGAATCCGGACATACGAATGTGCACTTTAAGTATGCACTTTAAATGTGCACATTTTAATATTGTTCACGAATTGCTATGCTCTTGTAGTATCCTTTGATGTCTTGTTTCTTTTATGACATAATGTATGATCTTTCAATGTTTTACACGTACGTACATACGGCCTTCCTACGTCGTGATAGCTACCCAAGCTCGGTGTCACCTGTTATCTGCGCTTTCTGGCAACTGCTGAAACGAACCTATTTCTAACTGGTGCGAATAGTGGTTTGAAAAGCGTTCCTTTCAAAGTAAATATTCTTTTACGTAAGTTGAACTATGTGCAAGAATGTACCATGAATTTATTAAATCACAGAGCGTTTGACTCTCATTTAAAAATTAGCTCTTTGATGACGCGCCATTTAGAAGAATTTCGAACCCTGAAGGTCAGACATTTATGTCATTATTAAAAATTTTAATGGCACATTTGTTTGATCTATCTTTAAGTGTAACACGCGCAAAAAAGATCAAGAGTATAAGCGAAAGCTTAGCGTCTCTTGCAGCTTGAGAACAATATTATATGTGAAAACTTCGCTTTTCTTGTAGCAACACTACGTATATTAATTTAAACTATTAACATTCCCTGTTTTTGTGTTCGTGCTACTTAACAGTGATGTTGCTGTTGGCTGACTACATCACGTGTCCTATGCTCTGAATATCCGCTGTCATCGGCTAGCGAGATCACGTGACATGAGCTACGAACGGCCTACAAAAGCGCATCGAAATCTCGATTTCAATGATTCGGGAAGTAACATGCAGTGTTTGGTGGAATTCCAGTGTATACTTTCGTAATACGAAAATAAGTAGCGTACATGTTGCTGCACATTAAAGATGTTTCCAAAACGTGTCTTTCTCCCTGAGTTTCATTTTTTAAAATGCCTGGATATTGTACGCCCGGGTATAAAACCGTAACCATTCAATGGATTGATAAGGGAAAATATACTGTCACCCGGGAGAAAACGTATTTTTAACCGGGATATCCGGGAATTTTTTTTCCTTGTTCACGTATACACCCTGATTCTAAGAATGCGTGAGAACCGTCCAGTTCGCACAGAGTTTTGAAAGTGACAGGGGAGACCACACGGCATTCAGAGGCTTTGTTCCGGCTTACGCGTGTCGAGGAGCCACCTGAGCGGGCTCAGGGAACTCCCCTGTCAATCAAGCTAAGGCGAGGTTCGCGGTATTCGGCACGCTTCCGCTCTCTAGGAGACAGAGGGCGGAAGTCACAAGTGCGGGCTGCCACCTAATAATTTATGGTGAGAAATCGAAGTCTTGGAATGTCTGGGTCTAGGCGATGAGAGAAGAAGAAGCCTCGCTGAGTTCCTGTCACGTTTGTTAGGCTTCTGGAAATTTAGAAGTGTACAAACAACGCTCTGTTTCTTCTGTCGCATACTGACGTCAGAAGGGAATTTCCAGAGCAAACTGGCGAGGAAGATGTGCTCTGAGGTACCCGTGTCGGTACACATTCTTTGGTTCGGATTTATTAAACGTGGCAGTTTTCACGCTATTGGCGGAAAGCAGTAACATTTTTCTTGACTGACGGTTGTGGGCGGAACGACGAATACAGCAGAGTCGGGAGCAGGGATACGTGAAGATAGACACTCTTGGTTTGGATGTGGAAGGTGCAAGGTCGCTGGTTTTAGATGTCGAGGATTCTGAGATCAGACGCTGGATGGGACTTCACGGTGTCCGAGTCTCGACGAGCGAGATTCTGGTTCCTTGCATGCGACTTTTGCACGGCCGACTTACGCCGCAGCATATTGGTGAGTATGCTCAGCACCAGCGATAAATTGGCGTTAATGTATGAAAAGAGGACATATCGTTGCCACGGTAACGTTAATCCCGGTACCAGTCATAGTATCGTTTTTATTTCATATTCGCTCAATCACTGAAGTAATTAAAACAGTTGGTAGTTGCATTCGTATTAGTGACGGAATGTGCAGCTAGGATTGGTAGTGCACTCCCAATTGCTTCATACCTTTCTTGCAATCACTTTTTATGATAGACATGTCAGTAAGTGTAAAACACCAATTTAATTTTATTTGTAATTCATTTGGAGTAACTTGTAATTTCTTCAATTTATTATTATTATTATTATTATCATCTGTCGACTGAGTAAAAATAGTAATTCCGTAGGATTTCATTGAAATTCCCTATCTTAGGATTCCGTGTTAGGGTCATCTTTGAGATAGCGACTCCATTGGGCAATTAAAATTTTACATCGCGTCTTAAGTGGTGTGTGACAGAGTCTGGGCAATGCCATCATTCCGGTGCGATTACATATCTACACACCGCGGGGTTTTGCACTGTCACACTCTGGAAAACCGACAATGGTCAAATCAATGAGCGAAGCGAAATTGATTTGCGTATGTAAATGGGTAGGTGACAACCGTTCGACTTTATAAGCTGGAAGTAAACTGGCCACCGGTTTAGCATCCCATAGTGGTCTTCTGGAGACGGGAGAGAGACCCATAGAGGAGTAGCAACTGCGGCTGACAGCTGGTGGGGGTAGCGGCGGCAGCAGCCGCACGCGCCCGACAACTGGAAATGGATCCAGCGGGAGTGGGTGGGGGCTGCGTCGTTTGGGAATGTCAGGGATGCGGAGCGCGCAAAGCCGTGCCATGTTGTCTAACACGGCGCTGCCACCTGTTACGTAACAGCAGCCAGGCCTCCTGGAATGCTGCCGCTTCTGTACGCGACGTCTTACCGGGGCAGCAGGCACCGCGACACAGTCGTATCTGCTTCGCTATGAATACTTTTTATCACTGAAGCAACAGAAAAAAAACTGCCAGGAACAGAGCCATGTTGTACCACAATTCTTGTTACCTCATTTTCTTTCCGAGCGGGTGATGCGCTGAATGACCTGGAAGACGACGAGCCGGATGTTAGCCTCATATGTGCTCCGACGAGTCAATTGGCCTAGCAGACGACACAAGCATCTGAAACTATAAAATCGGTGGAGAGAATGGCTGGCCTGTGATGTTTCCCGTGGGTTAGTGGAACGTACTCCCACAGCCAATACGGTAAAACACAGTCAGTTAGAGGCAATATTATGTGTGTTCAAGTCTCGATGGACCGCAAAGTTATAATCCGTAAGCCAACTTCATTTCAGCGCACAACGTGCTGTACGGTGAGAAACTTATGACGGCGAGGTATTTCAGGTACACAAGAAGGGCAGCGCGGATGTTGACAGGTTTGCTTGACTCACGGAAACGCTGAGGAGTCTGAACAGGCAGAGTGTTGAAGGGAGATATAAACTATCCCACGAGAAACTATAAACCAGTACTAAGCAAGGAACTCCCCTTACGTAGCGTAATGACATAATTAGACTACATCGCGCGCTCGCCGCCATTGATCTGCCGTCTTTCTATATGCCATTGAAATGGGATGAAAGCTTTATGTGTGGTACAGTGGAAAGTATTCTTTGCCATACGCTTCATAGCAATTTCCAGAGTAAGGATATAGATGGTGCCGATTTTATGAGTTGGGTTGTTTGGGGGAAGAGACCAAACAGCGAGGTCACGGTCTCAGCGGATTAGGGAAGGATGGGGAAGGAAGTCTGCCGTGCCCTTTCAAAGGAACCATCCCAGCATTTGCCTGGAGTGATTTAGGGAAATCACGGAAAACCTAAATCATGATGGCCGGACGCGGGATTGAACCGTCGTCCTCCCGAATGCGAGTCCAGTGTGCTACCACTGCGCCATCTCGCTCGGTCCGATTTTATGATTCGATTTCGATATTAGAGAGTCCACTCCAGCCAATACCCGGATACAACTGATCGTAGAGAAGTGTGTTGGGAACCTTGCCGTTCAAATTGTATATTAACCCTAGATTACTAAACCCTCGTAAAATTTACGATTCAGTAGCGTATAAAGAAGGATATTTTGTACTTAATTAAGTATGTAACACACCATTGGAGATCAAATAATCGTAATTACATAATGCATAACCAATAAATTATGACTTCTTTTCAATAAATTTGGAGTAGCACAGTTTAAGATGGTTTAGTACCAATGCAACATTTTCCCTCCTTTAGTGTTCTAGGTTAATCACCTGGCCGATAATATTAATAGTAACCTTGGACTTTTTTTGTAGAGGATGCTGTTATCTGTATTGAAGTACTATTTGAAAAAAGGTGCTCAGATATTCAGTCACGCTCCATAAGATACAAAGTGGTGTGAAGATTTCCAACTTGCTTGAAATATTCAGGAATTTGTACAATTCACAAAACGTGAAAACTTAGTATCATATTATTACAATACTAGTCAGAGACAGTTGTAGTCAGTCTAATCTTGCAAATACCTCTGAAGATATGAAACGGAACGGTAGTGGTAAATGAATCCAGTAGCAGACTCTGGTACATTAGTAGGAGTCTGGGAAAATTCAGTCAGCCTACAGAAGGAGATTGGTTACAAAACACACGAGGCCTATACTAAATAGCTCTTACAAAGAAGGGCAGCACGAATGGTCTCAGGTTCACTTGGCCGACGCAAGAGTGTCGTAGAAATGCTTACATGGCTGTATACTGGCAGATGCTTGATGATATATATCAGCTATTCAGCGAAAGTCTATTTATAAAATTTGAAAAACCAGTTTTAAGTGAGGAATATAGGAATGTACTACAACCCCTTACGTATTGCATCCAAGATTACAGCTACTGTGGCGCGCGGGGAGGCTTCAGAGCAGGCCTGGCCCAGATTTGCGCCCCGAGAGAGGGCCCTCGCTCCGTGAGCCTGCCCAGTCTGCCCAACGCTCCGGCTTCCCACACCACTACACTATCCCGAGAGGGTATGTGAATTGAGACTGTTACATGCCGAAGGTTGCACGCGCGGGAAAATTAGGTCGAAGTGTTTTTGCAACACAGTGCAACTACTTCTAAGAGGCGAATATTGCAAGGTACTTTTATAAGCAGGAGTTTATGGCATGGGTTTATTTCTTATTTTTTACTTTTCTGCTGAAACAATGGATTGTATTACTTAATTAAATAAGTACATTAGATAGTGCTAATACGTGATCAGAACTAAAAAGAGTGTTTTACACAGGCATTTAACAATTGAATCGTAATGTTTATAAATTGATACACACTTCAGTCTTAGAGTATGTAATATAACTGGAACTGGTTCGTGATAGTGAAACGCATGGATTTACGCAGATTGAAATCCGTTAAACCCAAACGTTGGCGTGGCTCTGTCAATTTCACAACAGGAAAAAGCATTTGTATACGTATGTTGAACGAAAAATTGAAATAACTGTAATAGCTTGTCTGTTCAGTTGAGGATACTGTTCTTGGGATATCATTTTATAAAAGTCTTTTAAATTCTTGCAGTGGAATTCTTGAACTAGGTGCTGCACTGTATATCAATTAGTGAGAACGGTCTGACAAATAAATCTTTAATCCGTCTTTCGTCTGACAAATCTAAATCCTCTTCAGTCCTGTAAAGACTTGCAATCTCTTTCAGACCTCATAATGATATGTTTCAATTACTAAAACGTAGTCAGTCGTATCTGGTCCACAAATTACTGCCCTGAGGCCTGGGAAATGTTACCTGTTATGATCTTGAACCTGTTTTTTTTTCATAACTTTAATTTTTGTTTGATAGGATCAATCTCGTTTTCCAAACAATTCTCCTCTTGCATTGCGGCACTTAATGAAATCAGATAATTTTTTATAACTACTTTTCTTACCTCTAACTCAGTTTCTTTCCTAATGACCCCCTTCATTTCACCCAGCATTCACTGTCGTTTGTCAGAAGACAAGTGCATCAGATTGTCTTTGTGGTTGGTGTTGTATTGACATTCCAATAAGAGTTCACCCAGCTCATGAGAATGCAATGGCATATTAAGCACTTTACATGGGCTTCAAACGATACGAAAAGTATAGCAATTCCCATTCAGCATTAAAAGATTTGGCTTCTGCACTCTTCTTCTTCTTCTTTTTTTACAAGTGCGTAGACGTTATAGTTTTCCTCACACAGAACGTAAATCTAATTGGATGCAAGTAGTATTTTCAGCAAACGGGCTGGTATGTGAAGAGGCGACTGCGTTGCTCTAGCGACGTCCGGCTGCAGCCTTCATTCTCCTCTTCCAACTCACCCTTCGGCTCCACTCGTCGCTGCGGCCGGAGCGCTCGCGCTTCACATGTGAATGCAATGGGAAAGAACCCTCATATTTGGTAGAATGAGAAGTGCCCTATCCCGCGGATATCAGTGGCTTACAGAGCATGGATGTAGATGCAGATGCTCCACATAATTGCTCATGACATGCCACGTCCTTTGTTTTAAGTAATTGGGTAAGTGTTGAAACACTTGGTGCAGAACTTGCAGCCAATCGGAGGCATTGTGTCTCCAGTCAATGGAAAGTTTTGCGTTGTCTTACCTTTGCTTCCTTCGATAATATTTTTATGTTCATGGCTGATATTGACAAGACTCACTTAGTAGAAATCGACATAAAATAAGTTTCGTGATTAAACTGTAATACCTTTTGATTGTGCTATGGCGCTTCCTATCTTTGATGTCATATCAGTGATGAAAAATCGTACAGTCTTCTATTAGGAAAGAAAATCATAAATTTCTGTACTTTCGCATGGATTAATAAAGGTGCAGAATGCGAGCGTTAACCATTATTTACTATGATGAGGGCCACCGAAGCAGATGGCCCAATTCAGGATACACGTAATTTAACATTCAAGAGGAGCAGCATTCAAATCTGCGTCGGATCATCTTCATGCCTTCACAAAAGAAGACGAAGTAAATATTTCGAAAATTCGAATCAAGAACAGCTGCCAACGTGAGTAACGTAGAAGTAGAAATCCTCGGAGTAGTGAAGCAACTTAAATCACTTAATAAACGCAAGTCTTCTGGTCCAGACTGTGTACCAATTAGATTCCTTTCAGAGTATGCTGATGCAATGACTCCATACTTAACAATCATGTACAACCGTTCGCTCGACGAAAGATCCGTACCCAAAGACTGAAAAGTTGCACAGGTCACATCAATATTCAAGAAAGGTAATAGGAGTAATCCACTTCATTACAGGCCCATATCATTAACGTCGATATGCAGCGGGATTTTGGAACATACATTGTGTTCCCACATTATGAATTACCTCGAAGAAAACTGTCTGTTGACACACTGTCAACATGCGTTTAGAAAACATCGTTGTTGTGAAACACAACTAGCTCTTTTTAGCATGAAATGTTGAGTGCTATTGACAAGGTATTTCAGATCGATTCCATATTTCTGGATTTCCGGAAGGCTTTTGACACTGTACCACACAAGCGGCTTGTGGTGAAATTGCGTGCTTATGGAATATCATTTCAGTTATGTGACTGGATTTTGATTTCCTGTCAGAGAGGTCACAGTTCGTAGTAATTGACGGAAAGTCACCGAGTAAAACAGAAGTGATTCCTGGCATTCCCCAAGGTAGTGTTATAGGCCCTTTGCTGTTCCTTATCGATATTAACGATTTGGAAGACAATCTGAGCAGCCATCTTAGGTTGTTTGCAGACAACACTGTCGGTTATCGACTAATAAAGTCATCAGAAGATCAAAACAAATTGCAAAACGATTTAGAAAAGATATCTGAATAGTGGTAAAATTGGCAGTTGACCCTAAATAACGAAAAGTGTGAGGTCATCCACATGAGTGCTAAAAGGAATTCTTTAAACTTTCGTTACACTATAAATCAGTCAAATATAAAGGCCGTAAATTGAACTAAATACCTTGGAATTACAATTACGAACAACTTAAATTGAATGAAATGAACACATGGGAAATGTAGTGGGGAAGACTATCCAAACACTGCGTTTTATTGGCAGGACACTTAGAAAATGTAACAGATCTACTAATGAGATTGCCTACACTACGCTTGTCCGTCCTCTTTTAGAATACTGCTGCGCGGTGTGGGATCCTTACCAGATGGGACTGATGGAGTACATAGAAAAAGTTCAAAGAAGGGCAGCACGTTTTGTATTACCGAGAAATATGGGAGAGAATGTCACAGAAATGATGCAGGATTTGGGCTGGACATCATTAAAAGAAATGCGTTTTTCGTTGCGACGGAATCTTTTCATGACGTTGCAATCTCCAACTTTCTCCTCCGAATGCGAAAATATTTCGTTGACACCGATCCACATAGAGAGAAACAATCACAACGGCAAAATAAGGGAAATCAGAGCTCGTTGGGAAAGATATAGGTGTTCGTTCATTCCGCGCTTTATACGAGATTGGAATAATGGAACATTGTCTCGGTGGTTCGATGAACCCTCGGCCAGGCATTTAAATGTGATTTGCAGATGCATGTAGATGTAGATGTAAGTCTTCCGTACTTTCCCAACTCGGTTTAGGTCTGTACTAAGGTGTTTCGTTCAATATAAGCGTGGTTGTTTCCCGACTCTTCATGGCCCACTTCGTTTTTACTCATTTGTTTACCTCGGTGTCGACAGGAAGTTCGTGTTAAGCCCTTGGTTTGGTTCACCGACAGACTCAAAACATCCGAATAACACAAGGATATTCCAAACAGCTAAGACTAGGATGTCCACAACGTACCTAGGTGACGCATATCGGTATTTTCTGCTGTCAGAGCTAGAAGACGGCACTGTTAGCATTCTGTGTATGTTGCGACAGTACACCCGTCGGCTCTCCAGTAAGTTCTTTAGAATACGTTTTGTAACATAGCATTCTGTGAAGTAATATCTTATACGTGTATTGTCGCAGTTTGAGGCGCAATTCTCCAAAGAACTGACTTTTTGTACATTTACGCATAGTATCTGTGTCCCGCACGCCTTTAGATTCGTCGTGCTAGAAATCCAACAAGCATGATCGCTGTTGGGCATAATCTGTAATGATGAGGGCTACGAAAAGCACGTGGTTGAGTTTAGAAATTTCTATAGCGAAAATCATTCTAAGCCTCTACGACGGTTCAAACCCGTCAGGCCATGCTGAGTTACGTATTCCGTGATCGCTTCTGGCAAATGCTGGAATGGTTCCTTTGAAAGGGACGGTCGACTTCTTTCCTCATCGTTTCCTAATCATTCTGGTGGGACCGATGATCTCGCTATTTGGTCCCATCCCCCTAATCAACCAACCAGCCGAGCCTCCACTACGTCCCACTACTCTAGTTCATTGTTGTAGGAATGACCAAATGCTTTCCCGTGCACAACAGCCACTCATTATGTCCTGGTTCTTTCAGCTTTTAGAATGGTTCAAATGGCTCCCAGCACTATGGGACTTAACATCTGAGGTCATCTGTCCCCTAGAACTTAGAACTACTTAAACCTAACTAACCTAAGGACATCACACACTTCCAAGCCCGAGGCAGGATTTGAACCTGCGACCGTAGCGGTCGCGCTGTTCCAGACTGAAGCGCCTAGAACCGCTCGGTTACATCGGCCGGCTCAGCTTTTAGACATGTCGCCCTTTAGTGATTGGGTTGCACTGCAAAAGGACCATCAGTCTCACGACGACAGTACCATCTCCCCTTGCAGATACACGACAGAAAAGGAATACGTGTTTGGACGCTGCAACATTCATAACGTCTGCTCCTTGTGGCTTTGTCGAAATACTGTAGCTTAATTCGTTTATAGTCGCAATTGTTTATCTCACAAGAGAGCATACGTCGCACAAATACCGTTCTATACCGATAATATTTTCATAGTAACACAATTTCGACGAAACTAAATGTGCATTTGAAAAAAGCTTTTTTTAGCCAAGGTCGCACTAATTAATATCTATTATTATCGACCGGTTTCGACAGTTGAAATTGCCATTTTCTGATGGTTGTAAATTATGTTCCATTACGAGTTAATACTCATGCCATGTCGTCATTATGGTGGAGAAAACACAGGACATTATACATACTTTTATGCATCTATTTATGGTTTTACTCTTGACAAACATTTGTATAATGTGCTGTATAGTCTCCACCGTAATGACGACATGGCATGAGTGATAGACCCATAAGGGAACACGATTTATAACCAAAAGTTTTTTGAAGATCGGAAAATGACAATTTCAACTGTAGAATCCGGTCGCAAATGATAAATATTAATTATTGTGATCTTCGGTGTAAAAACGTTTTTCAAGTTAAATATAGATCGTTCCTTCCATTTTCCCAAGAGAGAAACTTCAGTTTTAAATGTGCATTTGAATTTTGACAATGCATTCAAATATGGCTATGCTTTACTACCTGCAGTAGGAAGCTGAACATGCTATTACGTATACAAGTGGTCGCCAAACTGTTGCCTGTACAATGTATTCGTGCGGCCCTTTGTCTTTTGTTCTCTGCAATGTTTTGTAATTATAGGCATCTAGTCACTAGCAGCCAAATTCAAAAACAGCATCACTGACGTTAACGTTAACTAACGTAACTGTTCCGTAACAAAAGTACAGATGCAATAATGTTTTAAGATGCGCCTAGTTTTCATTCACTTTGGTGACTTCCGCTTTCAGCAAAGTAAAGCTTCATGTTTATCTCAGGGGCAGAAAATGCTCAAATGTATGTGAAATCGTATGGGACTTAACTGCTAGGGTCATCAGTCCCTAAGCTTACACACTACTTAACGTAAATTAGCCTAAGGACAAACACATACACTCATGCCCGAGGGAGGACTCGAACCTCCGCCGGGACCATCAGGGGCAGAGGTGTAACCAACGCCTTGAAGCAACGCAGCTATAGCGGGTTTAGAAGACGTGAGCCGTGTAACATGTTACTGTTTGTCTTCCTCCACTGTCATGTCACGGTCGTGCGCGACTCGGACCAGTGAGCTACTATGGTCTAAATGTTGACACGGAAGTAACTAGGATTCGTGAATGCACGTTAAACAGGGTGTCCAGAAACTCTGGGTACATAGGGAATCCTAATAAAAATTCTATATTTCATATATACTAATAAATATTAATAAAGGAATTCAGCGTGGGATTAGAAAAGAGCAAAGAATTAGGTTGAAGTGTCTGGCTTTCGCGGACAATCTTGCCGTTCTAACGAACAATAGAGAGGAAGCCAAACTTGCATTGAAAAAACTACACGAAATCTCACAGAAAACTGGGCTACAAATCTCCTACGAGAAAACACAGTACATCGAAAACAAACCTGTAGATAATCCAACCATCAGGACTGAACTCAATAGCCAATAAAGATAGAATCTCGAGATTACAAAAAGCTTACTTGGAATCACTATATAATAAGAAATCTATTTCTGTCAATGCGAAACTATAAGAAATCTATTTCTGTCAATGCGAAACTAAGGGAAAGTGGCAAAAGTTGCCCACTTCAGATATCTGGGAGAGATAATCCAACCATCAGGACCGAACTCATTAGCCAATAAAGATAGAATCTCCAGATTACAAAAAGCATATAAGCTCACTAGGCATCACTATAATAAGAAATCTTTCTCTCAATACGAAACTAAGGCATTACAACACAGTAGTCCTACCAGAAGCACTTTAGGCTGCAGAAACTACAGTGATTCATGGTCATACGAAGATCAGAGAGATTGAAAAGCAGGATAGAAAAATTCTGAGGAAAATATATGGACCAGTGTTTCGGGAAGGAATTTGGATGAAGAGGCCAAAAAAATGACTCTGAGCACTATGGGACTTAACTGCTGTGGTCATCAGTCCCCTAGAACTTAGAACTACTTAAACCTAACTAACCTAAGCACATCACACACATCCATGCCCGAGGCAGGATTCGAACCTGCGACCGTAGCAGCAGCGCGGTTCCGGACTAAAGCGCCTAGAACCGCTCGGCCACAACAGCCGTGAAGAGGCCAACTAGAGAGATTTACAAAGACATAGAAACAATAACAGACATCATTAGAAAGAGAAGAATGAAATTTTATGGAAATATCAGCAGGATGAATAAAAGTAGCTTCACAAGACAAATCTTTGAAATAGTAAACAAGAGCAAAAACAAGACAAAGTGGATCACTGAAGCAGAAGAAGACATTAAAGAACTGGGGATCACACAAGACAACATAAACAATGGAGAACAGTTTATAAACACCATACAGAAACACACACTTAAACAAGAACGTATGGAGAACAGAACGGGAAAAAGATGGTCGGAAGAACGCAAGAGAGAACACGGTGAACGTATGAAGAGAATTTGGGAAGAACGAAGAAAGAAGAAGAAATCATGACTACTCAAGCTCAATCGCTCTCTCAAAAGGGAATAATCGATAATAATAATAATAATAATAATAATAATAATAATAAATATTAATTGATTTCTGTTTGTGGCCGGCCAGAGTGCCCGTTCGGTTCTAGGCGCTACAGTCTGGAACCGAGCGACCGCTACGGTCGCAGGTACGATGGCTGCCTCGGGCATGGATGTGTGTGATGTCCTTAGGTTAGTTAGGTTTAATTAGTTCTAAGTTCTAGGCGACTGATGACCTCCGAAGTTAAGTCGCATAGTGCTCAGAGCCATTTGAACCATTTCTGTATTACCAGTCAATGTGCTAAAATCGATAATACAGACCTATTCCACGTTGTTCACCTTAATCTTGCAAAGCGCATCAAATTATGCATTGAAAAGCACGGAGATCATTTTGAAAATAATACTTATAACATAAAAGTGACTAAAATGCGCTGTGTTATTATTTCTAACAATTCCCTATGTATCCAAACTTTATGGACACCCAGTAGAGACGATAATTTTCAAATGTGGTCCATATTTTTAACAAAGGATATAAGATTAAATTAAAGCTGTTATAATATAACGCAATAAGTAGAAGAGAAACAGCATTCTCGGCATTTAATAACCATCTGTAATCGTGTCTCATATTGAATAATACATTTGAGTACAGTTACTGTTGTTAATCAAGTTAATCGCCCTCTCGCACAGACAACACTTCTTCAGGAAATTTCAGTGTGTCAGCTTTGGAATCGCTCAGGGCAGCAGCAGTCGAAAACAGGAACAGTAGAAACGAAGTATTCCGAATATTGCCGGCTTTTAACGAACAATACTTGGCGGGGGAGCGGTCAACTTGAGCGCCCCCGTTATTTCTAGTCTGTTTGGGACATTGTAATGTAGGTAACTTACCTATTAATGATAAGATCTCTACATTTGCGACCCGAGAATTCGCACCACAATGTCAGTATTGGCTCCTGAGCAAAACTGTTTGGCGGTCACTGGCATGAACAGATTAGATTGAAGTAAAAGATAAGGAAGATAGTAGGCGTATTTGAAAAGAAGGGGGCTTAGGTCTTTAAAAAATGTATTCGTTTTGATTGCTTCTATTCACTTTTACTGGCGGTTTTAGTTTCCTAACAAACCTGTTTCAATTTTCCATGTAAAAGCTGTTCACTTCTAAGCACTTTTCATTACGCTGCAGTAGCATATTCAGTCCATGTGCATGAAAATAACACGCTTGGAAATTGAACTACTTGACAACAGTGGTCTTCGGTTCCACACCATCTTCAAGCTTCTGTCCACCAAGTGTGGAATATCCACATATCATCAGTCGTAATAATATGGTAAAACAGATCAGTCTTGTCGATAGCGCTAAAAAAAAAAAGTAATAAAATAAAAGCTCGTCCCCTTGACGTTCTTTGCTCCTTGTGTTGGTCGGTGTGCATTTTCGGTAGCCACCTTGCAAACAGTGCGATATTCAAGCATTTACGAGACAAGTGTGTACATAGTGGTGCGTCCAGAACGAGAAATTTATACCAGCCAGAGCACCAGTCCTCGATCAGATCACAGTTTTTTTTATCTACATGTTGCAAACATTCATCGGTCGGGGTACTGAGCCAGCCATCCGCTTTTCGTCATGCGTATTTGTATGGCCACTTTTAACTTTCTGTCTCGTTACTAAATCCAGTAACAAGGCACAACTCCTGATGGATTAGAGCAGTTGCAGATCCTTTCACTCAGAAAATTCGGATTACATCAGGTACTTTGCAAATGCCATGAGTATCTATTTTCGAATACATTTATTTTCCATTCGCAGTCAAACGACTACTTAATAAAATCAGTGTTTTCAAACTCTTCGTAAATAATTTATAGATGGCACTGCATTCATGCCACTTCGTAATTTTTTTCACTGTCTTCTGACAAACGTTTGGACGGACATAGGCAACATTGGCAAAAATCTTGAAAAGTTCTTGAACAATTTACTTCAGATTTTTACATAATACTCTAATAGACATTTGGATGGACATGTTTTAATGTACGTAGCTATATATGTACTAATATGTAAGGACAAGGCGTTGTTCGACGTTGTTGGCAAAAATCTCGAAAAGTTCTTGTCCGATTTGCTTAAAATTTTTGCACATTGCTCCAATAAACCTTCAGTCAGTCATAGGCTACAAAGTTTTTTAAACAACTCTGTACATGTTTTCTGTTAAAAATGGCACCGAGGGAAAAAGATGTTACGTTATGCAGTTCTCTGCTGTGAAAACGTGTGGTTTATTTTTCTTTGTTGCTGTCAATATTAACTACGATATCAGGGCATTTAAACCATTAGACATATTATTTCTCCTGTGTATATATTATTTCTCCTGTGTATATATTATTTCTCCTTGTATATAATTTTAAACAAAATTTGCACTCACAACAATGTGCTGTTTCGTTTTATTGCTCGTAGTCGGTTTCATAAGAAAACAGAAATGTTATATTAACAACTTACCGGCTTACGGTTACAGTATAACTATGGAATCTGAAACATCGGAAACTTTGTAATCCTACATAGACGCAGATTAAAACCATGTGAAATTTTGTAGTTGAAGCTACTATCCTCACAGATCCAGCAGCTGCAGATGTTTCTCTCGTACCCCGTATACCAATGATCTCAACCGATTTACCGAGCGACTTCAATTTCTAATAAATGTTTCCTTTGTAACATCAAAAAACAAGGCTAAGATTAAGAGAGAGGGTGGGAGAAGAAGTGGACGGAGAGGGGACAGGAAATGAACATAAAGAGGGAAAAGGAGGAGATCGACAGAGGGAGGGGGGCGGAGGAGAACAACAGAGAGTGAGAGGAGTAGTTGATGGACAGATAAAGGGGGAAGAGGAGGAAACGAACAAAGAGGTGGATAGACAGAAGGGGAGAAACGGAGATGAGGACGGACATCCAATTCCCTTACGTATTTGGCAATTGCGATGCATTCCCGTGTTGGCTAGTACTTGAATATAAGGAAACTGTTCTTACTTTTACAGTGCCCCTCAAATTTCCTTGTACAAACCATTTTTTAAACTACTGAATTCGCGGCTTAATAATATCGTAACATAATTCACCAGTGGCTCAGTTTCGCTCTATTTCTGCACGACTTGGTACGAATACCGTTATTTATTAGTCGAACTACTCTTCGCTGTGAAAATAAAATTTTGCATATTTACCCGTCATTGAACATGCCCTTCGTGAAACAGAAAATCTTCTAAAACAGAACAATTATCGACAGATCTGCGTTCGTCTGCTCTTTTCTGTTATTCTCAGCCTTTTCACGGCATTTGCAGTGTCTGCAAATGGTGAGCGAGCGTTCGTTGATGGCCGACCACGCATTCCTTTGGCCTTATACCCATCCTGGCGTAAAATATCGACAGGTGGTTAGCCTGGCAGGTTGTATGCCGGGCTTGATAATTCACAGCTTCCTGTAGAATAAGTACGAGCATGTCCCGGAAAGGGCAGGACAGTCTCCGCTTGTCTCGTGTACTCGCTTCGTTATTACGTTCTTCACAGGGCCTTGGCTTCCAAATTACGCACATATTGCGTGAGTAGACTCGGTATCAATAGAAAGTGGTATGCCGCAGAAATATTATATCTGTGTAAATGATGGTCATGTTGTTAGCTACTCTGGTTAAATTTTCGTCGTTTGCTACGTCATTAGAAACTGAGGACTGAAATAATTTATCGGGGATTGGAGAAGGGAATAACTACTGCCTTAGTGTCTGAACTATCGTGTTCTTTTTTTTTTAATTTTTTTTATTTTATTTTATTTTATTTTATTTTCGTGGAATGACTGAGCTTTCAATAGCTGAGTCAGGAACTTTGACACTCAAGTTGTGAGCTTCAGAATGCAATATTGCAAAAATTCCCGGTAGTGAAATTTTTCTCGTTCTCGAAATTCGACAGTGCCTTTTCCTGTAGCGACATAATTTGTCTCGTAAATTGACAGTATTAATGTAGGATGCAAATTTGGTAACATTATTTGCTGTATAAGCTGACAGCATTCATGTAGGATATACATCCAGAAATAATGAAACACTTACACCCGTCCTTAAGACTACAGGACAGATCCAAGTGAATGTACGTTCAGTCACGTGTACCTTGCAGTTACAAGAGAATGTCACGACAGATTTGCCGGCCGCGGTGGTCTAGCGAAACGGCGCTCAGTCCGGAACCGCGAGACTGCTACGGTCGCAGGTTCGAATCCTGCCTCGGGCATGGATGTGTGTGATGTCCTTAGGTTAGTTAGGTTTAATTAGTTCTAAGTTCTAGGGGACTGATGACCTCAGAAATTAAGTCGCATAGTGCTCAGAGCCATTTGAACCATTTGAACGACAGATTTATCGCCCCATATCTTTAGATTAAATAAGTGTGGAGATGATAAAGGCAGCTGCACCTACTGGGTTACAGTGGCTGTAGAGATTGTTAAAACGCATATGAACTCAAAAGTGTCTGCCTGAAGAACGGGGGAATTGAGTAATTATTCCACTGTTCAAGAAGGGACTCAGAAAAGTATGGGTTAACTATGGAGGGATCACAATCGCTTCACAAATAGCAAAAGTAATGGAGAATGAGGGATAGATTGGAAGCTCAGTTAGAAGAGAAGGGATATGGTTTTAGACAAGATAGATCAACAGTGGACCCAATCTTGAGTGTGAGGCAGTTGATGCACAGACATTGGGAGTACAGGAAAGGTCTGTTGATGACATTTCCTGACGTACAAGAGGACCACGGCAATCGGATTTTTGTATTTTTTTATGCTTATGGTGCTGAAAGTTCAGAACTGATCCCAAAGAATATCGATGCAACTCTCAAAATTCTCGAGAAAATCGGCTCTGAAGTTTTCCGACCGTTTTTAAATGCTAAACTGAAGTGGTATTCTTTCGGCAAGCTTAGTGACTATGTGGCAGAGAGCTCACCCGATTCGCTGGGAGCTTGGGTTCTAATCCTGGAGGAATAAATTTTTAAACAAAGGAGCATGTCTCGTGAGCGTTTACGTTAAGTGTCAAATACAAAAAGATGAAATAAATTTAATTTATAATTTTCTAAAGCTATACATTATTGATCAACAATCTTTGATAAAAAGATCGGTAATTAAGAATTTTTGTTTGCGATGAAAACTGGATTTTTGTATATAATAAGAAATAAGAAGACGGCATTTTTCATAAAAATGGAAGATGTGTTAATTTAGCCTGTTTTTATGAACTTTATATTGGAATAATGCAGGTAATTGAACTGAACAAAAAAAAGTAATGACCGAAATAAGATTTGATGAAGCGATTACGCTTCACGGAAATGTTCGTAGAACATGCACCTTTCTTTAAAAATTTCGTTCCACCTGGAATCGAACCCACGCACCCCAAACAGCGAGCAGGCAGTCTACCACAACGCCACACTGCTCGTCGAAAAATATGTACTTGTTTTAGTATATTAAACATCATTGGAAATCATCAAAGTCGATTTTCTCGAGAACTTTTGAGAGTTACATCGAATTGTTTTGGGAGATGCATAACTTCACGTACCATAAATATAAAAAATTACAAAAATCCGATTGCCGTGTGGTCCCGATGTTAGTGAAGGCTTAGTGTCCCTAGAGAAAAGGTTTAGGTAATCTTGGAGAGAAAGGGAAACAAAACCAGCAACTGAAGTTCTTCAAGCAACTATGAAAAATTTTTCACCTGTGTCCAGATCCAAGTTGCAAGAATTGATTGGTTTAGGAATGTTACAGGGTTTAGACAAGTATGTGTGGTGTCAGTATTATTATTTATAGTCGTGATGGATGAAATAGTGGAAGAGACGAAGAAGCTCGTAGAGGAAGAATGATGACGTCATTGCTGTTTACAATGATATTGTGGTGTGGGGAACCAAGAATAGGGATGTCCAAGAATCGATATCTTAAATGAAAAAAATAAAAAACTCCAGCAATACGAAATGAAATGCAGTGGGTAGAAAAGCAAGAATACGGTAGTAACCAGAGGTGACAGAGTAGGCTAGGGACAATTATTAAAGGACAAGATATTGAAATTGTGGATAACTTTAATTGTCTAGGAAGTGTGGTAATGGAGATTTAGAATGGAGGCAGAAGTGAGCAAAGCGGTGCAACAGAACAATACGTTTTAGCAATGTGTGAGAGGCTCTCTTCGTGTTGCTCAAACGTCTCTGATTTGATTGATGAAACACTGCACCATGTGCGTATTTTTCTTATGTTTGGCACTAGGCGATTCGAGAATTTGTCATTGGCGAGTGCAAATATTTACTTACGTGTTATGTGTGATGTTTGTATGTGTGTTTTTCCTCTGTTCCACTGTGCTGTGTCGTCTTTTTGATGTAATAAGGTGCTGTGCGTCCTCCACAGTGTCGAAAAGCACACACCCTGTGTGGAATTTTACGAACGGTATGATTAATAATTTGCGTGTGTGTGGTTTTCTGCATAATGTAGGACATACAGTACCTTATTACGTGAAAAAGACGACTTTATTGGAAGGGAGGCAGAACAACGCAGAAAATAGATGCTTGGGTAAATATTTGATCATGACAATGAGAAATTCTCGAAACGCGTCTTGTAAACATGAGAAAATACTTAATAGGAGCAGTGTTTCAGTGTTTAAGTAATTAATTACACAGGTGCAGGCTTTCCAAAAACATCATTTATAATGAATGAAATTGAGTCAAATATTTCTGCTTCCCATTTTTGAGCACCACTTCTTCGAGCAGCAGTGATCCAGGAAATTAACTGAAAAAGTTGTGGATTATTCCTGACACCACTTTCCTCGTTAATATCCTGTTTTTTTTTTTTTACTATTTTGATTTTATGCATATCATGTAAAATTTGATAAGATTGTCTCATTGATTTTGGTAACACAAATTTTGTTGCTAATTGACAATACATAGAAGGCAATTAGTACCAATGTTAATAGACTGATGACCTCAGAAGTTAAGTCCCACAGTGCTCAAAGCCATTTGAACCATGTTTGAACCAATGTTAATAAACTACAATGCAGTAAATGCCCAAACATTACAAATGGTGGAAATTATCCGATTGCAAGAAAAACTATTACACATTTAGTTGCTAGGGAGTGGCTCCAGTGCGTCCTGTGGTTATGAATCTGTTATGCAACTTAATTCCACTAATGTATGTGTAACAATCGAAGTTATTGTGTGCATATCATTAACGCAACGAGTAACGTATGTGAGCCACAGTTATCCGCTCTTGTTATCCTATCCTTTTATACAAGAGAGTAAGTTATTCATTTTGTAAGTGAATCTAACAGCGGATAGTGAGATCCTTTTGCTTTCAATACCCAAGGATTCATGTAATGTATTATAAAACACATTTCTGCAGAAAAATCCCTAAAGTGAATAAAATCACAGAAGGATGCATTAAATTTTCAAATGGATAAGATGTACCCTCTCTTCAGCTTGCAAGCAAGAACCTAGTATGTACTTATTTTCTTCAACGATACTGCGATACTGAACACAAAAATATTTGCGCATGCACAGGCTTATCTCTTTGGAACGAGGTTATTAAACGCGTTGGAGTCACTAGAAGAAATTCCTTTGGTGGTCGAAACTAGTTGTAACCATCCAATGGCCGCCACTCGGAACAACTTTAGGCCAGTCAAAACCCGCTGGAACTGGGTTAAAATATCTCCTTGGACTCGTTCGCGTGATTCCAACAGTTGCAACCGTTACTCGAACGAGCCTATTATTTAACGTATAGGCATTTCAGCAAGTTAGAATTAGGAGCAGACTGTAGGCATTCTCATTGACCGTTTCCTTCTTATAGCGCTTCTGTGAGCCTCTGTCTGCTGGCAGGGCATTAAGAACTGTTTCTGGAACGGACGCTGAATACACCACCCGTCACTGGGGAAATACCTACCCTTAAAATCAGCCTTGAAGGATCCAGTCACAGCCCATTCAGGACTGGAGGAAAACCCGGCCCATCTGCTCCAGGCCGAAGCAAGCCCCCTTCATACAGAAACACGATTCTCTCGTAGACAACGGCTAAAGAAAGGGCACACAGGCACGGCCAAGGAATGATATGTTACATTGTGACCTGAGGTAGTGAGTTTAAAGAATAGCAATCTTGAAGTGTGTGTTTGTGATAGTATGGAGGAGTATCGTTGTGGATACTGTCAGTCAGTAATATATATCGAAAACTGTTCATTACATCTCCTCTAGTGCGCCGAAGATTATTTTTTGTTAGTAAATTTGCTGTTTTAGTCTCTAACCTGATAACGATTACCTGATTCGTTTCGAACGGCAAACAGAAAACACGCGTTTAAGAACGTTCTTGTTAAACTTGAAGTAGTAATTTTGAGATTTTCAAGTAAATGTTCGTAATGGGATACACTGGGCAGTGTAGGACGACAGAGTACAGGTTACATCCGTGCATACAAGTAACGAAGGGGCCACGGAAAGTTGTGACTGTGAATAGTCAGTAAATAACAGAAGAGAAAATCGAATAGCGGGCAAGCAGAACGACTTTTATTTACACACAGAAACAGGTATTAGATACTACGAATATGTTCAGAAAAACTTATTTATCAGCACTTTTAATATAAATGGAAAGGTTCGTAGTATTTTTTGCAGTAGGTGGCTTGTTCCTTGGATGGTGTATTTTATGAAAACTTTACTAGCAGCTGCATTGGCTGTGAATTCCAATATGAGTAGTTTAAATGTATTCATCGTGTGTCATAAATGGGTCAAGCTTTTAGCAACATACATTTATGCCTTTATCTTCATTCACAAATGTTTCACCACAGTTGCGGTATCTTCAGTGGGTGTTTTTTTTTTTTTTTTTTTTTGTTTTTACTTTCTCTGAAAGTATAAGTAAAAGTTCTGTCAGTTTTGCTGTATTGTATCTTACGTTTAGATTTCATTTTGTTATTTCCTTGACTGCCTCCCCATCTCGCCCACAGACCCGTGATGAATGCAGTATGCCATGAGC
Source organism: Schistocerca cancellata (assembly GCF_023864275.1). NCBI lineage: Eukaryota > Metazoa > Arthropoda > Insecta > Orthoptera > Acrididae > Schistocerca > Schistocerca cancellata. Next base: position 490,138,417 of record NC_064633.1, on the reverse strand, counting down.
AACAAAGTTATATTCAGATAATTTGTGTGAAGCAAAAAAATTGGCGTGAAATTATAACATTGGGGAAAAAATTTTATTGGGAGACGAAAGCGTTAGTGTTTGTCAACATTGGCACTCAGTGTAGTTGTAGTGAAACAACTCTCAGCGTGTCTTGGAACATGTTTGAGTGACATGAAATATATTCGCTGATGCGAATATGGACGACAGTCGGCTGTATAATGTAGTGGTGACAATGAAAATTTGTGCAGGTCCGACTCGAACCCGCATTTCCCTTTTATGACGAGCGGTCACCTTACCATCAGGCATCCGAGCACTATTCAGGTCCAGACCCAAACTTCCATATGTCGTCAGACATTTGGCTTTAACCTGCACTCGCACATTCATTACGTGTATGCCCCTACAAGGTAGGCATTTTAATTAAAGTTGACTGCCCGGTGTCGACGGATAAATACGATATTTCACTGCTTATGCTGTTAAGAAGTACGATGCAATGTTCCTCATGGTACTTGTGAACAACACAGGTAGTGCATTATAGTATGTCTGGATGAAATCAAACCTGTTTTGTTGCAAGGCGGAGCTTGTGAATCACATTTTCTATAACAACGGGCATCGAGTTTAAAATTCGGGGATGACGTTATGCATCTTGATGTAAAACAGATTTGGACCGTCGTCTCGTTACAGAACATCAAGGGCTGCCTCGTGTCAAGTAATTTCAGTTTTCTGTCACCCGTGCCTGAAAGAGAGTGACATCTTCCCGCTGACTCGACATTTTAATCGCACCTCATGATAGTGAACCTGTATACGTAACTACTTCCCCCGCTTCGTTACCGCCAATGTCTACAAATTACTAAGATTCTAAGGAAGTGGAGCGCTGCATCTTTACGTAAAGCCCGGCTCGCCAAATGAAAACTGGTTTCGAGAACAGAATAATCAGGTAATTAATCGGATGTGCGATCGTTGAACTGTTCCTAGTGACCTTCAGTTCGTTGCCACCAACTGCTGGTGTGTCCCTGGTGCGTAGGAACTCGAAAGCGTGCCACAAATGCATTGTTCCTGTGACATGTGCGAGCCAATAAGGTTTACATTTTGTTCAGAAATGTGGTGAAAGTAAAAAGGAAAAAGACATTAAAAACACTAGAGTCTTCTTCATCAACAGGGTCATTCCATGTCAAATCAACCAATTGTACTACAAGATTTGAACCATGACCTCTCAGATTTGGATGAAAATTTTTTTCAGGTAATGTACCCACTAACACTAGTTTAAATATGAAATTTCAAAATTTTCTGACCTTTGGTTTTTGAGTTTCAAGAGTTTAAAACTAAAAAAAAACCTCTGTTTTTGATCAATCGATGATTTTTTTAAATGCTGGAGCTCAAAAACTACACAATCTAGAGAGCTCAAACTTGCACCATTCTTTTCCTCTAAAAATTCCATTCAATTTGATATGTAACATGACTATGCTACCTAAATCTGAAAATTTTAAACTATTCCAAAAAAACATTTTTTGAAATGTCCAAAATACGTATCCTCGAATTTTTGTTATAAAAATTGTATGTGTTGTCCAGTCTAACTGACCACATGCATGCAAAATTTCAAGATGGGATCTCAATGGGTTCTTGTATAAAATAATATTTTACTACCGCAATACACACTAGTGAGGTGAAAAGCAGACTATTTCTAGGCTATGAATACTAAGGTAGGCCTATGTAATTCTAACAGACTTAAATTATTATGTTAGCCTTTTTATGCAGCATTACCCTCTTATTGTTTGTTAAATCATTAAATGAAATAGTGTTGTTTTAATTTAATTTTCATGATTCTTTTAACTATGCATCAGAAGGAAGTGAACACATTTTAATTGGTAATATACGTGCTACAAGTTAAAATTTTGAATAAAGCCACTCACCTTCATCCTTAGTTGTAAATGGCAGAGATTATCTTTTTCTTGGTTTTCCAGTGTTATTTGTAATCATTTACAACAAGTTCCTTATATTAGAAATTGGCATATAAGTAATTTCACTAGGGAAAAAGATTAACTTGCTGATATTTGCATGGATAGAACTGTATTTCTAATACTAATTGGTATTTACAAAGTTAATACACATGGTATTTATACAACTTACTGTTTAGTAAGGGTAGGTGTAACATAATTTAAACGTGCTTCTTTTATGATCTTTTAAGATATTTTTCCAAAGCAACATAAGAAATCTTCATTTTTCATTTCTTTAGCACTTAAAGTGTAGGTTCTTCCCATAGCTGTTGTTGGATTCGCTGTTTGTAAAAGAGTATTTCATGGGACATCTAATATATCTCTTGGTTGTGGATAGTAAAAAGACTGGGCTGGACACTTTGGGTGTAAAAAATTTATTTGGTACCTGTCATTGTATTTTTCTTCAATGCATCCTAGCCACCAAGAGTCATCGTACGCTACTGTCACAAAACCAGCAGCAATATGTTCCATATGTGACGGTGTTATTTGGTTCATTGTTGTCACATATTCAAGAGACTCATCCAGACTAAAACAATAAGGCTTGACAGTAATTTGACTCTCTGTGCACAGTTTATATGAGTGAAACTTTTGTGTTCTCACAATTGCTTTTGATTCACTAAACCGGGGAAGTATGTATTCTTTGGTCAGTTCATAGTCCTCTGTTGTGCAATATTCAAAGTCTATGTTTTTTATGTTTTCCATGGCAAATACATAAAGTGAATTGGGTGTTAAGATTTGTTGGTCATATGGCCTTTGTAAGCTGGCTTTAGCAGCTAGCCACTTAACAGTTCTGTCAAGGCCATTGCATGCACTCTTGCCATGGAATGTTGCAAAGAACTCCCACTCTGCCTCAACTTCAAAATCAGCTTTATGCAAACACAAATTAAGGAAGTTTTTCTATTTTTATATTGTGCAGCGCTGCCATCAGAAAAGTAAGTAATCTTTTTAAGTGCAAAAGGCAAGGTTTGCTTTATGATTTCTAGCAGTTGGTTTTAGTTTTCCCTCCCGTTTATAGTATATGATGAAAGGATGCAGTGTAGCTTGGGTGGTAGTCCAGTTGGTGGCAACGAACTGAAGGTCACTAGGAACAGTTCAACGATCGCACATCCGATTAATTACCTGATTATTCTGTTCTCAGAAATTTCGAGCATTACAGCAGGTATCATATTTTCAAAAACTATAGCAAAGTCATCAGCAAATGGGAGACTGTTCAGTATTTTTGTATCCCCTTGTCAACCTTATTGGTGAATTTGTTCATAGTTTCGCAACTTTTATTTCGAAATACAACTCAGTATTTGCGAGTTTGAAGGCTGAATGTTTTGCTTCAGATATAGATCAACAAGGTAGTACAGTAAATATAATATAGTAAAAGTAGATACGGATCCGCTGGCTTGGTCACGGCTACAAATTCAAGAGGTCGGATTTAATCCCCGGTCGATCTTAGGACTTTTTTCTATGACGAAACGAAATTTCAGCGTTGGTAGTGCTTTGGTTAGGTAAGTGTTTTTTAACGTCCCGTCGACAACGAGGTCATTAGAGACGGAGCACAAGCTCGAGTTAGGGAAGGATGGGGAAGGAAATCGGCCGTGCCCTTTCAAAGGAACCATTCCGGCATTTGCCTGAAACGATTTAGGGAAATCACGGAAAACATAAATCACGATGGCTGGAGACGGGATTGAACCGTCGTCCTCCCGAATGCGAGTCCAGTGTGCTAACCACTGCGCCACCTCGCTCGGTAAGTGCCTTGGTATGTGAAAATTGTCACCTATCGCCATGACTGGGATTCCACATTAAAATATAGATCTAACTGTGGCTGAGTGATTCCATTCTTTAGTTGGAAGAAGGCGAGCGCATATTGCCCCGTGTAGGACATGGGGATCATCGTGCGTTCCTACGTTTATCTTCATTACTAATCGACTTTCTTTCTTACTCAATTCAACGGTAGCAATATCATTCAGTCCTCATTCAGTCTTTGAATCTGTAGACTACGAATGGTGAAAAAAGAGAGGCAGGATCTAGGCTCGAGGGTGACGAGTTGAATCTGTTGTAAAAGCATTAATCACGAAAGTCAGAGTTGGATTCCTGTCCATCATTGTAGCCCGTTGTTTAGGTTTAACGTCCCTTGCTTTCCATGTTAATAAGATTGCTAATTAACTGTCTCCAATTCGCGTCAGCGATCATCTCTGCACTGAAAGTTGTCTTTCATGTTCGGTAATAATCATTTCTGTGCAAAAGAATGTACTTTCCAAACTTAGTAATCGTCTTCTACTAAAAACGCTGCTCTCTGTCGTTTTGTCCACAATCGCGCTGTATACCTTTATTCACACGCCGGTTGTTCTCTGGCAACAGCTACCACGTCTTAGTCGGAACTGCCGTGTCTGCTGCTGTGCGCTGATTCTTAGAATTGGCATCGATGTCTTGTTGAGACCCACCACTTCATCTTTTCTGGTGACATATTCCTGGTGCTTCCGAACTACTACGTGTTTCACGCCTAAGCGGTACAGATGCAAGCACTGGGAAGACGACACACGCGTTTAGTTATAGCCGTTCCACCGATACCCACCGTAAATCCTACAGAGTCCCCAGGTTCCTGCATGCAGTCTTCAAGAATTGCTAAGGATGATGCTGGATGATACTGAAAAGGGCCACAATTAACGTTAGTAAACCGTGTGTTCCTATCACACAAATGGTATCATTCCCGGTTTCGACTTCTTACCAAGTCATCATCAGCTGCTGTGTTTGAAAAGTGCAATAGTAAAATACTCAGAAAATAAATTCCAAAATCAAATTAACCTTTATACACTAATCACTAGGAGTTGAATACGTTGTACAGCAACTTGTCAAAGTACAATGCTGGTCATTAAAACTACACTCCTGGAAATTGAAATAAGAACACCGTGAATTCATTGTCCCAGGAAGGGGAAACTTTATTGACACATTCCTGGGGTCAGATACATCACATGATCACACTGACAGAACCACAGGCGCACAGACACAGGCAACAGAGCATGCACAATGTCGGCACTAGTACAGTGTATATCCACCTTTCGCAGCAATGCAGGCTGCTATTCTCCCGTGGAGACGATCGTAGAGATGCTGGATGTAGTCCTGTGGAACGGCTTGCCATGCCATTTCCACCTGGCGCCTCAGCTGGACCAGCGTTCGTGCTGGACGTGCAGACCGCGTGAGACGACGCTTCATCCAGTCCCAAACATGCTCAATGGGGGACAGATCCGGAGATCTTGCAGGCCAGGGTAGTTGACTTACACCTTCTAGAGCACGTTGGGTGGCACGGGATACATGCGGACGTGCATTGTCCTGTTGGAACAGCAAGTTCCCTTGCCGGTCTAGGAATGGTAGAACGATGGGTTCGATGACGGTTTGGATGTACCGTGCACTATTCAGTGTCCCCTCGACGATCACCAGTGGTGTACGGCCAGTGTAGGAGATCGCTCCCCACACCATGATGCCGGGTGTTGGCCCTGTGTGCCTCGGTCGTATGCAGTCCTGATTGTGGCGCTCACCTGCACGGCGCCAAACACGCATACGACCATCATTGGCACCAAGGCAGAAGCGACTCTCATCGCTGAAGACGACACGTCTCCATTCGTCCCTCCATTCACGCTTGTCGCGACACCACTGGAGGCGGGCTGCACGATGTTGGGGCGTGAGCGGAAGACGGCCTAACGGTGTGCGGGACCGTAGCCCAGCTTCATGGAGACGGTTGCGAATGGTCCTCGCCGATACCCCAGGAGCAATAGTGTCCCTAATTTGCTGGGAAGTGGCGGTGCGGTCCCCTACGGCACTGCGTAGGATCCTACGGTCTTGGCGTGCATCCGTGCGTCGCTGCGGTCCGGTCCCAGGTCGACGGGCACGTGCACCTTCCGCCGACCACTGGCGACAACATCGATGTACTGTGGAGACCTCACGCCCCACGTGTTGAGCAATTCGGCGGTACGTCCACCCGGCCTCCCGCATGCCCACTATACGCCCTCGCTCAAAGTCCGTCAACTGCACATACGGTTCACGTCCACGCTGTCGCGGCATGCTACCAGTGTTAAAGACTGCGATGGAGCTCCGTATGCCACGGCAAACTGGCTGACACTGACGGCGGCGGTGCACAAATGCTGCGCAGCTAGCGCCATTCGACGGCCAACACCGCGGTTCCTGGTGTGTCCGCTGTGCCGTGCGTGTGATCATTGCTTGTACAGCCCTCTCGCAGTGTCCGGAGCAAGTATGGTGGGTCTGACACACCGGTGTCAATGTGTTCTTTTTTCCATTTCCAGGAGTGTACAAAACCATCAGGACGGCATGCAAGAAACGTCACATTGGCTGAAGTCTACTACATGATTGGATATGCAGATGATTAGAATTTCCGCGCACTCACACAAAATTGCCTTAGTTACGTTCTACATATAAGGAAAAATTACACAGTTCACTTCTCATTCTAAAATCACATTTGAATGTCGTTTGTTTGTGAGAACATGTGTCGGAATTCAAAAGTGGTAGAATAGTGGCCTGTCGAGCCGGCAGTTTATCTTTGCGCGCTTGCATTGGACGGAATGCCACGACTGTCATGCGAGTATGGAATCGATATGTTAAGGAGGCCTGTATTGAATGTCATATTGGGTGTCGGCGGCTTCGTGCGACTAGCACTCGAGAGGACAGACATATTGTTTGCTCGGCCATGCAAAATTGTGCAGCCACGTCACGCATCTTGAATTTGCAGAAAGAGACGTATTCAGACGGACAGTACAATGTGAAGGACCAAAGATTGTTAGCACGGCGATCATTGTCATAGCTTCTCTTGAAGCGACAACAGAGAGAGACACATGGGCAGGGCTACATCCGAGGACAACACAAGGTTGCAGGAGTGAACCACTTCGTCTTTTCAGATGAGTCCCAAGATCACGATGGACAGCACTTGGCGTGATGGTGTTGAGTACCATTGCGCACTAACACGACCACGTCTGGTTTTGTATAGTCGGTTCTTTGGACAAGAGGAATTATTTTTTACGTGTTGAGGCCCCTTTGACCTTATCTTTCAACAGTGTAACGAAAGAGTGCATGCTGACTGTGCTGTCTGGAAGAAGTGGAGCCCCTCCACGCCCGCAGTAGCATAGTGACCAACACAAAAAGTTTTGCTGTCACCTCTATGTAATGTTTTGTATTCGAATCGAGGAATCACAGGGTGCGGGTTTGTGATGATGTCCGTACGTCTGGGTGTGATCACCTACAATATGGTCCGATCTAGGAGATAGCAGACAGAAAGCGATTGAAGAGTAGCGGTTTGAATGGGAGAGGGAAGAAAGTGCCACTGCAAATGCCGGGAGGGCGGGAGGGAACCTTTGCGATAGTCTGGGCTGGTGTTGGGGCTACTGGCATTTCATTTGTGGGTGTTATGAAATGTTGGTAGGCGGGTGTTACCATTGTAGCTGGTCTCTGATGGTATCTCCTAGGCCAGATGGCGTGAGCGTACCTGTAACATACAAATTCGTCATCTGACGGGTCAATGTGATCATGGAATCGGCAGCCCTTTGTGTGAGGTCATTGGGAGTTTGTTTCTGTCTTGTGTGTTCGACTTTCCTGTTAGTGCCGGATAGTTAGCTGTACCAATACAACTGGCGTTGCCCGTCAGGTTTGCTGTGATCAGAGGTTCGCCGATATTGCGTTGTTTGTTTGCTCAATTTGAGCCTATCATTTCCCTAAGAAAACTGTTTTTTGGCGGTTATGCTTTCACCTGTAGTTGTGATCGCAGTTCCCCAGATTCAGGAGGAAAGTGTTGTTCGAGAGTCTCCAGTTCTTCTACATTCCTGTGGCTAGTTCTTTGAATACCTGCACGAGGCGTGCTGTTCTCACCTACCCCGACACATGGATTGTTCGATTGTTGCCCTGGGCAGCAACTTCTCCAGATCTCTCACGCAATGAAAACATTCTGTTCGTGGAGTGCCGAGAGACAGGCACGCTGTAGCTAACCTAGACATGAACTCCGCTTTCGAGTTGAAGCAGCATGGGGCAAAGTTCCCACAACTCTCATCCAAGCTTGGTATTTCTCTATGCCCAGCCATGTTAGAGGCATTGTTCGTGTAAAAGTTGGCAGCACTGTGTACTAAATTTTGCTCTGTGTATACCCGCAAATCAACTACAAATTTAATGTATGCATGTCGATTGTAGCGACAAATGAAAATTTGTATCAAGGCCGGGATTCGAACAAAGGTCTCCAACACACTAGGCAGATGCGCTAACCACTACACCACCCTGGCACAGTGGTTTTGCACAACAGCACGGACTACTACCCTACTACGCCTCCCTCGTCAATCCAGATTCCCATTCAGGCCTCAGCCCACTTTGTTCGATGGGGAGGTGCTGTTGCAGTACAGTTGGAGAGCCTACGAGTTCGAGTTTAGAGGGAACACCAAGTGGACCGCGACGTGAATGGAAATTCGGAGTAAGGACGGAGGTGTGGTACGGCAGCAGCCCATGGTGTTGTGCCAGCCAGTGTGCCAGGGTAGTAGTGGTTAATGCATCTGCCTAATGAGCAGGAGACCAGGCTTCCGACTACGGCATTGATACTAATTTTCATTCGTCGCTTCAGTCTGCATATATACATGGTAGATGTTTGAGACCTGGAAAGGTCTCTGGAACCAAATTTGTGATTTACTACTCCTGCTATATTGTATACACTTAATATACGCCTGGTATCGTAATGTTAATGGCCGGCAATGTACATCCGAACAGGCCAAGGGAGGCCCCCACAATGTAAATGTATCTTCCGCGCTCCATACGTGAATGGGACGAGAAAAACCCTAATAACTGATACATTGGATGTACCCTCTGCCATGCACCTCATGGAAGTTTGCAGAGTATAGCTGTAGATGTAGATATTGGCGTTCAGAGTGGTTGAACTGTAGGCCACTGTTAAGTAAGTAGTAGTGTCGAGCTGGTAACTTCCAAATCGCTACTACAGTGTTAAAATATTCACGGTGGAAACCTGCTCGTGAGTTGAACCCTTACTTGTAACTTTACTAGCTTTCCTTTGAGAATAATATTCTACTTCTTGGACGAAGAGGTATCTCGCAAGAGGCCGTATCAAAGCAATTTTCTTATGAAACGTTGGTACCTTACTAATGTAAGGGTTTTCAAAATCAATAAACACAATAGTTCATTTAGTTATTTTTCTACAGCGCTTTCAGAGAGTAAATTGCGATGAGTGTGAGTTGGAAACTACGAGAATGGCGCGTCACGAATCCCATTGGCTTGTGAGGGCGCTTGCATAGCGATTGCGCCGGAAGTAGTCTACGCTTTCTTCTAGGTTGCAGCTGCGCTGTGCGTCTGTGTGCGAATTTTTCCGACACGCTCGCATTTCTACGCGGCAGCCACGGGTCTGCAAAGCGTCAACAAGCCGCGCCGAGGAGCCAGGTGCTGGGAACGGCAATTAAGGCAATTAATTAACGCCCGCCCTCGGCGGCCACTTCTAATTGCGCCCCTAATTGGCACTGCAGCCTTTCTTCCGGCCGACCGGCGTTCCCAATTGTTGCGCTGCTCGACCAGGGCTCTTGTTTTGATTCTGTCCAGCATTCAGCAAGGCCCCAGTAGAGGCGCCCTCGTCGCGTGACCACGCGGCAGGACCAGAACGAGAGTTTCCCTGTATGTTGTTTCTTGTGGAATGGTTTGTTGTATGATAAATGCGTTTACTCAACGAGTTCCCGAGAGTTGTCCCCAGCGTTCTGTGATTGAAGCGCCATTGCAGCGATTGCAAGCGACATGCAGTTCGAGGCTGAGTTCGGTCCCTCGTGAGTTCGGAATAAAAGTTAATGGTGACGTGCATAATAATATTACATTAACGGTTCGAGGTATGGAAATCATGTATTCGGCAGATATTGTTTTGTAGTCTGGTGTGTTGCTGCGTGCTTCATGCTCTTTACCGTTTTTCTGTGATATTGCTATTGATGAAGTGGAATGGGCTTAAATTTTTCTTAGGCAGTGTATCAACTTCAAGGAGCAGTAATCCACTCCCTTGATCCGAAGCAGCCTGCAATAGACAGCACTGACGAGAATGTAATGATACTAGAAGCTAAAAATCAGGAAATGTGTACGATATCGTCACACATTGCCGTCGCCGATATTTAGCTTGTGTATAGAAGAGGGATGTAAAGAACTATATCGATGAGCGAGTGGGTTACCACGGACAGATCTGCATGTTACGGTTCCTTGATGACGTATTTAGTAGTTTGCTATTTTCTTTTAGTTTGTTATTTATATACAAGAACAGACAAAATATTGCACATGAATTGGCATGAATTTAGCACAAAATACTTTAAAATAAATTAACGTGTTTAAGGGAAGAAAACCACAGAGAATATCTATATAAGAAGAAAAATATTTTTTTTTTTGGGTAAAAGAAAAAAGTCTACATACGACCATTTGGCCATCTGGTGCACAGTTATATGTTCATCCAGAATCCAGATGGCAAACTCTACTGGCCTGCTGCAGTGTACAGCATTGCTACATCACAAAATTTGTAATTTATAATTCTGGACTACACTGCTATACAACATTACACTACACTACTGTACTTGGTATGATAACCAAGCTGGATTTCTAATTTGTCTGGATAGTTAGCCCCGGCGCACTGGGGTACGGCTCAGGATTCACAGGGGCTGCGCTACTGTGCCACACAAGGTGTTGATATGGGGAGGAGTCTGTCAGGGTCTTAGAAAATCCTTCCTGTACCTTCCCGAGGCTCATCTCCTCACTGCTTTCGGAAGGTTGTAATAGGTGGGTGTTCTGCCGTGGCGCGTCTCGTTGTCATGATGTAGGCCTCTCAGCCATGTAGACTTGGAGTTCATAAGCTGATATTTTAGAACTCAGCAAGTTCAGCTTATGCCACAGTTCCTCATTCCTCGTTAATATGACTTGATTTATCGGAAGCGTTCCTGTCCTGATCTGTAACATCTGGCATAGTGGCACATTCCCAGACTGCTCCACATTCAGAAGTGTCTGTGGTGCACTGTCGTATTTTTAGTAAGTAGCTGGGATATGGACCATGTCTCAGCAGGTAGAGTATAGATCCCATGGTCGGAAGGAAGTATATCATTATTGGTCCTTCTTTTGTGTCAGTAAGAAAATGGTAGGTTCTCCCTCGTGGCATGCGAGTAGAAGTATGTGGTGTTACACGTCGCCTGCCCACCGCTTCGGCTAATAAATGAAACCTAGTGAAGGTGGTACCATATCGCGCCACCTTGGAAGCATTTGACTCCATACAACTTGCAAGTGTGAATCAAGCAGTCACCTTGAACGCTGATTAATCAGAGCTATTCATGTGGATGTAGGTAACAGGAAGGACAGTACCACAATCATGACAATTGGAAGAGCCTAACGTCACTCCTGATATATTCTGCATTCAAGATTTACAAAGCGACAGAAAACGAATATTAAGAACTGAATTCGGAAGGAAGGAGTGCATTAGTTTTCAGTATCAAGTCCACATGTTATCAAGCATCAGTTCAGATAAAATTTACGGAAATGTAGTTACTGAAGTCCGTTAAAGGTTGAGACGAGCGAGAGAAAGAATTGCTAGCAATGAAGAGCAACAGTCGAGCTTGACCTCGTGTTACCTAGTCTTTCGGCCGTAGCATCTCGACGTGTTGTGCCGACGGCGGCTGCCGGTTATCCACGAGGTCCTGTATGATGAACACGGATTCCATGCGTTGAATGCTCAACGACAACGACGTAAGTGAGGTTGAGTGACCCTGCTGGAGTCCAGCAAGAAAGCACCGACTTTTGGGATGGGCACTATTTTGTTTTGCCATCCTAAACGACCGCACCTGTCTTACCAGCAACTTCTGAGGAACTCGCCAGATCTGTTAGGTTGCCATCAGTTGCCTGGTCCTAATCGCCAACTACCTTCCGGGAAGGTATCCCCAGTCCGGGCGTCCTTCAAGCTAAGGAGCTTCTTTAACGGTCACCACTATCTTGCTGAACACCAATAATTATAGTTTAACCTGATCAAAAATTAGTCCAGTACAGAGGAACTAATGTTATGTAATTTCTGTCTATCGTCTCGGGGACACACGGAAAATTTTAGTGTAATTTATGGCGTAATGTAGTATCACAAGTAGTCAACAAAAGTGAACGGGGACTGCGTCGGGTGCTTAATGATGAGCGAGTGGTAGATAATGACTATAATATGCACATCAGCAATAAGTTTTTTGAAGAGGATCGATGACTGTTAGTTAAGACATTTGATGGTTTTACAAAAAATGCTGTAGTGATTTGAGACAATTCAATGTTTGCAGTCTGTAGATGGGTGTCTGATGTGTATATGCATATTAGTATCATTCGACATTCACTATGAAACATGTCCCAGAGTTTCAGTTGTTACCATGATGATACGCGACGGTAGTACGCTTTATCACACAACGGCTTTACAAGCATTTCATAGGTCCTGCCATGTTCTGATTGTTGCATAATGTACTCCAGGGAGACATCTCCAGCTTCAGCACCAGCAGTTTGAGATATCTCTCCTTCTGTGTCCTCTTATTCATCAGTTTCATCGTAACTTTTCCTGTGAGCTTATGATTACCTATTTTCTGCCAAAGTTGCTCGTCATAAATAGTTACTCGTCTGACAGTGTTGCCAGCAACAACGGTTTTCTGCGAAGAACCTCAGTTCAGTTTATATCTAATTTCGGGTTTCTGCTTGACGTCTAGAATAACGTGTTTCCCTTTGAAGCCATGATAATGATCCACAAGGAAAGCCACAATTTCAAAGTGCACAGGAATGTTGAACATCGTATTAGCTAACAACATTGTAGCATTGTATTAACTAACAACATTGTTGCAGACGAAATTTCATTATTGTAGGCGTCATTTCTGGTTCAACGACTAGAAGCTAGATGTGCGCCGGATTACTGAGAGGCTGGACTACTGAGGGCCGTATTAGCGAGAGTTCAGTGTACAATAAAACTAATCTTTTAATTTTCCATATTTTTTGAGTCCAAACTTTACATCTGGTAACCAAGTGACGTTATCGAAATCATGCAGTAACCTGTTACCGTTCACGTAATATACCAAATAGATATTATTGTGGTATCTTAGTAATTAATGCCGTTGACGTGGCTTACCGAAGTGAATATTAGGATCAAAAATCTACATCCACATTACGGCATTAGGACAGATAACACATTTCAAAAATCTTTGCTGTGATATCACTTATCAGTATGATGGGGACATCAGAGATAAAGTTCTGAAGTTCGGTACAACATTCTGAACGGTACAGAAAGAAGAAAGAAGGTGGAACTTAATACAGATTCGTAACACGTCACGGAGACAAGGCAAAAAAAAAAAAAAAAAACCACACACACACACACACACACATAGAGAGAGAGAGAGAGAGGGGGGGTGGGGGGGGCATAGGTTCATTCAGCATGAATGAAATTCATACGTTCAGTAACAAGTGGTTCTCTACGAAACAAAGTTCCCAGACAACCACGAAATAAATATTAATACCAAAACAGGTGTGTCACAGATATAATGAACTTGTTTGAATACCTTGAGGCGTACTTCGAGAATTACTACTTGTTTTACTTAGCGTTAATGCCGTTGTGAACAGGGTCTGCATTACTCAGGATTTGGCAATTTTATGCGACTTTGCCTCCAAATGCTCTCCCTATCGCCGCAATCGTCAGTTACTTAAAGGCGAGAAATCGTGTACGCCATCTGTCTGTAAATTGTGTAAACTTTGGCCTCTGTGTGCTCGTATTTTAACTGTTTTCTTTATCGTATTTTCTGAGGTGGAAGTTGGGGATCAACCCAGAATTTGCTTTAACGCCTAGGGTTGGGAAAAATCGACCGCTCGTAATTTGTCGCGATATTGTTGTTCGGCATAACCGGTATTTTTCGGTAGGTGTTTTGTCTCAGTGAGAAGAGAGGTTTTTTATCTTTGACTAAAACCTAACTAAAAAAAAGTAAATTAGCCCTAGCAGCAGTGCTAAAATATTGTGTTATTACAGAAAATGAGAAATGTGATCGGTGCTGTTTTAATAACCATGTCCACAGAGACGTGCAAGGGACAAATGATACAAGAATTAGTGCAGCATTGCTGAGACAATGGTGTCCCAGTTGCCGTGCGTCGTGGCTTAAGGCACGCGGTGTATGTGCGGTGTGGAAGACTTGCCCACACCTGGTCTATACCATAGTTTCTCGCTGTCGTCGCCGGACATCCGTTATATTGCAGAATGATTCGAACCCTAGTCCCGAAATATTTTTACGAAGTTACTTAGCAATGAACTACAATGCTTCATTAGCTTTAAAAGATAAACTATTTCCCTGCCATTTCTGTGAAACAATGAAAGGGGATGGAACTTATGGTAAAAGTAATAAATTAAAAACTTAGGAACAATTCATTCATAATACACAATAAAAATAGAAAGTAGCTATCTACTGTCTGTGCTGTGTACTTGTAGCCCTTGGACCGTAATGCCCAAATAGTGGTACGACCCCAATTACAACATGATTTTTGACCAGTTTCAAAAAATTAAGATCAGTAGGAGAATATCGGTGATTTTTTTGCAATATTCAGTCATTTATCACTTTTCGAGAAAAATGGCGAATTTAATATTTTAATTCTATGTATCCTGACACAGAGAGAGTCGACATTTTTCATTCTTTGTTCGGTTTCTACAATTATTATAGGATATAACCGATTTTCTGTTTTTTATTCCATTTTTTTTCAGAAACCACTTATTTCCAGCGGTTTTAACGGTCAGGTTAAACTGGCGTGGAAAAGAACCGATATAACCGAAAACCGGTTGTTTCAGCGATAACCGCCATCCCTAACTTAGGCTAGGCGGTGCACCAGCCATGGTCGGCAATCCGGTGCGCGGCTTCTATGCTATTCTGGCTAACCTTCCTGTCTCACAAGCTAGCGCTTTACGTTGTACAAGTCGGCCTTGCTTGATTCGAGAAATATTTCGAGGAAAAAGTTTAATGTAGACGCTAATAGATAGCGTAACGGATGGGATTTGAAAGTGTATGGCGCTGTAATTTTCCCTCACAGTATCTCCTCAGCTTATCCGTATAGACTAGCTGAACCGATGTGTGATGTTCTTGTGTACTGGTTCGGGGAATGACAACGCATTAAGTGGCCAGCAGGCAGGACCTGGTCACTGAATCACGGTGGTGCGCTTTCGAAAGAATGAAAGCAGGTTAAAGCTTTATTTACGTTTTAAGGTGGTTCAGTGCAAATCTTCCGCTACTCATTGATATATAAAAAAAATATAGTTTGAGAAGAGTTACAGTCAGATCCCGCCGTTTGACTGAGTGAGTCGTCGTGAATGCGTCTGTCAACGTTGAATCCGCGGTTACGATTTGCTAGCACCTTGCGGAGTGGATTACAGCATTTACAATGGTCTGAACCAACGAGTGTCGGCCTGCCCATTTTACACAGTAGTCAGAGTTCCTATGTACTGTTTTACTTGTATGTGGTTTATGTACTGGCGTATTGTGCACTTGATTATTAAATACAATTTATTGAAGTACATAGACATGAAGCATTTAGTGACCACAGATCATAATTACATATCGTCATTAAAAAATGCTAAAGCTGTCACCAGTCTGAAGATTGGTGTGAACACCGCAGTGCGTTACTGGACATATACGAATATCTGACTTAATTAATCTACTTGTGTTTGGGCGTCTGTCGTCCTAGCCTGTGCAGGTGACTCGGGACGTTTCCGTAATGGTCAGACGTTGTACTCTAACCTTTCGTTATCCGGCCCTCAGTAACAGGAACTTTCCAACTCTTCCTCCTGTAAAACGTCAGTAAGATGCCCTCATGAGATGCTTGAGTGTTCTTTCAAAGTTCCTCCCCGCTTTCCGTTGACATAATGCACAGACCCTATCCATGGCCTGAGAAACAGTTCGCGCCGGGCTAGACTTGTGTGATTTTGCTAGGTAATTGTGTTTCTCAATGTAGCTTGCTGCAAGATTTTTATTTCATATGCGTATAGAATCCATCAGCGATATGATTGATAAGAGATTTTATTTTCCCTCATTCTCCTTACCAGTACATTTCATATCCACTGTGTATATGTAATCTTCAGCTATAAGTAGGTAATTTGCACGATAGTTATTTGGTATTTAACAGTGTTACTTGAATGGCGGTTTTCCGCAGCAGCTATATAAATAGTGTGTCTTAATATGTTAAAAAGGATGCATGTTTTACTTGTTGCGAAGAAGTGTATATATTAACCCAGACGAATTTCGCTTTTTTGTACCACTTCAAAACGCATGCTGAAATAAGAAACGTTTGTCTTCTTTCCATTTATAACGTTTTTGTTAAACCAAAAGAATTGTATACTTTTCAGCTCATTCACAGGTGAAACTTCCTACATTAAACCGAAACACGTCTGGGTTAAAATATTTACTACATTGTGGCCTGCTTGTTTATTTTAAAGTTACGTGTTAGTATTACATGTCACGCAGGCCATATGACGCACACAATATCGATATAATTGGCAATAATTTTCGTGGGTGCATGTTTGTCCTCTATATTTTGTAAAAATTTTCCACGTCGTTTCCTGTGAAATTCCATTTTTCGGTACGAACGTGCGTAACACTTTATTTCGCAGTTCCTACGCACGGGCCACACATCGCCGCAAACAGCCGGCGCGCACAGCCCTGAGGTTCCACACCAGCGACAAGAGTTTGGCGTAAAAAAGGTTTTCTGTCAGGTATGCCGTTATTTTTTATATGTTTTCCTCTGACATTGTTGTGTAATGTTACATTAATAAGGAAGGTTTCATCGACCTACTCCTCACTAGACACGAAACTGTAACTCACTCACTAGGTATGTAAATTGGCCAGTAGGGTCAATTGTTGCTTAGTTTACATGCCACATACTGTCTTGTGTTGACGACCCTTAGCCCATTCATACGTCGTGTAATGTGAGTTGACGGACAAGGCTTGAAATGAAACTGGCTGTAGCTCTTGTCGCAGGAAATGTCCCAACATTTGCCAGAACTGTTTCACAAAATCAACCTGAAACATTTATCGGGGAGGTCCGACCGGGATTTGAACCCTGCTCTTCTCGAACTCTAGGCCAGTGTAACTGCGTGACATCGCTCGGTGAAAATAGATATATAGAAGGAAGTGAACAATATAACTTGGACACCCGGGCCATTTTGTTGCAGATATCGAAACGAGCTTTCCGGTAAATGATAGTACGCAGAGGGCATATAATTCACTATATGGGTAACACTCGCATATTTTTTATCGACCGAGATATTGGAGCAACGATGGGAACGTTATACTTTCTTAAACGACATCCAAAACCTCAGTGATAAAACAGTGACTTTCCACCTGCTTTGGCATATGTTTTTTGAAAATTATTTATTTTTGCGAAAATTTCGCTGTAAACCTGATCAAACGTTGTACCAACCTCCAACATCTTAGAAGATAAAACACACACACACACACACACACACACACACACAGAAAGAGAGAGAGAGAGAGAGAGAGAGAGAGAGAGAGAGAGAGAGAATTACACTGTCCTTTACGTAGACTTATTCCTTGGAAATGTTTCTGTATCTTGAACCATTTACGACATAATCGAGTTGTACAGTTTACGTGGTTCACCATATCTGCTTGATGCATGCGTGTTTCCTTCAACTTGAGTCTAGAACACATGGTGCTATTCAACCAGTATTGTTATATACTTGACTTACTGTCTGAAAATAATTCCTGTGGGGTAAGGCACCCCTTGGAGTGCAGGTAGGGGCTAGAAGGATATGACATAAGTAAATAACTGACTTAGGCTCGCTGTGGTAAGTTTCAACTAAACTTCTTATACATACGAGTTAATACTTGCAACAACAGCAGCAACAACAAAAACAAAATACTGCGGTGGTAGGACACTTCTTCCACCTCCCCGTAGGTATGGGGTTTGATTTGAATGGTCTGGCATATAAAAAAATTGAAAATCATTGATTTTAGTGTCCAATCTATAGTTTTGTGTATAGCTAGGCTAACTGCTAAAAGTCTCGTTGATTTTAGTGTCAAATCCATAGTTTTGTGGGTAGCTAGGCTAACTGGTGAAATTCTCGATAACTCTTTAAGTTCAAATATAGTCGAACAGAATTCTGTAGAGTATTCTGGATTTTTTAGAACACACAACTGTGAACTGTATTTTTAGTTTTAAGAACACGTAAATCAAATTAGTTGTATGTTATTATACAGATAGATCAGGTTCCTTTTCCTGTGAAGTAAAAGACTGAACTATATAAGTAATGGGGCAACACTGGATAGTCAGGTAGTATTTAATTAAATATCGTTTTTACCCTGTAGACTGGTCACGGGCTTGTAAGGCGGCTGTAATTTGGCTGCTTTGTTGTCGTAAATAGTTTTCATGCAGTGTGAGTGCCAGTACTTGTGCCCATAATATACGCTTCAGTCTCCTCTGTTTCTCGACACCTTCCCCACGTTGAATCAGGTATCTGTCGGGTGTGGTCATGCAGGCAAACTGACAAAAGCTGAAATGACCAAACTAAATGAGTCACGAAGCAAAAATACTTCGCTACGCCATTGCCATTGAAATGTCGAAAAAACTCTTCCGTAGCAAATTGATTCAGGAAAAGGTATGCGTATTCGTTATTACGAAATTACACAGTAGACTCAGAAATTATTAGAAATCACAAGCATGTCATTTGGGCGAAGTAAATAAGAAACCTAGGTTTAGTCGTACCTGTACCAAAGACGTTGTTCCAATAGAAACATTGTTGCATGCTATAAGCTACTATAAATTCCGAAAACAAATTTTATGTGGAGCTGCATAACGGGTGGGGGGGGGGGGGGGGCAACCTATGAAGCGTCGTAATTTTAGGTGTGGTTAGTGAAAATGTGTAAGTGAGAGGCTAGGGTTATGTCCAATACGGTACAGATCCATGCAGGCCACCATCTTTGAAAGTAAATCTGATAAGAATTTTTCATAACTTACCTACGTCGTTCCAGGTGAACCTCTGCAAATTTCCGAAAGAAAGATGAGAATCTGTGTGGATTGGCAAACGTGAAGTTGACCACTGAGAGAAGAACCAATCGAAGTGGTGCAGTCTGGGGAAGCAGGACCCAGTTTTAGCTTTTCTCTGATTTCCCTATAATCCTCGAGACGAATGCCGGGTCGGTTCTTTCGAAAAGGACGCACGGCAGGTTTCGTTCGTCATCTTTGTCGTATCCGAGTTTGTGCTCCGTCTCTAATGGCCTCATCATAGACGGGACGGTAATCCCAAATATATATTTGCGGAGATTCGCGGCTTTGAGTACAACACCATTCTTTACACCTCTGGTGATGTGACACTTAAGTCAGTGAGCTGCCGAATTCTGCAGGGTTTCCCTAATTACCGGAAGAGCCGTAGTCCACAAACAAGAGGTCCATTCACGACCGGAGAAACCACTCCCTTGTTCGCGACATGTCGTTCACGCAAGACGGGGGACCATTGTTAAGGTATTCAGTGTGTCGTCTTCCTATACTAACTAATCCTTGGCTTCTCTAGTCCTTAGGGCTGTTAGAAGATGCTGGCTCTAACTTCGTACAACACGTGGTTTTAATTCAATCATGCATCAGTACCAAATTTAACAGACGTGGCGCCTAAATTACAATGTCCCCCCTTCCTGGAGAGTTTACACTGTCCAACACTCCAAGCCTGTGCAAAGATCAAGGCTGTCCGTCTACGTTAAACTAGTAACATTTTTTTTTTTGTAGGCCACAGTATAGTTTCCGCTTGTCTTTTTTAGTATTGCAGCCGCTTTACAATGTGAGGTGTTGCAGAGACTAAAACTATTGTACCCAATAGATTCGAATTTGTTACCAGTTTTTACGGACGTTATGTACTGATTCTGCACGAATGGGTTAGCTTTAAACATTATTAAAAGAGATAGCTCATCCGGTTTTATACCACCAAAAACACATTGACAATGATGAATATAGTGTACAGTTAACAGAACAGAAGGTTCTGATTTTGGGCGTAACTACTGATGAATATGTGGACTCCGTAATACATTTAGGTCCACCTACTTTTACTATAATAATAATAATAATAATAGCCTGCTTGTACCCAAAAGACGCTCATGACTGATAATCAGAAAGCATTTCCATTCTTTGATATCCTGCTGGATAATATTTTGTGGTAGCTTATCGGTCAGAAAACGCTGTAGCCACAAGCAAAATAAGTTGGAATTGCAGATAGTGTTCACAGACGTAAATCTTGTAAGCAACATTCAAATATTTGAGATGATTAACTGCCTCCTACAGTACTTACCATGCTCGGTAACCGAGTATAACCTATCATACTGGGCAACGAATTCCGTATGCAAATTACCAATAGTTTCTTGTTAATATAGCATTACCCAAACATGTTTTGGCTCCTTAACGCTGTCTTTTTTTCAGTATTTTTATTTACATTGTAGCCTGAAAACTGAAAGCAATCAGTATCAGTTGAGATAATTATGAATCTCCTACAATAAATGCAGGAAAATATATCACAGTTGAAATTACCTCTTATATTAAATGGCACAGCAGCGAAAATTATGATTAATTTTAGTGCATGAGGAATATTTGTCGTTTCCATAACTCTGTTTTTGATGCTTCACGTAGTAGATCTCAATCTTTGTTATGTTTGTGTCTTAAAGCAGTGCTTCCCATATTTTATGTTACTTTCCGTACTCGAGAATGGGTGTTGTGTGTAGAAATGTACAGTATGCAGTCAATGCACACTTTCAGCGTTAGTACTCGTATTTTACTAAAATGTTTCTTTCCTCTCCTATTCTGCGTAGAACCTCCTCATTTCTTATTTTATAGAGCCACCAAATGTTCAACATGTATCTTTAGCAAACCATCTGAAACGCGTCGATTCTCTTCTGTTCCGGTTTCCCCCCATTCCGTGATTCACTACCATACAATGCTGTGCTACAAACGTACAGTCCCAAAAATTTCTTCCCCAAATTAAGGCTCATGTTTGGTACTAGTCGAGTTGTTTTGTCCAGGAATTTCCTCTGCCTGTGCTAATCTGCTTTTTATTGCCTTGCGTCGATCGTCATACCTTATTTTGCCTCTGAGGCAGCAGAATTCCTTCACTTCATCCATTTCATGGTCCACAGTTTTGACATTAAGTTTATCGATTGTGTCGTTTCTGCTACTCCTCATGACTTTCGTCTTTCTTGGTTTTACTCGTTGTCTATATTCTGTACCTAGTAGATCGTTCATTTAATTCAGTATTTCCTGTAATTCTTCTTCGTTTTCGCTGAGGACAGCAATATCGTCTGCTAATCTTATCATTGATATTCTTTCATTCTCGATCTCAATCCTTTCCGGAACGTATCCTTTATCTCCGCCATTGCTAATGAAGTTCTTAGAGTAAACAGTTAGGAAGAAAGATTGCAACCCTGTCTTACACCCTTTCTAAGCACGCCGTTCTTATATTATATTCTTGGTTCTTATGTTACATAGCTTACTCCCATATTTCTCGGAATTTAGAACATCTTACTTTGGCGAACATGTTTCTCCCGTGAATATGTGTGGATTCTTCTTAAGTCTTGCTTTCATTATCAAGCGCAACGTCAGAATTGCTCTCTTGGACCTTTACCGTTATTAAATCCAACCTGGCCGTCACATAAGAGATCCTGTGTTTTCTTTTCCATTCTTCTGTTGGTATTATTGTCATTAACTTACATGCATGAGCTGTTAAGTTAAATGTACGAAATTCTCGCACTTATCAGCACTTGCTGATGGACGATATTTTTTCAGCCGGCCGGAGTGGCCGTGCGGTTCTGGGCGCTACAGTCTGGAACTGAGCGACCGCTACGGTCGCAGGTTGGAATCCTGCCACGAGCATGGATGTGTGTGGTGTCCTTAGGTTAGTTAGGTTTAATTAGTTCTAAGTTCTAGGCGACTGATGACCTCGGCAGTTAACTCGCATAGTGCTCAGAGCCATTTGAACCATTTTTGATATTTTTTCAAGCTAATTGTTGATAATTCTCGCAGATATCAGCGGTTGATATCTTCAGAATTGTATGACGATATTTTTTCGGAAGTCTGATGGTATGTTTCCAGTCTCGTAGATTCGGCATGAGCTTGAATAGTCGTTCCACCGAGCGAGGTGGTGCAGTGATCAGCACATTGGACTGGAATTCGGGAGAATGACTATTCAAATCCGGATTTAGTTTTTTCGTGATTTCCCTAAATCGCTTCAAGCAAATGCTGGAATTGTTGCTTTGAAAGTGCACGGCTGATTACCTTGCGCATCCTTCAGCATTCTGAACATGTACTGCGTCTCTAACGACACGTTATCGCCGGGACGTTAAACATTAATCTTCCTTCTTTTTTGAATGGTCATTTGGTTGCCACTTCACGACGCAGTGAATTTAGAAATCCCAAAGGAACATTACCTACGCCTTCCGCCTTATTTGGTCTAAGGTCATACACAGCTCTGTTGAACTTGACTGTAGTGTTTATTGTATCACCTGTCTCTTCCACATCGACTGCCACTTATTCTTCTATCACGTCGCCAGACGATTACTCTCTATCGAACAGACCTTCTGTGCACGTTTTCCACCTATCTACTCCCTCCTCTCGGTTGATTGTGGAATTGCTCCTGCACCCTTAATGCTGTCAGTTTTGTTTTTAATTTCACTAAAGGTTGTTTTGACTCTTCTGTACGCTGAATCATTCTTTTCGATTACAGTTTCTTTTTCGATGTCACGACATACGGTTCTTTTAATTTGCAGAGCAGAGCAAAACTACATGAAGCGGTAGGTTAATTTCCTTCAGCAAGTGTTGTAGGTGAAAATTGTCTTCCACTGCCGATGTGTCGCATAGACTGTTGATGGTTTTTAGAAAGTGTTAGTGGTTTGCTGTGTTTTACTGATGAAATGTCTAATATTAACATCTTCAGTACGGAAGAAAATATTGCATGCACGTCTCTCTACTGAATTTAGAAGTGGCCCAGAAATGATGGAAACACACAGCTCCAAAATACATGGAAAACCTGCCAAAAGAAATGAAAATAGTGTACAACAGACTGGTAGTGTGTTTGTAAATGTTTGAAGTTTTTCATATTGACAGTTTCGTTGCGTTGTGGAATTCTTGGATGGAAAGCTACGTTACGTTAGTGCCTGTGTGACCTTATATTTTATATGTTTAAATAAATATTTGTTACCGTTGTTCAGTGAAACTCTCCACACCGTGGGATTATGGTCAGTACGTTGTGACGCACATGAATTAAGAGTAATTGTTCCTGTGTTTCGCACGTACCGTTCTGCTTCTACCGAAGTACGTACTGTGCTTTTAAGTAACCAATCATTGCTTTCACTTTGTTATATTGATAACTACCTACGGGCGAACAGATATTGTACAGAAAAACGCAGATATTTAGGGTTGCCTGAAAGCTGTCCTTTTCCTTGATGTTTGCAGATCTTCAGAAAACCGATTTTCTTCCAGTAACGGTTGTTCTGTCCATCTTTCTTAAAGCTGTGCATAAACGCAATATTTCTTCAAAGCAGTTCTGCCGTGGCTCCACTTTCTTTATTCGTTTTGGGCCAACTAAGGACCACGTCAGAGTAACTATTTATTTCTCTTTTCCTTCATCTGCTTCCAAAATTATTCCATTTCTCAACATGAGCTCTTTTCCTTTCATCTGACCATCTGATTTCGAGTCTAAATTTGACTCTCTTGAGTAAGGTTTTTTTTTTTTTTTTTTTTTTTTTCAGTCAACATTTCTACAAGTCCTTTGCCTCCCAACCATTTTCTTTGTATTCCTGTTTTGGAAGAATATGTTGATCATCTTTATTTATTTGTCTTCCTTACTTCTCCTAGATGCCCATGGAGTGTAACACGTCTTTTCTTGATCTCATCTGTTATTTTAGGGCAGAATGAGTATAACTTCTTTTCTGGTCTCAAAACACAACTGTCATCTTTGTTCTTGATTAGACCTAATATTTTTCGTAAGATTCTTATTTCTGTCTTTTGCAAATCTTGTAATGCTATTTTACATCCCGAAAAAGTAGTGTTTCTGACCCATACAGGTCTTCCTCTTTTACAAATATATTATAGTATGTTAATTTCACATCATTATAGAAACGTTTTTTATCGTACAGATTTCGTACTTCATTTTTCCATTTTTGATTTTAAATGCTTCATTTTCACTTTTTTACATTTATGTTTTCACTTAGATATTTAGTGTTGTTTGTTTTCTTGATGTTGCCATGCGTACTTTTTTAAAATTGTTGGTGAGGTGCTTTCATTGGTCATGTATTTTGTCTTTTCAAATGATACTTGTAGTCCTTTGTTCTCAGATGTCTACTTCTTTTCCTTCTGTAAGGTTCTGCCTATTATCACAAGATTGTCTCTTACAATTTTTTCCAGCACATAATTGAATGACATTAGTGAGTGACTTGTCTTTTTATCTGCCTGGTGATACAGTTTTGAAGGGAATAGGAGTTGCTTCAAGAAATTTAACTTTAGATACTGTTTTTGTAAGAGTTTGTTTAATTATTTCCAGAGTTTTCCTTCTGCCGCAAATTTCGTCAAGATTTTTATTATAAGACGTGGGTTTGATACCATTAATCGCCCATGCGGCGTCTCTCTAGAGTGAAGATGTACTTAACAGCCCGTCACTGCGACCTTAGCCGGTATCTCAAGTCGGGATAATGATTGCTTACTCTGGCTTTGTCGGTGTGGAGATAACTCAGTGTGTTTAACAAATTTGACTGTGAAGAATAGACGGCGTTAGACTATCTGCCTTTTGAGGACGTGCTTTGTTCTGCTGTGCCCTGGACCAAATTCCCTCTGTGTCTTACGGAGTGAGGGTTGGTGCTGTGGATGTTGATGCATCCGTCGTTTGGGAACGTAAATTTCCACAGCGTCCTTTGTGTTACTGACAACGAGTAGTGTGTGTACCTGTAGCGAATTTAACCCTTAGGCTTGATTTCATTATCATTGTGGTCCATAAACGCTAGCCGTTCGTCACCGCTATTCACACCTCACGAGAACACTACAATGAACAAAGTAGGGGGAACTCGCCCTATTGTAGTACACCCGGAAAGATTATACTGAAACTTTAGAAAAAAGGCTTCTATTCTAGGCACATCGTCTGTCTTAACATTTTTTAATCTGTCGTTTACCGATTTGGCAACCATCCCACTATACACAGGTCTACCCTATTCTAAAAGGTTCGGCATGGTTCATGAGAGATCCATATTTGCAAAACTATTTGCACCTCCCTCATCTGAGTTTCCGTTTTGGAAGAATACATTAAAGGCTATGGATGAAGTGAAGAGGCACAATAAAGCTGGACGTCAGTTATTACAACTTGATGTATGCGCTGTATGAAATAATGACCAATAATTTGTATCCAAATTACTTTATTCAATGTCTTTGGAAACAATTTACTTTTAAAGTTAAGATAATTAATTCATTCATTGATAACCGCCTCCATATAAGTATAATACCATGCAGAAGTCACAAACAAGCAGACAACTGCATCATGTACATTGATGAGCTAAGAGTTTATGGCCAGTGCCCACGGCGAGAACCTTGTGGTGGAGTTGCGGGCACGTGACGTTGTATGGAAAGTGTGTGAGCGGAGAAGTGATGAATGGGGGATTATTCGAGCGACGATACGAGCTGCAAATGGGGAAATCCACTCACATAGGCGACTTCGACAAACGCCAGATTGTTATGTCTCGGCGCCAGGAAGTGAGATCTCCGAAACGGTGAAGGGGTTCGGCTGTTCGCGCGCTGACGTCGTGAGCACCTTTAGAAAGTGGATGAATAACATAAAACCATGGGGGTGTAACAAGGTGTTGATCATCCATGCCTCACCCCAGAAAGTGGAGGTCTGAAACTCGACCGCTCTGTAAAACAGGATAGGCGGCTATGTGTGCGGATCTGACGACAGAGTGCAATGCTGGCGCAGGCACAAATGTTTCGGAGTACGCGGATCAGCGAAAACCTTTGAACACTGGGCTCTGCAGCAGACGACCCCTTTGTGTACACGTTGATGACCCAACGATACGGTCAATTACGATAGCAATGGACACGGTATCATCGAGATTGGACCACGGGTCATTGGAAACCTATCGCCTGGTTTGTTGTTAACCGGGTCTATGATCGTATTCGAATACGCCTTTAGGCATGTGAACGGCTGCAAGAAAGGTGCATCACACCGTGAACGCAGGCCGGTAGAAGAAGTATTATGGTTTGAGGGACATTCACGTGGCACCTCAAGAGACATGTGGTAGTAATCGAAGGTAACGTAACAGCAGTGGACTAAAAGAACACTCTTGAGAACCACTTGTATTCCTTCATGCTCGATGTTTTTACCGACAGCGATGCCACCTTCCAGCAAACTTGTCAGTATCAAAAGGCCGGAACCACGCTAAGTGGTTTGAGTAACATGGTGTCGAACTCACGGTGGTGCTAGAGTCATAAAAGTTGTCTGATCTGAACCCGATGGAGTACATCTGAGACGGTAGGACGACAGCTCCACTCCCACAAACCATCGACCCATAACTAACAGGAATTGCGTGACATGTATTTAAATATATGGAGGCACATACCTACGAAAACCTTCCGAGGACTTGTTGAATCTGTGTCACTCAGAATCGCTGCTGTATTTCTTTTCGAAGGTGGATCACGCTATTAAGCAGATGGACGTAATGTTTTGTCTCTTCAGTACAAACACCGTAGCGCACAATCCAAATAGGACTCGAAATAAAAGTTCTCAGCACTGTGGTTAAATTTTCGTGTATGTGCTTCTTTGCGACTTACGTATGCTTTTACACAGATTTGAAGACTCCCATTCCCGAAAAAAATTACTTCTAAAATAAATTGTGATCTAACACAGCGAATAAAATTGTTTTAACATCGTCTGGATCTCTGGTGACTGTGGACGCCAATGTTGCAACTGGTAATATTGATATGCTCGTTATGACTGTAAAGGGCATTGATTTTTCAGTTTAGCCCGTTATTTATTTAACATTGAGAATAGAAACGTTGTAATTAATGGAAATGGTAGTACATAAAGTAAGAGACTAGTGTTTATGCAGAGTACTCAGGCGGAGTTTCTGGTCGCTGATTAAGTAATTGCTACAAAACTAGAAGTTCATTCTTCAAATCCCATTAGGTCGGAGCCGTTGAAATGCTTTTCTCATGTAAAAACGCCAAGCTGTGCAGTGTTTGGGAGTCACTATTGCCCGTTTGTGAATGATACCTGGCATTGTGTTTGTCGCATACCCAACGTAGCTTTTTCGGAAAACTGCTAGGCTGGAAGACGCTTTCTGATGATTTTCGGATGTCCCAGTTCAAGGCAATGGGTATTTTGTATTTTATTTGAGGTTACGGGTATCTTGAATTATAACAGCTACGTCGGTGTGATATACACTAACATATTGAGTTTCGCAGCAACGAAGTTTGACAAAATAGTGCTTATTTTACCCATTTCTTAAAGAGGGGCCGTAACATTTCCAACCCTATCTTCCAAGATGAGAATGTTTGCGCCCACTTTGTAAATTTGTAACTGATCCTGAACAGACGGCAAACTGTGTACATTCTCCATTGATGCGCAAAATCCTTTAACTTCGTTGGAGACCTTTGAGGTTGCTTGGAATAACGCCCTGATCGCCCAAGTTTTCTGGGACGGTATCGAAGCTATTTGGTTTGTGGTTTAGTGATGCGATGTGCATGCAGAATATTCGGCACTCAGCGTATCTCGGACAGCATCACAGGTAGTGTTTCACCTTGCAAGAAGGGAAAGGAAGGAAGATTAGAGTTTCAAGTCCCATCGGTGACGAAGTCATAAAAGACGGCACTGAATGATGGGGGAATATATCGGAGGTGTCAGTTACATTACAATCAATATTCACGAAGGATTTTCATTCTCGTCGTAAGGGTTCAAATGCTTTAAAATGGCTCTGAGCACTATGCGACTTAACTTCTGAGGTCATCAGTCGCCTAGAACTTAGAAGTAATTAAACCTAACTAACCTAAGGACATCACACACACCCATGCCCGAAACAGGATTCTAACCTGCGACCGTAGCGGTCGCTCGGTTCCAGACTGTAGCGCCTAGAACCGCACGGCCACTCCGGCCGGCTCATCGTAAGGGGATACAATAGTTGAGATGTATGTTTTTGCTTACTGCTGTCAGTCGTCTACCTTACATTTTATTTTTCTTTGTATTTATTGTTATTCGGAATATGGTACTGAGGCTTACATAATAAACCACAACAAAACTTTCCAGAATGGATTTTCACTGTGCAGCGGAGTATGCAGTTACCTTGAAACTTCCTGTCACATTAAAACTATATACTGGACCGGGAATCGAATCTGGGACGTTTGCTTTTTTGCGGGCAAGTACCCTACTAGCTTCCCTTCTACCTTCTAAAATCACTCTGGAAGATGGAGTATTACGGAGAACTGATTGTCTGTTTCTAGATTGAATCTTCAGTCTGCAGCGGAATGTGCGCCAGTTTTCCGCAGTATCCTTTCTTCCAGGAATGCTAGTCAGCCAATTCTGTTGCGGAAATTCTGAGAAGTGTGGAAGGCAGCAGAAGAGCAACTAGCAGAAATTGAAGTCCCGGCCTGGAACACATTTTAATACGCCGGGATGTTTCATTTCATAGCAATGCAACTTACAAGTAGTTCCAGTATTGCAGGGTGTTTCATATTCACACATTGAACCAACTGCGTTCAAAAATTCTACCACCCAGAGGATATATGTCCAGACGACGATATGTTCCGACTGGAGATACAGATTGGCAGTATTCTTAAGTCAAAGCAAATTAATAACTGTACAAAGAGGTAGGTAACATGTCAAGAAGTGTGCAGTTTACTGAAACATGTTGTAAGTAATTTCATTACTGTCTATTGTACAATATTCAGTACGATATGTTGAATTAGACTTTATGTATAAGTACGTTTATAGTAAAATAAAACGTAGGGCAGATGACTACAAAAAACACATGTAGCCAAGTGGCGATGATGGTGAAAACCCTCATTCATAACTTGTCGTGGTTGTTGATAAGAACATAACTAACGCGGCTACAGTGAACTGTTGTTATTTGTCTTACATGATAAGGAGTTGTAGATTTTCACGAGACAGTCCTCCGGGTACATGAGGGAGGAACTAAGGCTATGCGTGGCCAGCTGTGGGCAGGAGGCGAGCGGGCGGAGTCGGGTGGCTTGCCTCCTCTTCTGGTCGCTTCCCTTCCGGCCTGCCGGCATTGTGGGCGATCCGCACAGCCTTTGTGAGGCCGGGGCACCCCCGTCTTGACCCGCATCCGCCCTAGGCGCCGCATCGTCCTGGCCGCCCACATGTGAAGCTTCTGCGGACACTCACTACACCGGCAACGTGTCAATTCCTTACAAGTACCGTCACGGAGCAGCAGTTGACTTCCCTGCCTAAAAAAAGACAGCTAATAACGATTGAAAAAGTAAGCATGTACCCTGGACGTCGATCTTAGTCGTTTCTGTTGCAGTTAACATATATTTTTACGTAAACATCGGTCTACGACGACCACAACAACTTCAAACATAAATCGGTGGAAAGACCTGACATTATTTGATTGCAAGATTGCTGAGACAGTCACTGGAAACAGTCGCATGCTTTAAATATTTAGCAATGAGCGTCAAATGTGAAAAGACCGCGTAAAATTAATTGTAGAGAAGACAGACGGACTGGCGGCAAGACAGTTCTCGCATGCAAATGGTCATAAAGTTGCTGTTAGAATGCTGTGATAGATTGTTCGAACACCTTGCACCTTTTGTTGCGATTCAGCAATGGTCCTTTCAGGCCCTGGACAACGAATAAGTTGAAGTCCCATAAGTGTTGAATTGGCGAGAGATCTCGAGATGCTGCTGGCCAGGGTAGTTGTGGTCACCACGGGAAGCATGTCGGTGGGCGTGCATCGCTCTGCTGAAGAAGTGCGTCGTCGCAGTAGCAAGAGGATAACAACAGTGCAATGTAGCGGGCAATGTTTGCTTTACCTTGCAGAAACACAAAATGCGACTGCGAATTTTAGCTGGTGGTGTCACACACCATGAGACCTGGGATAGGTTTTGTGCGTCATGGGCGAATGTGCTCTGGAATAGGCATTTCACCAAGTACACGCCGTGCATGGTTACGCCAGTCATTTGCGTACAGACAGAACCTACCCTAATCTCTGAAGACCACAGATAGCCTTCCACTCACCACTCGGCTCACTCACGACACCAGATTAGCTATGCTTATCGGTGTCCCGCTGTCTATGGCCGCCGGCCAGAGGCATACGTGATGCAAATCCTGCTGCAAGCAGACGGTTCCCAATGGTCCCTCATGCCGCTGCAGATGCAGCATGATCTCGGATTTCGTTCGTCAGACGTGAGACGTATGCATACAGCCCTGTAAACAAGGTTGTTGTAATTGTGGAAGACGGGATTGCCCACGTCATACTCATTATTAGCCTGTAGAAAAAAAGGGAAATACATGGTCACCGAGACTGTTGAGAGAAACATCCTGGAATCATGTTCGCGGTAACCTGCTGAGTGGACCAAAGTCTTGGCTCGAAAAACGCTCCCATAACGTCACAAAATTACCTTCGCCATGAACTACAAAACTACGATTCACACACACACACACACACACACACACACACACACACACACACACACACACACAAACAAACAAACAAGCCCACTGTTGGAATGAAATTTTCACTCTACAGCAGAGTGTGCGCTGATGTGAAACTTCCTGGCAGATTAAAACTGTGTGCCGGACCGAGAGTCCAACTCAGGACCTTTCCCTTTCGCGGGCAAGTGCTTTACCAACTGAGCTACCGAAGCACGACTCACGCCCCGTCCTCACAGCTTTAATTCCGCCAGTACCTCGTCTCCTACCTTCCAAACTTCACAGAAGCTCTCCTGCAAACCCTGATAGAGCACTTGCCCGCGAAAGGCAAAGGTCCCGAGTTCGAGTCTCGGTCCGGCACACAGTTTTAATCTGCCAGGAAGTTTCAAGCCCACTGCTGGGTTAATACTTCAGTGGGCTGTCGGTGCACTCTAAGCCTTGGCATGATTTTAAAAGAAGCAAAATCACGAAATGTCAGACCGCTGCACATGCCGCTAGTCAAGTTTCTGTGTTGTTTTGCCAGTGTGAGAAATGCTCTTTTGCAGGGTACCGGACTTCATATTGAACTTCCTTCAATTCCTATCGCCCCGAGACTGGTTCGTATAGACCTAACGTATTCACCGACAGCAGAGTTGGCTGACGGTGTTTACGTCAGCGGCGGAGGGTCACACGAGGGCGTGACACTAGTTCCATACCATCTACGGCGCTCCAAAGCGAGCGATTTGCTCGTTTAAGGGGCAGACAGGTATTTTTATGGCGAGCTTATTTAGTTCTTTTCTCCATTACTGCCAGAGATACGTACCACGGTTATGATACGGAAATACACAGTAGAGAGTTGATACCCGGAACGGCCACACACCCTTCCACGTGCGACAACCCCCGACGCGCAGCAATAAGCGGCAAGTGGAGGCCGGCGCCTGGGTGGTGTGGGTGCAGCGCAGCGCAGCGGCCACGCCACGCCACGCCACGCGACCGTGTGTAGGCGCGGCGCTTTTTGCCGCCCCGCCCCGCCCTGCTCCGCTCGGCTCAGCTGCGACGCCGGCGCCGCGCCTGCTCCAATCCTGCAGCCAGCTGCGGCGCGGCGCCTCGTGGGACTGCTGGCTCCGCTTTTTATTATGCTGTCTGCTCCCAGCTGTCACGTCCATTTAACATACTCCGTACTCCCGGCAAGAAGTAGCTCTCTATCCATCTCCAGAGTGATGACCCTAGTTTAAACTCGAGTACGGCGCACACCCAGCACTTAACGACGCAGAATGTTCTCCGTGGAGTAAAACTATCAGAGCTCACACGAGCTCGTAAACTCAACAATCATCACACCGACGATCAATTTCGACTCCGTGGTGCTTAATGGTGAAGTGTTCCTGTACTGCACATGATTTCGCGAACGAAGTGCCTGCGGCCGTAGTTGAAACCTCCGACACCGACCACGGGTACGACATAACACAGACGGTTTCGTTTCGCGGTTATGCTTTATTTTTTTTCTTTCAGGCGCCTTTTGTTGTCGATTAGGCGCCCAGGGGGCAAATACATTCCCTCAGGAAAAATCTGAAGCACCCAGAGGGAGAGGAGAAAACGAAACGAAACTTCAAAGGTTGCGAGAGTATGTGATGTTACTGCAGTGGATTCAAAATAGAGCCATAGTTACAAAGAACTTGGCAGTATGAAGCCACTTCTCAGTATGGTGTTGTACCCTCTCTGGCCTGGATGCATGGCCCTTCTATCCACTCCTCGGGCAAGCTGGTCCACAACTGTTGTAATCTGTCCTTCATATACTGAATACTGTCACTGGGATGCAGTTGACGTCCAAGGTGGTCCCATATCTATTCTATCCAGGACAAATCTGGGGCTCTGCTGGTCACGGGAATACCTCACCATCACGCAGACAGTTGAGGGAGATACCTGTCATGTGTCGACGAGTATTGTCCTGTGCAAAAATGGCACTACGTTACTTTCGCGTGAGACGTAATACGTGAGGACGCAAGTCTGTGGCGTACCGCTATGTCGTCAGAGCTACATCGGGCAGTACGAGCCGTGACCTGAAGTCGTACCTGACGGCTCACCACATCATGACACCGGGAGCAATACAGCTGTTATCTCTCCAAAACATTGGAGAAATGCGGTCTCTACCCAATTCGCCAGCTTCCTCGACGACGATGGTCATTCAGGGTAGTGCAAAACCGTAATTCATTATGGGACACAATGCAACGCCATTCATCAGCAGTCCGTGCTTCGTGGTCAGGGAGCGCTCCAAACGCAGCTCTTTGTGTTGGGGTGTTAACAGCGGCCAAAGCACGGGACGGTGATTCACTAGTCCAGCTGCTGCCTGTCTTTGATCAATGGTGCGGGATGACAGAATGTTGCAAGATGTCCGTTACTTGTTACAAGATTGCAAGCGTTGATGTGAAGAGGTTACGATGTGCTTAATGCAAAACACGGCAATTCTACATTGCTCTGGTCAGACGGGGTCGAACGGAACGTTGATGATGAGTATGCCTCCCCTCATGTTCGCATGCAGTCCAGCATTGGGCCACTGTCACGTCTGAATGCTCCGCAAGTCTAGAATTCGCACAACTCGATCAACTGTTTAAACGAAGATCCACTATGAGTCCCCTTGTAAACTCCGTCTGATGCAGATAACGCTGTCTCAAACGAGTAAGCGGCATCTCTGCATCTTTCACAGTGATCCTTCAAGATCTGACGCTGTTCACGCATGTTACATATCTTACCAGTCCTGGTAACAACATTAATGCATTCTGATAGACGTTCTGCCTGTCACAGAGAATTCCGAGTCAGTATTTACATTGTATGGGTGTGTATGAAGCTTCACTCGTATTCGACCATGTGTTCTGGCCGATTAACTTTTTTTGTTACACAGTGTATATCTCTGCTGTCAACTCATTTTCATTTGTCACCGGAGGCAGAAGTAAAAGAAAAAATGATATTCGTTTCTTGTTGGGGTAGTAGTCGTTGCGGACGCACGCAATGTATCGCCTAAAACTAGATGTTCTATTTGTTTAAGAATTTTATTAGAAGACAGAAGCGTGCGCCAAGCGAGATGCAGTTCCCTCTGAGTCTGCCAGTTTTCCAGCTAAGGTGAAAGAATTTTTAGATTAAAAAAAATAACACTGTTGACTGGAATACTTTTTTTTGCAATTATGAGACTATCAAGAATAAAACGAAGAGAACGGGTATTTGTTTACAACTTGTACAGAAACCAGCCCGCACGTACAAGAATAAAAGGGAGGTAACAGTTCCGAAGTGAGTGAACAAGACTGTAACCAATTCCTAGTGTTATTCAGTGTGTACGTAAAGAAATTAGTGAAAGAAACTACGGAGAAATTTGGAAAGGGAATTAAAGTTCACGAAGAAGAACTTAAAGATTCGGGGTATGCAGGCAGCAACGTAACTCTGTCATAGGCGGCAGTGTAATTCTGTCATAGGCGGCAAAGAACTCGCCGGTGGAACGAATTTGGTAGTATCTGGAAAAGATGTTATAATATGGCCGTGAACAAAGTTAAAACAAGGGTAATCGAGCGTGGTCGAATTAAATCGTATGATGCTAAGGGTATCACATTAGAAAATCAGACATTAAAAGTAGAAATCAGTTTTTCCATCTGGGCAGCCAAATAACCGATGACTGCAGAAGTAAGATGTGAAGTGTAGACTGGAAATAACAAAGTAAAGCTTTCCCGAAACAGAGAACTTTGTCAAGATCAAATATTACACCATATATGTTGCTGCGTATGAAATTTAGCTAACATGTTGAATTTTTGTTTAGACTTGGGAGGAGGTCTCTATATGCCTCCGATCTCGAGAAAATGGATCCTATGTAGCGCGCTCACTTCCGATCTTACGCCCGCGAGGATGAAATAATCGAAACATCTTTCATATCTCCTAAACCGCTCGAGACATCGAAACGAAAGTTTGGCGAATGATAGCACACAAAGAGGAGAGTTTTTTGCCAATTCGTAAACACACGGAACTTTATTATTTATGGCGATGTATCAGTACTTATACTTCCCGTTTTGTTTTTTTCACTCCAGTGACTTGATATTTTTTAAGAGTTACTGACAGCTAGCGAAACAAGAGTTTCGTAGTATGAAAGTAAACATGAAATTTCTTCTCTTATGTTACTGCAAACCGACACTATGAGGTTTCTCGTAAGCTCTTGAGCTCTGTGATTGCCAATTACTTGTTTAATGAGGCACTCTGTTTCAGAATTGTGTTGCAATAGCTAAGATAAGTACGTGCAAATTTCACCGTGTTTTGGCAAAGGAAGAACAATTAAACATGCCAACAAGAGGCATGTCGCCGTTACTCGTAAATGTTGATGCTTCTTCGAATGAGAAAAGGTTAACAACTCACACAAAAATAAATTGCCCATTCTGTTGGAGTTTTGGTTGAATCCTCGTAATCCATCGACTGGAATGGAAACTTACCAAAGGATTATATTCCTTCTCTTGATCTGAACAGTATTAAAATAATAATGAGCGTTCCTTCAGGCGGAATGATGGGCACATGCCAGATGCTGGTTACTTACGGCTTGCTAAACTGCCAATGTGTGATCGCGAATAAAATAGTTGTTACTGAGAAAAATAAACAATTGATCTGTCGCACAACGCAATGGTCAGTGTATTGTCAGCAGCGGAGGATAATGCGTGCGCAGGCCTTCGTAGCCGAGCGGTTCTAGGCGCTTCAGTCTGGAACTGCGCGACCGCTACGGTCGCAGGTTCGAATCCTGCCTCGGGCATCGATGTGTGTGATGTCCTTAGGTTAGTTAGGTTGAAGTAGCTCGAAGTCTAGGGGACTGAGTGGCCGATAGGTTCTAGGCGCTACAGTCTGGAACAGCGCGAGCCCTACGGTCGCAGGTTCGAATCCTACCTCGGGCATGGATGTGTGTGATGTCCTTAGGTTAGTTAGGTTTAAATAGTTCTAAGTTCTAGGGGACTGATGACCTCAGAAGTTAAGTCCCATGGTGCTCAGAGCCATTTGAATACACAAGCTAGCCATGTGTGCCTTGTGAACTGGAGTTCGAAAAACATTGTCATGAAAGTAGATCAGCCTTTGTCAGTAGCACATTTCAACAAATTAAATATATCTAATCACCACATTCTTTTAGGATATTCCTGCTTTCGTAATAATACCGACCATTTTTTTCATTTGTGTAGCCTGTTGTATAATTAGTTTATTAATGATGATAATGTGCATGCAACAATTGAAATGCTTTTTCTCATCACGGCGAGGCAATTAAAACATTGTTATTTGTGACTGCCTTTCGACTGTTTCTAGTTTGCAGTGGAAATATCATGTGAACATGTATATAGTATAATGTCTCTTATTACATTCATATGTAAGTAACGATAGTGAAACTTATGTACGGTACTTCATATCTTGGACGCTTTTTAACAGAAGCAAAAAGGGGTCATATCTGTGGAAATTACACCTTTTCGACTTTTTGCAACAGATCGTAGAGATACGTCTGCATAACAGGCAGCAAGTAGGTAACCTTGTTTTACTTTCCTGCCTTGCTTCTAAATCACGTGATTTTATAATATTCCTTACTTCCTTATTCACTACCCTCACGATGAATCGTCTGTCTCTTCTTACGATCTGAAAACATTGCGAAGGCAGAATATATAATCCCAGTGACTAATGGCTCACCAGTTACTGAACTGTGCATTGTTCTTTACAAAAGAACTGTACAGATATTTGTAACTGAAAACTATTACGTACTAACGAAAATAGATGAAGCCCTTAAACGGTGAAAAACGAAACACTGCTCAGTGATAATAAAATTCAATATACCATAAGGCTGTACTTCTCGGACGGGCAATACTTCCATTGCCCATATGCGCCATGCCGATGGGAGCATATGGCAGGCTCCCCGCCTCACCCCTCCCCGCAGTGCTCGCGTGGCGCGCGTCGCGAGAAACTGTACCGCAACCACAACGCCCGGCGCAGGCGCGTGTCGCGTCCCAGTCGCGTCGCGTCCGAATTTGCACGGTCCCATTTAAACCTGTGAAGTTACAAAAACGCGCGCTGCACTGCGTCGCGCCACACGCGCTACGCGCGTCTCAATTTGCGCCTAGCCTTTAGGCTTACGGGTAGTAGACTCACGTTGGAAGTCATAAGCGCGAGATAGAGAAGGCAATTAGGGTTTCCTACGTTTGGAGCTCTCAAACTACGCGAATAATGTTTCTGAAAAGAAGTCTGTGGAGACATACGCCTTATGCTGTTTGCTGCGTTCAATATGTAATGCAGCACTGTTTTTCGGCGAGTTACGATTGAAAAAATGCGAAATTTGTTGCGAGGCATCATGGAGTGTTCCCGCTGCGGGCCCTATAGTTTCATGAAATTCCGATAGGCCGCGGCGCTATGCGTAGCCTTCAAAATGGAGTCTGTAACGGAGGTGCGTTCCAAGCAGAGAGCTATCATTGAATTTTCTTTAACGAAAAACCAGAGCATCACATATATTCATAAGCGCTTGCAGTATGTTTACGGAGACCTGGCAGTGAACAAAAGCGTGGTGAGTCAGGCGAGGCCGCTGTTATCATTGCAACAAGGTCGTAGAAACGTGTCTGATTTCTTGCATGCCGGCCTGTCGTATACAGCTGTGACTTCTGCAATGTTGGAACGTGTGGACACTCTCATTCGAGGTGATCGACGGATCACAGTCAAACACCTCTCTGCTCAACTCGACGTCTCTGTTGGTAATGCTGATACACTCGCCCGCCAGATGGGGTACTCAAATGTGTGCGCCCGGATCTCGCACCTTCCTTTTGGCCCAATGAAGGATGCACTCCGCGGGAAGCAGTATGTGGATGATCTGGAGGTTACTGATGCGGCAAGACTTTGGTTCCCATGTGGACCAGAAGAGCGGTACTATGCGGGCATATAAGCCCTCCCAGTAAGGTAGCTTAAGACCGTCGCATTGAACGAATTTTATGTTGAAAAATTGGATTCTATAGGTAAAAGAGTGGGGAAAAATGTGGTGTATTGGAATCCTGGATAAAACGAGCCTGCTTTGACAAGCAAAATGTTGCATTACGTATTGAACACCCCTCGTAATAATATTGTCTCAGTTGAAGCATTTTTTAGTTGTTGCGGCTGGATAAAAAATTATATCTGATACTGCATTTTTCATTTCCTTTCGTGTGAAAATATTCTAGAATATTTCTCTGTTTTCGACGGTGTGGAGACTGAAACAAACCTATTATTTTTCGTTTTTGTTTAGCGTAGTTACGGCTGAAGTAATTCTGTCGTGGACGCCGAAGTGCTTTGTTTATCGCAGTGCCCTATCATGCGTGATCCTAGTGGAGGTAGTATGCCCTTGCCGTTCTCCAATTGTTGCCCTAATTTCCCAACCTGCTTTAGGGGGAAATGTGCAGTTTAACTAGATCTCCGAACGAAGGTGCATGTTTCAAATTAACAAATCGTTGTCAGAGACGAAAAATGTGATGATAGGAAAAATCCTCGAAGTAGCTGAAGATTGAATCGTGGACGTTTTGGATTTGTAGTTTGACACTTAGCCACCGAGTCAATTAATTCTTAATTGACATAACTAATAATTCGAGACACTGCGTTAGTGTACCTCCGTCACGTGACGCAGATATGGCAACAACGAAGTCTTATTCACAAGGAGATCTTTTGAAATCAATACCCAGTTTTAAATTTTTGCTGAAACGAGTGTGTGCATGGATGTTTCATGGAGGAGACGGTTGACATCTTGCCAGACCAGTCGGCCCGTAAAATCGCGGTTTTAAGGTTTAACATGTGCACTTGAACACGAGTGTGTTTCCGTTATATGTCAGGAGTAACTGATCCTCTGCAGTAATTGCACGCCCTTCTCTCTTGCTCAGACTCGCAATTTCCTAGCGGCCCGACGCTGTTTTCGACATTTTTTCCCGGCTCCCTCTGCGACTGTGCATCCGCTCCGTCTGGCGGCCGCTCCCCCGACAGCTCGTAAAGCCCGGGGCCAATAAGGGTCAGTCGTAAGGCAGGCGCGCCTTGTTACCGCCGGCCGGCTCAAAATTTTAATTTATAGCCCGCCGTAAAGCACGCGTCGCTTGCTCCAGCCGTGGTCCGCAGTGCGCGGTGCGCACTCGTTCGCAGTGACACACAGTAGCGGGCTTCGTCTCGGGAAATACATCATCTGGCCGCGCCACTCTGGCTTCCGTTGCTCCGTCTGCCAAAGTTGAAATGCGGCCGACAGACCCATCTCATCCAAGATAGATAGAGTTGTTCAGTCATCGGCACTTTGAAGGGATGTGGTTGTGCTTCCATAAAATAGGATTAACGAGGTCCGTTTGCTAGCACATCATAGCAACGTTGAAACGTTCCTTTTGCCCGTGCCTCAGAACTCCTTCCGTGGCGTCGCGCGAAATCACACTCGCGACCGCTGCCTGAATCCAAGCACTCTTGGCGATGTGCAGCGTGCGACACAGAATACGCCTCATACGGGCACCGCGGATTTAGTTGGCAACCTTTATTGGCGGACGCGGACTAATTATCTATACTGTTACACTATCGAATCAGTCTAAATAAAGATCTCCAGTAGAGAGCAGAGACTGAGTGAGAACGACTCCAATGTTGAGCGTTTGCATGCTTTAGAAATCTACTATGTGGGCAGGAAGTCCCATGCACCACTGTAATCCCTGTTTAGTATCAAATGTTACTGTGCCGGTCGGTAGCTATGTTACTTTTTATCAGTTGTTGGAATTCATGTCTACTTGTTTTCTCAGTCGCAGTCGAGTTTTTATTTGTACCCACGGCAGATGTGAGCGGTCATATTTACATTATTGAGGAGCGCTTAGTGACAAGTGTGTGGGTGCGCGAACGACAACTCTAGGGAAGACCATAAGACAAATTGCGGAAGCACTCCAGGGAAGATTTAATAAGGCTCTACTGCGAAAGGCAACACTTCTGCATTGGGAAAGATTTCCTTTGGCGTTTGGCAGTGTTAAAGACAGTCCGTGGAGTGGAAGCAAGGAGACGCGAGAAGAAATGTGGACCGGGATCCCCGCTTCGATTGAACAATCTCCTATGAAGACGACATGTAAACGTGCTTCGGAACTCTGTATCCGAGGAGAACAATTCGAGATCACATGAAAAAAGGTCGAACGACGTGCGTAAACGAGTTGCGGACCAGAATGAGCGCGTTGTAGCGTGTCATGCTTCGTTAATTCAGTTTCTAAATGCAGTGAACCGTGCCAAGGTTATGTTTTCAGATGAATGTGCCATTTATCGCAGCTCACGTGCTTGAAATATTGTCATTTGGGCCAAGGGAATCCTCATTACACAGTCAAGCCAGAAAGAAACGTGCGTCACGTAATGACATGGCCAGCGGTGGCGTCACATCTACTTGGACCGTACTTTTTTGAAGAGTCTGTGAAACTCGCAAATTATTTGCACGTGAGTAGCTGAGCTTGAGGAAAGAGGCGTTTCAGAACAAGACGGAGCGCCTCCTCACTACGCTCTCGCTTTGCACGAATTCCCAAATGAATACTTCCAAGGAGGGTGAACAGGTCTTGGTTCATCAGCAGTACCAGTTCCCTTGAAATGGCCACCAAGAAGTCCTGATCTCACCACGCCTGCAACTCTTCATAAGGAGTTATTGAGGCGCATGTATCTGAACTTCGTGATGGTACAAAAGAAGAACTGCGCAGTGCTGTTGACGTTGCATTCCGCACTCTAATACTGGACTGCTCAAAAGTGTGTCCAGAAGAACATGGAGACGCATGGAAATGTGTACAGCACGATGGGGAACATACCGATATATAGGACGCGTAATATATAAATAAGTACTTGTGCTAAAATAAAACAAATCAAATCGCTTAGCATTCGATAGTAGTGGGTACGAGGGCTTTTGGCACCGGTGTTAGATCGATACTAACTGTCTTTCTTCCTTCCCGCTGTAGTTGGTTGAGTACGACGAGTCCGAGAACGGTGGCGCTAGACCGCTTTACCGCGTCCGACTTGTTTTCTTTAACCATCGAACACCAAAGGGGAAAATGTTGCGTTGTTGCTAAACCATCATAAATGTTACTACATAATTTTTCAAGGACTTCATGATTTATAGTTTAATCACTAGTTAATTACAATTATAAGATCTCCAGTGATGTGCCGTATGCTAAATACACCCTATACTGACGATACCAGACTGGCGGGAACTGCGAATTGGTATGAACTGCAATCTTAAATTTTACGAGGGTTTTGTAATCTAGCGTTAACAAAGCGTGCATTAGAGTAAAATCGTGACAGCACAGAGTTTGAGTGAACGATACTGCTGTTGTAGTGTAACACTGACAGGGCGAAAATCACGAGATCTCGCATTAAAGTGTCCCCCATCAAAACTGCGTTTCGTGAGGCTGTGAGCGGTGGAAGATGGACTCCATAAAAGAAAAAGTGTTGTCTGGTTCAAATTGCACTGAGCACTATGGGACTTAACTTCTAAGGTCATCAGTCCCCTAGAACTTAGAACTACTTAAACCTAACTAACCTAAGGACATCACACACATCCATGCCCGAGGCAGGATTCGAACCTGCGACCGTAGCGGCCGCGCGGTTCCAGACTGTAGCGCCAGACTGTTCCAGACTGTAGCTCAGTGTTCCTCCGCACTTATCGTGGAAAACAGGAAAATGCCTAAACAGAATTCCACGCCCGCGCCCAGGAACGCACTTGGGATACTCACAGTCTTTCGTGTTACGCTACGTAACTTCGCTGATAACGAAGGATCAGCTATTCCTGACTTCACAGATACACAAAAGACAATACTGCTTCCGTCCCAGATGCCATAACACTTCTATACCTCACGAATGATGCCGGCCGACCTCTCGATTTCACGAGCTCCAGAAACGCTACACGAAATGATTTAACAATGCGACCTTCCGGAGCAGAATGTAGGCATTTCCTTTGTCCGTTTCTAACATCCATCAATAGTGTTTCTGTAAGGTGCTGCTTCCTAGCGGGACTTTCAGAAATTTCTGTCCTGGGTGTTGGAAATACCAATCATCACGGGGAGATTACCCGCCCTTAAGATTAGCCTAGTCACTTCTGACACAACCCATTTAGGAAGATTAGGGAAAGACGTGCAAGTCACCTCCAAGCTGGGAAAACTTCCTTGCCTCAAATACTTGATCTGGCAGATACAACAGCTGCCTGACAAGCACACAGGCGCGGCCTGTTACAATAAGTTTATTTTTATCGAGACGTCGTTCAGCACAGTTGTTGCATCCTCAGTGACGATTTATTTAATTTCTCTAAGAATATTAGTGACAGAAAAATTTATGTATTTTAAACATATTAAAGCTTTACTATTGCTACAGTTTACATTATGTTTATTTCTAATACACTCCTGGAAATTGAAATAAGAACACCGTGAATTCATTGTCCCAGGAAGGGGAAACTTTATTGACACATTCCTGGGGTCAGATACATCACATGATCACACTGACAGAACCACAGGCACATAGACACAGGCAACAGAGCATGCACAATGTCGGCACTAGTACAGTGTATATCCACCTTTCGCAGCAATGCAGGCTGCTATTCTCCCATGGAGACGATCGTAGAGATGCTGGATGTAGTCCTGTGGAACGGCTTGCCATGCCATTTCCACCTGGCGCCTCAGTTGGACCAGCGTTCGTGCTGGACGTGCAGAGCGCGTGAGACGACGCTTCATCCAGTCCCAAACATGCTCAATGGGGGACAGATCCGGAGATCTTGCTGGCCAGGGTAGTTGACTTACACCTTCTAGAGCACGTTGGGTGGCACGGGATACATGCGGACGTGCATTGTCCTGTTGGAACAGCAAGTTCCCTTGCCGGTCTAGGAATGGTAGAACGATGGGTTCGATGACGGTTTGGATGTACCGTGCACTATTCAGTGTCCCCTCGACGATCACCAGTGGTGTACAGCCAGTGTAGGAGATCGCTCCCCACACCATGATGCCGGGTGTTGGCCCTGTGTGCCTCGGTCGTATGCAGTCCTGATTGTGGCGCTCACCTGCACGGCGCCAAACACGCATACGACCATCATTGGCACCAAGGCAGAAGCGACTCTCATCGCTGAAGACGACACGTCTCCCTCCATTCACGCCTGTCGCGACACCACTGGAGGCGGGCTGCACGATGTTGGGGCGTGAGCGGAAGACGGCCTAACGGTGTGCGGGACCGTAGCCCAGCTTCATGGAGACGGTTGCGAATGGTCCTCGCCGATACCCCAGGAGCAACAGTGTCCCTAATTTGCTGGGAAGTGGCGGTGCGGTCCCCTACGGCACTGCGTAGGATCCTACGGTCTTGGCGTGCATCCGTGCGTCGCTGCGGTCTGGTCCCAGGTCGACGGGCACGTGCACCTTCCGCCGACCACTGGCGACAACATCGATGTACTGTGGAGACCTCACGCCCCACGTGTTGAGCAATTCGGCGGTACGTCCACCCGGCCTCCCACATGCCCACTATACGCCCTCGCTCAAAGTCCGTCAACTGCACATACGGTTCACGTCCACGCTGTCGCGGCATGCTACCAGTGTTGAAGACTGCGATGGAGCTCCGTATGCCACGGCAAACTGGCTGACACTGACGGCGGCGGTGCACAAATGCTGCGCAGCTAGCGCCATTCGACGGCCAACACCGCGGTTCCTGGTGTGTCCGCTGTGCCGTGCGTGTGATCATTGCTTGTACAGCCCTCTCGCAGTGTCCGGAGCAAGTATGGTGGGTCTGAC
Organism: Schistocerca cancellata; assembly: GCF_023864275.1. Taxonomy (NCBI): domain Eukaryota; kingdom Metazoa; phylum Arthropoda; class Insecta; order Orthoptera; family Acrididae; genus Schistocerca; species Schistocerca cancellata. The sequence continues at coordinate 490,095,050 of NC_064633.1, read as the reverse complement.
ACACCGGTGTCAATGTGTTCTTTTTTCCATTTCCAGGAGTGTAGTATCGTATCCATTAAAGGATATCTTCAAAACACCATGAGATGCACTTGAAATGTTTGTAGAACCGGTATTCGGGTGTATAATGCATCGTCAGTGGCATCTGATACAGCGGAAGAAACAAATGTATGTACATCGACTTCTACATATACATGATAACTGTACATATAATAGCAGAAATATAAGTCTACTTACATGATCTCTCTCTGTAGCAATGATGCGTCAGTCAGTTAATACGGTAGGATATCAGATGTCGCCCTTTCACATATTACACAGGTAGTCGGGTAAGTTATTTTTGTCAGATCTTGGGTAGTGACAATTCTTGATCATGTCTGACTTCACTGACATATAGAGTAAACATGGAACAGACGTGATCAAGAATTGTCACTATCAAAGATCTGACAGCAGTAAGATTCAAAACCGTGTAGTAAGTAATAGAACGGATTTCGTATCATTGCTGCAGAGATACGTAAAGTAGGCTTATATTTCTGTTATTGTATACGTACACAGTCGTCATTTTGTAGAAATCGATGTACATATAGTTGTTCGTTGCTGCGTATCAGATGCCACTGACGACGGGTTAAACACTCGAATACCAGTTTGGCAGATAAACATTTCAAGTACAGCTCATGGTGCTTTGAAGACGTCCTTCAATAAATATCTTAAAACATTCAAGATTTGTAGTATCATGTCTTTCTTTCGATTACGTTTAATTTTTATGTGACTGTCTACACGTTTGAGACACAGATCTGTTGTTAATGCATTAAGTCACGGACGTGAGCATTTAATATGTCTATCGGAAAATTATGCCAAATACTGCGTCCGCGGAAAAAACGTATGTTGGGGAAAGAGACGATAACATCTCATTTTTACATTTCTGTTGTGTACTGGATCTCTTCGAAACCTTGTGGGGGTAATTGTTTCAGGCTTCTCGATTAGTCTTATTAAATCTTTTATAATCTTGGCATTATGTGTTTGCCAGTAAGTTGCTTGTTTTTAACTTATTGCAAAAAATGATTTAGCGTAATGTATCAGATGTCTGTTGCGTTGTTTACCGGATTTAGATAGTCCCAATAAGTCGCTTACCAATTTGTCGCCTTTCGTGATACTGCTTTGCGGATGCTATCAGTATTCCATATCAATGGATCTCGACTGCGGAGGTCAAATCTGGACCCACGCCCTCGTGTCTCTCTGGCTTTCAGGTCAGCTCAGATGGACTGAGCCCTATTGACGTCGGGCCGAGCAAATAACCTCAGTACACGGAATGTGTGAAGCCCCACGATGGTCTTTAGATTATGTTCGCAATTGAATACTGGCTTCCTTACTTTGCTGTAGTATTGATTTGGAATCGGACTCGTGCGTTTGACGGCATTGGCGGATAGCTTCACTCCCAAGGTACGAAGTTGCTAACCAGGTGTGTAAGTGAAACGTGTCCTGTTATACGTCTACTGTCACTACTACACGTAACGCCATAGAATATTATATGTTGTCTCGTTCCACTCGAAACAAACGTGACTCAAAAATTATTAATGTTCGCGTCTACTTTCCGCACCCCGGTGTATTGCGCACATTGCGCTCGCCTGCGATTCACCCTGCAAACAACTGGGGTCATCATTGTACTAGGGCCTGGTAGAGATAACTGAGAGCAAAGTTCGATACGCAGGAACTGCACCATTACAATCCCCGTCGATCTATTCGACACAGCTTGGGAGCCGTGTGATGCTGAAGTTTCTAGCTGTACTCAAACGTTCCCAGTGCTTTTTTGCAGAATGGCGAATTACTGCAAATTATCTGACATTGAAAGAGGATATCAGACGGTATCAGGGACGTACACCTCTTCGCGTTTCAAACCCCATGCGACCATCCTAACTTAGTCTTTCCATGGTTTCTATAAGTCGCATAACCCGAATGCTGAGACAGATCCTTAGAGAATGCGTACGGCCGATTTCCTTCCTCAATCAGAGCTTGTTTTCGATCAGTAATGACCTCTTCGTTGACGGACGCTATACACTAACCTCTCCCTTTTCACCTCTTCGCACATGTTTTCCCATATTATCACACACGCACAGATACTGCAGCAGCATGAGCAGTAGCAACTGAAATATCGTGATAACAGAAGCAGGTTCGATCGCGTTCGAGCTCAGTTACGTCCTGATAAAGCTCCCAGTGGCGTCGCAGCAGCTTCTTTTCACTTTTCACGTCATTTGACGGCTTTGCGGTGGCCAAACTATGTACAACAGACCTATACTGTCACATAACCGATATTGCTCTCCAGTCTGATAAATTATTGACGGTTACCTGCATCCGTTGCGGATGTCGCAGAGACAAGCTTGTATGGTATTTATACTAAAGTCGGCTGTAGTTTATCGAATCGTGATGGTGGAGAACATTTTTACCGCCAACATTTGGCCGATAAATGGTTGGCGTTAGAGTTCGTGATCGTCAAATTTCGCATTAATGTCCCGCTTTAAATTGCAGCGTCTCACGTAGTGCGTGTATGTGGCAGACATGATGTGATTACGACAGGATAACTCCTCACGCACTCATCACGGTCTTCTGCTGGCAACGTGTTGTACGCTTAAGACACAGAGCTCACACTTCGCGAAAGGAAGTTGCCATGTGGCTAAGGCTCTCTTCAGGGTCTCCCATCCCACAGTGCCGTACATCTACACACTAAGAGTGGAAATGATAAAATAGTCTAAGTTCCACTTTTTCACAAATTGCGTTTTCAGTGCTATTGTGCCATAGAATATTATATGTTGTCTCATTCCACGCGAAACAAACGTGACTCAACAATTATTAATGTTCGCGTCTACGTTCCGCACCCCGGTGTATTGCGCACATTGCGCTCGCCTGCGACTCACCCTGCAAACAACCGGGCGCCATCATTGTACTAGGGCGTGGTAGAGATAACTAAGAGCAAAGTTCGATACGTAGGAACTGCACCATTACAACCCCCGTCGACCTACTTGACACAGCTTGGGAGCCGTGGGATGCTTAAGTTTCTAACTGTACTCAAACGTCGCATATCCGAAGACTTGCTCCATGTTGCAAACCATGGAGGAAATCTTTCAAACATGAATTAGGAGATGGTGCATGGTCTTCGTATCAAGTTGTGCTTCCCTATGGAGTTGCAAGATGTAAAATATAAGTGGTTTTTAGAATGAGATTTTCACTCTGTAGCGGAGTGTGCGCTGATATGAAGTGACTGTGTGACTCTGTACTGCCTTATTCTCATGGTTCGTAAGTGCGTTACACAATGTTGGCAGCATATTGGCGGCCTGGTCTTCGAATACAGGTTCTCGAAACGTATCCATCAGCTTTTCGCGAGAACAGCATCTTTCTTCAGATGGTTCAAATGGCTCTAAGCACTATGGGACTTAACGTCTGAGGCCATCAGTCCCCTAGACTTAGAACTACTTAAACCTAACTAACCTGACAGCACACACATCCATGCCCGAGGCAAGAGTCAAACCTGCGACGGTAGCAGCAGCGCGGTTCCGGACTGAAGCGCTTAGAACCGCTCGGCCACAGGGGCCGGCTCATCTTTCTTCCAACAACTCCCATACACGTACGCGTAGCTTCCCCGACCATTTCTGTTACACTTTCGTGTGCGCTGTACTGACCTGTTACGATTGCAGCAACACGTCTCTGAATTTGTTCGAATTCAGATGTAATGCCTACTTGGTAAGTATTCCAAACGTTCGAATGATTATCTAGAATTTTTCCAAGTATTTTCGTCTATGCGATTTCCTTCACACATGCAGAGCCCTTTCGCAGAACCTACACAATTCTACCTCTTTCATTTGCCTTCCGTAATATATACGTGCTCAAAGCGTTCACCAGTAATCTCGGGGTGATCAGACACTGTCGGACTCGTTCACGTTGTTCCAGCCATTATGTTACGTGTTTGACGCGGGAAGGGAGGTGACGTTCATTATGTCAAGTGGAAATTTTATTCAAGTCTTTCTCCATTTCTTTCCAATCGTCCAACAACGATACTTTCCCGTAGGCAACAGCATCATTAGCGAACGACGTTATAGTGCTGCTGATCCTATCTGATAAATCGTTTATGTATATTGAAAACATAAGGTGCCCTATTACGTTTCTTTGGAGTACGCCCGATGTTAACTAATTTTCTGTTGAACATTTACCATCTAGTATCAGCTAATAGGTTCTGTTAGTCAAATACACGCTCCAGTCATGTCAATATGACTACTTGTCAGAAGTCTGAATAACCCAACCACGACATAAACAGCCAGATGGAGGTGATCCCAAAGATTCACGGTTGGGTTTAAATCGGGAGAGTTTGGTGGCCAGTGGAGTACGGTAAACTCATCCTGGTGCTCTTCGATCCACGCACGCACACTGCGAGCTGTGTGATATGTTGCATTGTCCAGACAGTTGCTGCCATCGTGCCGAGGGAAAACAACCTGAATGTAGCGGTGGACGTAGTCTCCAAGGATAGATGCATATACGTGTTGTTCCATTGTTCCTTCCAGAATGTTGAGATCACCCAGGGAACGCCCTCCTACGTCCTGGACCCTTCCGACGATTATTCCAGGGTGTTTGCTTTGGGATGTTTCACGCTGTACACGTGAACGGCCGTCTGTCCTATGGATCATGAAGCGTAATTCATCTGACAAACCCACCTGTCGCCTCTTAGTGGACGTTCAGTTGCGCTATTGGCGTCCACGAACCATGTGCCTGCTGCGGAAGCCCATACGCAGCAACGTTCGTTGAGCAATCGTTGACGAGAGACCGTTGGTAGCCCCTTGGTTCATCTGGTCGGTCAGTCGCTGAACAGTTGCATGTCTGTCGCCCGTACGCGTCTCCGCACCCGCCGTCCACGCTGTCATCTATGGCCCATGGTGCACGACAGTTGCCTATATGCGCCGTTTTAGATAGCGTCATTTTGCCATGCACGGCGTAGTTTAACGACGGCGGCACGTGAACAGTTCGTGAACTTAGCCGTTTCGGAAATGCTTCCACCCTTGGCCCAAAGCCAGTGATCATGCTCCTTTGCACTTAAGAAAAATCGTTCCGTTTCCGCATTACGGTAGCTGACTGCACTGTTCCCCGTGTCGCCGAACACTATGTTTCTTCCACGGCTAGTGTGCCACTACTGTTTGTGAGTAGTTATTGAACGTTGATGTCGAACATTGGTGGTGGGCCCGTTAATGTGCCTTATTCGTGTATTCCTCGAGCCAGTCACACATTGGATACGGTCATATCGTGGTTAGTAGTGGACAAGCAGTGTGAAACGCATTTCAGTAATTTAGGAAGACTGAATCTACCTGTTCAGCTGCGTCTGTTGCTAACAAGGAGCTGTGTAGATGGGACAGAATTTGAGATGTTGTGTCGCACTGTATATCCGGACGGGGCAGCGCACACCAGGAGCATGTGTCGGCGCATAGGGCGCATTCCGCGAGCGTGCGGCGGGCAGCGAGAGGGCGGGTCCGCCGCCGGCGCCACCTGCCCCCGGCCCAGGCGAGGCGTGGTGTGGCGTGCCTGCCGTGGAGGGGGGAGCGCCGCACGCGCGCGGCACGCCGCCGTAGCCGTGGCAACGCAGCGCAGCGGGGCAGCACGCGAGCCGCGCCGGCAGCAGGCAGTGACTCAGCCGCGCCGCTCCTGCACATCAGCAGGCGCCTCCTCCTCACATCCACTTGCTAGTTAGACGCATCCGTGGTGCCCTTCGATGTTTCCTAAAGTCATCTACCCGCCTCCCTTGAGGCGTCGTCTCGGTATGTTCTTATGGTACGATTACCCGATCACTGAACAGTAACAGCCATTTTATATCTGGAAGTATGCGTATGGAGTGATTTTTTGAAGCAGAACAAATTAATTGTAGTGAACGCTGAAACAACACTGGAGACTTGCAACAAACTACACACATCAAAAAAAGTTTTGCATCACCACGGTTCCGAGAGTTCCGGAACCTGGACAGAAAATTGGAATAGAGATCAACATAAATATCATTTCCGCCCTTTTTATTGCTCATGAAAACCACACATTGCATGTTGTACCACCACACAGCGAGACCTTCAGAGGTGGTGGTCCAGATTGCTGTACACATCGGTACCTCTAATACCCAGTAGCACGTCCTCTTGCATTGATGTATGCCTGTATTCGTCGTGGCATACTATACGCAAGTTCATCAAGGCACTGTTGGTCCAGATTGTCCCACTTCTCAACGGCGATTCGGCGTACATCCCTCAGAGTGGTTGGTGGGTCACGTCGTCCATAAACAGCCCTTATCAATATATCCCAGGTATGTTCGATAGGGTTCATGTCAGGAGAACATGCTGGTCACTCTAATCGATAAATGTCGCTATCCTGAAGGAAGTCATTCACAATATATGCACGATGGGGGCGCGAATTGTTGTCCATGAAGACAAATGCCTCGCCAATATGCTGCCGATATGGTTGCACTGTCGGTCGGGAGGATGGAATTGGCGTATCTTATAGCGGTTACGGAGCCTTCCATAACCATCAGCGGCGTACGTCGGCCCCACACAATACAACTCCAAAACAGCAGAGAATCTCCACCTTGCTGCACTCGTTGGACAGTGTGTCTTAAGGCGGTCAGCTTGACAGGGTTGCCTCCAAACACGTCTCCGACGATTGTCTGGTTGAAGGCACAAGCGACATTCATCGGTGAAGAGAACGTGATGCCAATCCTGAGCAGTCCATGTGGCATGTCGTTGGGCCCATCTGTACCGCGCTGCATGGTGTCGTGGTTGCAAAGATGGACCTCGCCATGAACGTCGGGAGTGAAATTGCGTATCATGCCGCCTATTGTGTACAGTTTGAGTCGCAACACGACGTTCTGTGGCTGCACGAATAGCATTATTCAACATGGTGGCGTTGCTGTCAGGGTTCCTCCGAGCCATAATCCGTAGACAGGGGTCATCCACTGCAGTAGTAGCCTTGGGCCGGCCTGAGCGAGGCATGTCATCGACATAGCTTTGGTTCATTTCGAGACACCCTGACACTTCCCTTGCTGAGAGCTCTTCCTGGCACAAAGTAAAAATGCGCACGAGATCGAACGGCGGTATTGACCATCTAGGCATGGTTGAACTACAGACAACACGAGCCGTGTACCTCCTTCCTTGTGGAATGACTGGAACTGATCGGCTGTCGGACCCCCTCCGTCTAATTGGAGCTGCTCATGCATGGTTGTTTACACCTTTGGGCAGGTTTAGTGACATCTCTGAACAAGCAAAGGGACTGTGTCTGTGATACAATATCCATAGTCAACGTTATGCAGAACTTTTTTTTATGTGTGTATGTATAAATAGTTTCTAACCTTTACGAAACGTTTTCTCACTGACAATCCCCACAAAATGTTGAATGCAAATTATTTGTCGCATACTACATTGTGAAACTGCCTCATCAAGGATGACTTTTCAGTTTATTACTTCTTTACTACTAACTGCATTCGCAAGACATTTCGCAGACTGTATCCAAATATGCAGCTGGATGTACCTATAAAATTATATCATTGTACGACACACAGTTCAGAAGATACAAGGTCATAAACATTGAACTGTGTGAAAACGAAGCTGCACGGCGAAATTCAGTAGAGATACTGATGAAACAGGTGTAAAAATATGTGTGAAATATATGTGACATGTGGGTCGCGGGGAAAGCCACGGGTAAAAAGCTCCCTCTAAACCCATGGAGATGAACAGAGAGAAGGATATTGGGAAATCAACAGAGAGGGAAGAGGAGGAGATGGATCGAAAGAGGGGAGAGGAGGAGTTGGACAGAGAGAGGAAAGAGGAGTAGATGGACAAGGGGAGGGAATAGATGCACAACGGTATAGGGGAGGAGGAAATGGGCAGAGAGAGTGGGAGGAGGAAAGAGCCAGAGAGATGGGGGAGGAGGATAGGGGCGAAGAGAGGGAGGAGCAAGAATGGACTAATAGAAGATTCGAATAAATACGTACCAAAACACCGCCGGGCACTCAGCTAATATGTGACAGGTTTTTATGTTCCATTGACAAATTGGTCATCCAGGACGGAACACAATCTCTGATAGGATAAGGATGGGGAAATTGCAAGTGTCCTTTTCATTGGAATGGAACTGTGGGAAACCAGAATGTTGATGATGACATGACAGGGATCTGGATGCACTCCTGCTGATCGCGAATCGACTGATGTTCTGTAGCCGGCCGCGGTGGTCTAGCGGTTCTAGGCGCTCAGTTCGGAACCACGCGACTGCTACGGTCGTCGGTTCGAATCCTGCCTAGGGCATGGATGTGTGTGATGTCCTTAGGTTAGTTAGGTTTAAGTAATTCTAAGTTCTAGGGGACTGATGACCACAGATGTTAAGTCCCATGGTGCTCAGAGCCATTTGAACCATTTTGATGTTCTGTAACTGGAAACAAGTCGTGCCAGCTGCAAGTAGGCATTATATTTGTTTAGCTGCTGGTTCTTTTGTTACTACTTCCTAACATAACCATGCAGCCGGAATCACGTCGGAATATTATCTGCCGACGTTCTACGGGGTGGCGCTAAGACGACCCGTATTACCGACGCACGCGGCGCTTCGGGAGAGAGGTGGTCGATGTATCCCCACGGCTTGTGAGCAGTCCAGTTGTAAGGATCAAGGCACGTTGGAACGTAGAGCTTCTTGTTGTTGCTGTGCACCGTCTCTTTCGTCGACACCGTTTTGAGGAAGCACACTGGTAGGACGCTGTACTCCTGTTCGGGAAGGCGGCTTTTCAAATCCCAGTACAGAAGGTTTTCTGTTATTTCTCTAAATGAATCAAGGCAATTTCGGGATAGTAACTTTAAATGAACACAAGACAGTGTTCTTGCACAGTGAAGGCTTCCATTCCATCTCTTCGTCGAAGTGACTTTAAACCGATATCTTTCTTCTTTCCTTCCTTTCCTCCTTCCTTTGGTCGACAGTTTAATGTTGCGCCACATGAGGTGATTCCTAGTCGTAAAGACTGTATCTGTTGGGCTCATTTATTTCGCGTCGTGGATCTGTCGTGGAGAGTAAGTCAATTGGCCATTCACGTGCAGTTCGGAATCCTGAAAGCTCTGAGTGCTTGGACAGCGATGATTCTTGATGTCGGAAAAAAAAATCGTTTGAGGATGTTAAACAATATTCGTCTTTTTGTTTATGGTAAGTGGCCAGGATGCTGTCAGCGACATTCTCGTCCAAGTAACAAGCGAGTTATCAACAGTCTAGAATTATCGCAGTCACTCCGCAACGAGATATCCGTGCATGGCGGGGATAAATAGAAGCCGTAAACTACCGGGACGATATGACTGCACACCTGAGTTACCACAACATGTTATGACGTTGTGCACGTTGGGCGGAAAATTTGGGATACGTCCCCGATATAAGCAGCAGAAACGTCGTAAATGGAGACTTGTCTTTTGTTCACTTGGAGTTGCGAGTGTAGTCGTGGTCGTTTCATATTGCCCTTATTTCATCCTTCAGGGCTGTTTTAATGAACTAATTGACTGTTTTAATTTTGTTTTACTTGGTGTTATGAAACTTCATAGAAGCATTGATTATGTTTTTCTAGAGCTAAGTTTATAGACCAATTTACGTGCACCATGTAGAGACAGTTTTTGAACCAGAGAACCTCAGGAGGCAGTAAATCTAATTAGGATATGCGCCAGTCGCAGTGGCTATACTACGCATACTTCTTCACACGGGCGTCTTAAGTCTGCCCCGCGAGAGTCAATGCGACTTTTATTGTGTGTCGACCTCGGTCTCTGTAGCGGCAGGACTTGTTGCAGAGCAGTACGCGGGACGCCATGAGCGGCCAATCTGTACAGCTGCGAAGGTTGGCGTCGGCGGGCTGACGTGGACTGCGTCCTTGGACGGAAATGAGATGACTCGCAGCTTGCAACATAGGCTTTGTCCGTTTGCACTGCATCCGCTCGCTGATCTCCGCGAGCGCATTTTGTCACTGAATTGACGCGAAGATTTTCTGTAAATAACGACACTACTTTCGCCATATGAGCACTGGTATTGTTTTGGTAATATGGTTGGGAGTTCCACTTTAATAATGATTACAGCAGAAATGTAGCCACGCAAGTAAACAAATATTACACGGAAGTGCTCTAGTTTTGCTTACAACACACAACAGAGGTCTCGTGTTGAGGCGTTTCTGGCAGTATTCCACCAAAACAGTTGCCCCTATAAGCACAATAAGATGATGAAGGAGGGGAGGAAGCATAACCTTGTATCATATGTTGTTGTGGTCTTCAGTCCGAAGGCTGGTTTGATTTAATGCAGCTCTTCGTGTTACTCTTTCCTGTGCAAGCTTCTTCATCACCGAATAACTATTGCAACATGCATCCTTCTGAATGTGCTTACTGTATTCATCTCTTGGTCTTCCTCCACGATTTTTACCCCCCACACATCCCTCCAGTACTACATTGGTTATTTCTTGATGTCTCGGAACGTTTCCCATTCTTCTGGTCAAGTTGCACCACAAATTTCTGTCTCCCCAGTTCTACACAGTATTTCCTTATTAGTTATGTTATCTACCTATCTAAGCTTTAGCATTCTTCTCTAGCACCAAATTTAAAAAGCTTCCATTCTTTTCTTGTCCAAACTGTTTATCGTCCATATTTCACTTCAATACATGGGTATACACCAGACAAATACCTTCAGAAAAGAATTCCTGCCGCTACTCAGATTTCATTTATCTGCCTCTTAATCGAAATGGAAGTACGTATGGTGAAAATGAGACTATCAGAAACGTGCGGTAACTGTTTCGCTTAGTTGCTTTGGTGTTATTGTACAGTGATCGTCGCGGCACGGGCGGTGCGCTCTGCCGTTAGGATTAGCATAGCGCACTTGCTGCGGTGGCCGGCTCTCATCCAGATCCGTGTGACTGTAGCGGGTACTGTTAGTTTCCCAAGGCTCTCGGCATAACATAGCGAGCCGAGCCGGAGTGAGTATAATTGGCCGAGTAGTGCTCAGTCATCCTCCACAAGTGCTACAATGTCTCGTACACGTGCTGGGATAACACCACACACACACACACACACACACACACACACACACACACACACACACACACACGCACGGTAGTGTGTTTAAGGAAACCCACAATCAATCTAAACTAACTTTTACCAGGTGCCCGTAAATCAACGAGGCTTAGAGCTTTCTATTTACTTTATTTTACCTTACACCAATGGGGCTGTCAGGTCCTCTCGTACATCCCACCAGTGATCCTTAGTAACTCAGCATTACAATTTGTACTGTACATGAACAATATATAACAATATTAACGCCAATATGAACAGTAACAAATATGTGGAAGTTAAGTAATGACAGTCTTATTAACATTGTATTAAAGAAATTCCTGATGGTGTTCTTGTCGAACGTAAGTAAAGACATACAAAAGAAACAGTGGTGCTACAGTTGAGAAGGAATCAGTGTGGAGAAGATGATGTCCGGTTAGAGGGAGAGCGAGAAATATTAGGGTAAGATTAATAGATGGGATGGAAGAGAGGAAACAAATCTGTTGACAATAGCAAGTGGTTTACAATGTGAGAGGGATACTGTTTCCCTGTCGGACAGAAGGAAAAGAGGTGGCATATGTCGAGAGCAAAATTGCGCCGATAATAACAGATAAAGCTTTAATCTCATCTTCAACGCAGAACTCTGTGGGTCAGTTGTAAGTTGTAGGTTACAGGGTAACTTAGTGCACAGAGCAGATGGAGAAAGATTTAGTATTATGCGAGAGTACACGCAAGGTGCTGGACATATCCGATCTGATAATGCAGTTGTGGAATTAAGAAACCGATGAAGTAAAAGGATCGTGTGGAAATCATGCCGCCTTTCCAATGGCACACAGCCTAACTGAGTACGGGAAGGGAAGGACTGATGTGATCAAACAACCGGATATGTTGCACACGTATCGTAACCGTGCATTCATAACTAGTGCTACACCTCTGAAGTTTTCAGGGTGTATGCAGTTAACCAGCAGAATTTAGAGTGAGCATCACTCACTATATTGAGTGATTTCGTTTATGAAAGAGTTTCATGTGGTATGATGATACATTCGGCGCCTCCATATTTCCCATTATTAAATTACTATGAAGACTAACAAAAACGAATGCTGACGTGCAGACCCATATCCATATAACATATTTTCTTGCTCTGTGTGCGAGGTTTGTGTCCTGAATGTTTGGCATTGTCGTATATACACCGCCTGTCAAGAAAAGTGGATGACACAGAAGACGTGTTCGGATGTCAGTGTAACGTAGTACACATCTACACATCATCGGCAAGTATGTAACAGATTATAGTGCCAATGTCTGTGACAGGTAGAACGCCAACCAGATTGTACTAGTAGTGTAGATCGTGTTCAGTGTTGTTACCAGACCTGGTAGGGTATATAACGGGTGAGCTGTTGAGTGATAACTGAAGGCCACAAGATGACGCGTACACGCGTGAGGCAGCATTATCAATCCCTGACAGAGTTTAAAAGGGGCCTCGTTATGGGTCTCCATTTAGCCCAATGATGGACTACATGCGAGGAAGGATATTCGTCGTCAAGAGGATAACAGTATTGTGCACCAAGCACATCGCAACCCCTTCACAGCTGAGCAGTCGTCAGTTTTCTGCTGAAAAAAATTTCCTGATGGGTATATCATGTTGTGTTATTATTGCTTCTTTCAGGTCTTCTTTGACTGCACCAAATCACGTCATGGACTCAGTTTTACTGCGACTTCCATGGAGTTCCACAAGCTGTCTAGTTAATCTGGTTGGCTCTATTCTTTTACTATCCCATAAAATTTTAGTCAGCTTTTTTTCATATCCGAATAAATGTTGCTACGTTTTTCAATTTCTTTTTTACTCTTAGTTTGTACATTCCCGTATCAGTGCATAAATCCTTTTTCTTGTGGTCATAAATGCTTGTATTGATTTTTAATTTTTTCTGGTCCGTATGAACCCATCGTTTCCGTACTCGTGCTAAACAAAACGTCCTCAACATACGTTGAAGATTCATCAAGTATTATATTTCACTCTACTGCCAAGTAAGCTCGTGCTGGCGCTACAGCGCAACTTACGAAAATCTTTCTCTCTCTTTCTGTAGCACTGATGTTACATACATTTCTCCCACTGCATACTCCACATAACATGTCTTCTTACAGCTTATCTGTTGTAAAATTGTTATTCAGTTACATAGAAACAGGGCTCTTGTGAAGTATAATCCGCTTGAAAGCTTAGCTATGGTTGATAAAGTATCCTATCGTAATGCCCATTAAGCCCTTTGCAATGAAATCGTTTATTACCTTATTTTGTGTCAATATTAAATTTTAACGTTTTACATACTGACGTGAACAGCAAATGGAAAGTGGCAGGAAACGTGGAAAACAAGTTGTAATGTCGCAACTTTAATAACGTTCTTCCGAAATTTCGTGACAAATTGTGTGTTGTACCGGGACCCGAATGCGGACCGTTACCGTTCACGGTTGCAGTTCTTACCGAATGTGCTATAGCGGCTCAACTTTCTACCCAACCTCACAGCTTTAATTTGGGAAACTACCTGCCTCATATCCGAACCCAACACAGAATACGCTGCAGAGTCAAAGAGTGTTTCTACAGTAATACGAGTCATTTATTGCAACCGTTTTTGCTTCGAGCAGCCGGGTACTTGACTGATAAAGCGTGAAGTGAGGCTCCTCGCAACGTCGACACGCTAGTGCTAATCTCACAGCGTCGTGTGATGTAGGAAGCAATCGAGGATGGACGGTGTCAGAACGAAGCTCTAAAGCCGTCCGCGTGGCTGGACCTGATGGCTCAAACGGAAGAGCACTGCACACGAACTCCAGATAACTGCGTAGGAATTTGGCAGCTTTGATTGGTCGCATACTTCGCCGACAGCAGTGGGTTGGGGATTTGCTCTGCCCGGGGACTGGTGTTTGTGTTGCCCTCATCATTTCCTCATCAGCATCATTCGTGACAATGGCTAGATTGGACTGTGTAAAATTGCACTGTGTAAAATTTGGGCTTTGTACGGGCGCTGGTGACCGCACAGTTGAGCGCCCGAAAAAGCAAACATCGTCGTCGCCGAGAACAGAGGTGCAACTATGGTGAGAGGTATTCAGGGCAAGCTCCCACTTCAGGATCCTACGCCCGCTCCTATTTCCACCCCGCTTACCGATATCTTCCCATTTTATGTTTAATGCTAATTCAGTTGTCAACTGAAAACAAAGTCTATAAAGGAGTCTGTGACCCTGTTTGAAAATGTGTTCGCATATGTCCGACTTGAGCGCACATTACAACACAATTCACAACGACTGGTTTCGACTTGCTGCCACCACAAAAAAAAAATGTTCAAATGTGTGTGATTAATAAGGGACCAAACTGCTGAGGTCATCGGTCCCTAGACTTATACACTAATTAAACTAACTTACGCTAAGGACAACACACACACACACACACACACACACACACACACACACACACACACATGCCCGAGGGAGGACTCGAACCTCCGGCGGGAGGGGCCGCGCAGTCCATGACATGGCGCCTCAAATCGCGCGCTGCCACCACCAGTTCATTGGGAGTATTCTGGCACATAATTAATACACGTAGGTAATTCTGCTCTTTGTCATCCTCCTCCATCCTACTTTGTCTTCCCTTTTCTCTTTTTCTTTTTGCCTCACATGGAGCAAGATGGCGCACTGATGAGACACTGAACTCATATTCGAGTGCACAGTAGCTCAAATTCCCTCACGAGCATCCAGATTTAAGTTTTTCATTTCTCTAAGTCACTTAAAGCAAACGGCAGGATGGTTCCTTTGAAAGACCACAGCCGATATCCTTTCCCGAACCGAGCTTGTGCTTCCTATCTAATGACCTAATCAACCAAAGGGACATTAAACGCTGATCTTGTTCCTCCCACTCCTCTTTTTCTTTCTTTTTTTTCCAAAATGTTCCCCCTTGGAAATGACGTCTGGGGGAACGCGCCCCGGTTGCTGAAAGTTAGTTACGCCACGGGCCGAGATAAGGTAATTTCGTCTAGATTGTGTGTTGACTTGCTGGTTTTGTGTCGCTTTCTTCGAACTCTGCAGCTAAGTGGAGTTAGTGAAAGTTCCGCTAGCCGGGAAAGGCCGAGTAGTGCTTGAAGCGGGGCGTGTCAAGACGCACGCGCGGACACCTGTTGCTCCCTCAGTGAATCGCGCATGTGCAACAGAGCAGGCGCGCTGGCCGCCGCGCCGTTTGGCACAGTTTTCCGCGATCAGGCGCTGTAACTCCGGCTCAAGTCACAGTGCCACCTACGCACATCCCCGTCTCTTCGAGTGCTACCAATTGCTTTGTTTGTGTTACGCCCCTCTCCCATCCTATACGAGTAGTTTTCTTCTGAGGACACGTTGGATACCTGAGGGAGAAAAATAGCGTAGAGTCATTAGAGGAACAGTAGGATCATTCACAAATTAAAATCACGAAGAAATTTACAGTAAAATGCACAAAAACCAGCTTCAAAATGGCGTCTGTAGAGAAAGTGTGTTCCAAGCAGACATCCGTCATTGAGTTTCCTTTGGCGGGAAACAAGAGCATAACAGATATTCATAGGCATTTGCAGAACGTCTGCGGTGACCTGGCAGTGAACAAAAGCACGGTGAATCCTTGGGCGAGGAGTCTGTCACTATCGCAATAAGATCGCACAAACCTGTCCGATCTCCCGCGTGTCGGCCGGCCACACGCAGCTGTGACTCTTGCAATGTTGTAACGTGTGGACACTCATTGGAGGTGATCGACGGACCACAGACACACTTCGCTGCTCAACTGGAGGCCTCTGATGGTAACACTGAGACAGTCGTCCACCAGATGGGATACTCAAAGGTGTATGCCCGCTGTGTTCCACACCACCTAACACAAGAGCAAGAAAGGACCATATTTCCGGAATTCCTTGAGCGTTACGATGTTGATTGTGGCAATTTTTTGTCGAACATCGTCACAGGCAATGAAATGTCTCTTCACCGTGTTTGATGTTCTGCATCATAGTGCAACGATCAACTGTGAAGTGAAAACTGAAAAAACGACTTCTGCGTTCCTCGCCGCAAAAAATGCAAACGAACTTCTCCTTCCCCATGACAACTCAAGGCCTCATTCAAGTCTGCTTACAAAACTTCATTTGATTGCCCTTTCTCATCCAACTTATCATTGAACTGTCTTTCGTCATCCATCCTATAGCCAGGATCTCGCACCTTCCGATTTTCATCAGTTTGGCCCCATGAAGGATGCAGTACGTGGATGATGGGGAGGTTATTGATGCGGCAAGACTCTGGCGCCGACGTCGACTAGTAGAGTGGTACCGTGCGGGTGTACAGGCCCATCCAGTAAGGTGTCGTAAGGTCGTCGCATTGAACGGAGATTATGGTGAAAAGTAGAGTTTAGTAGCCAAAAGGATGGGGAATATTGTCTGTATTGTATAAAACCAACCTACTTTCAGAAAAAATGTGGTGCGTTACTTATTGAACGACCCATGTATTTGACACAAAACTGAAAGCCACAATGCCCTGCTTTACAAGCACCGAAGAACACTTCCAGCACAATACTATAACAGAGCAAGAACTGAATAACGGATTGAGCAGCGACGCTAGACATTAGGACGCGTGACGATGCTCCAAAGTGGTGGGACATAGCAGTGTACTGAGTAGGCTGTGCCTTCTTAGTTGCAGATGATATGCCGTTACGTAAATCAAGATAAGAACAGTCGTAACGTATTGACTAACAGTCACTGTGTGTCCTAATATAAGATGATTGATTAAAAGATTGTCCACAGAGGATGATGCAGCACTATTGAAACATTTTTCGGATATTAGAAAAATGCAAATAATGGTGAGTTTATCCATATCGATGAAGTTGAGTTAATGGATTCACTGCTGGAAAATTTTAATTATATAGAAATTTGTTTCTTTGTAACAGTTACTTTCATTACTGTTCTCTTTTAACACGACGAATCGCAATATATACGAGTATGTTACGCGTTTGCCGTGGCGAAAATGTATTTCGAACATTCAACCGTAAATCAACTAAGGCACATCTCTGTTGTATGCCTGGATAAATCACACTCGCTCGTCGCATACAACACGACTTGACTCGGCCATGAGTGATGTATGCGATGGACGTGGATTTGTACAGCTTTCCAACAGAGGTAACTTTTAAGCGGATTTACGGTTCACCACGACCAGCTACTTCTATATTTCAACAGTGAGTTCGAGTTGCGTGCAGCTATGGGAGTTCGTTTAGAGTTTTGTGTAAGGTCAGCAATGGGATGTTTACTAATCATCTTTACTGTTTACTGTGCTTCTTACTGTGAGTGGTCGTTCTACTGTTGGTTTGGTGCGTAGCTTTTCGAAAAAGCATTCCTTTGATAGGTAGAACCAACGCTCAGGCCCTTCACGCAATTTGACGTCACTTGGCCACCGACTTGATTTAATTCGTCCAATGTGCGTGTCTTTTATGTTTACACCTGCAGAGATACTCGCTCTCAGTTTTAAGTACTCTATTTTAAGTATGTCGCGACAGTGGAAAATATGCCCGAGACCGAACGTGGAGCGCGAATTTTCAGAATTTTACGAGCTATTGGCTTAACCATTGGGTTATCTGGTCAAGTCTCCAGGACTTAAGTAAACTAACTCCATCACTGGCGTTTCTATATTCATTAGGTTTCAGGTTCGGTATTTCTGAATGGTCTACACTGACATCACTTCATGTCACTGTATGGTTTTATTGATTTCATTCCTATCAAACAAATCATTTCAGGCAATCTCTGTTTTGTTGGTGTGTTAGAATTATGTAAGATGGTAGCCGAAATAATAGCCTTAGCAGACGATGATTGTTATTATGTCTGTGAAACAAGAGCGTCCGCAGAAATTTATTGAGGAGGGCGTAAAATTAAAAAAAAATTGACACTTTCTTATGTAAGTGATTCTATGAGCTTGAAAAAGCGTCGTACCCCAGCAACTAAATTTGACGGAAGTGCAAGAAGTACATCTTTGTCAAAGAAATTTGACGAATATTTGATCATATTTATTTGTCAAAGGAATAAGATAGTGTAATAGAGGCCTAATACATTACATTCATGTCTTCTGTTCGTTGATACTGACTGACGTAACAAAAGATGAACCAAATGTGTTTCGAAAATTTCGTTTTTTAGCTTGTTTGGGTGAAGTTTAACCCAAGACCAGCATACAACGAGATGAATGTGGGAAAGCTTCCAATTCAGTGCCTAAATTGGTCGGTATAACACACTCTTTAAGAGATTAGGCCTGAACCAAGACGGTCCTCATCTCCGCATCTCGGCTCTTTATTAAGATGGCATGCCAATGGACTACACAACTTGCAGCTGTGTAACTGCACGTTGCACCACATACAATTCGGAAGTGGGGCAACTCCCAGAGATTTAATCTTTTCGACCTTGAAGTTTCACACTTTTCTCCCTCTCTTCTAGGGCATAAAATGGTATGTCTTCTTTTCGATGATTCATTTGGTTCCAGGTATGAGGTGCATGAACGCACCCATAGTATACGATGGCGGTGTCCTTCAGAGTCTACGACAACCGCTCTGTCATGCATGTAGTCTCAGCCTTCCTAGACGGGTCTTCTTTGTCCACAGAAAAATGGTAGACTGCTGTTGTGATTAAGTTACGAAGGAATGGAACAGTAAATGAGACCATGTTTACTTTGTGAAATATGTTGAATGGTCTCTTTCTACTACTTGATGTACGAGGAATCGACGGGTGTAACACTGAGGACGCTATTTCAGCAATTTCTGTAAAGATTCACTTCCGAAAAACAGAGCCAAAACGACCGTCCCAACAAGAAAGCGGTTTAGTCCACCGTAAACAGTCTTACAACCGAACAATCCGAAATTTTGTAGCGCTTGCTAAAGCGACAGTGCTTCGAATTGCATCCTATGATACGAAAAGATCTAGTCTGATAACAGTCGTTTCCAGAAATCGGGTCGGCCGTTGTGGCCGAGCGGTTCTAGGCGCTTCAGTCTGGTACCGCGCGACCGCTACAGTCGCAGGTTCGAATCCTGTGTCGGGCATGGATGTGTGTGATGTCCTTAAGTTAGTTAGGTTTAAGTAGTTCTAAGTTCTAGGGGACTGATGACCTCCGATGTTAAGTCCCATAGTGCTCAGAGCCAGCCAGAAATCGGTGAAAATTCTGTAATTAACTGTGTCTGTACCGCTCACTCCAGGTGGGGGCAAATTACTCCCCACCGCCCTACACACACACACACACACACACACACACACACACACACACACACATTTGTGGACGCCTACGACGCAGGACGGGAAGGCAGGGGGGTTTGAGTGTTTCATCTAAGTTGTTTGAAGATTGTACGTCCAAGGGCCGTATTATTTGCGTATTTCACTGCACGCTCCATCCCGGATAGAATATTGGCTTTAATGTGGAGTGGGAGAGAAGCGCGCGACCTCGGTATGCACGCAGCATCCGGCGCGGCCCTCGTCACGGTTGCAAGGGAAGCCGCGATAAGCGAGCAAAGCAGGAAGGCCGGGTCGCGGGGGAGGGGGCAAGCCGCTGCCAGCAGCTGTCGCGGCCGGCGCTGGCGCATGCGCACAACGGGGATGCGCGCGCGCCGCAGGCCGCCAACCGTGCGGCCCAAATACCCGGACAGCCGGCAGCCGGCACTGAAACCCGAGACTGGCGCCGGATGTCGGGCGGGCGCCCGGCGCGGCTCAGCTCAGCCGCTGGCCGGAACGGCGCGCGCCTGCGGACCGACACCGCGTAAACAACACTCCCGATTAGCCCAGCCACTTGCCGCCAGATTAACTCGCAGCCAGCAGCCAGGGCTGGAAAGAGAAAGCTGTCTCTACATTGTGTGTAGAAATGCGAAAGTCAAGAAGAGCTACACTATGAAAACATAGCAAAACTTGCGTAATGCTTAACATAAATTGTAAAACGATAAAACAGTGAAACGTTCTTTTTGTCCGTACCCCGGAGCGCCGCGAGAAGCCACACTGGAGGCCCC
This sequence comes from Schistocerca cancellata, assembly GCF_023864275.1. Classification (NCBI taxonomy): domain Eukaryota; kingdom Metazoa; phylum Arthropoda; class Insecta; order Orthoptera; family Acrididae; genus Schistocerca; species Schistocerca cancellata. Next base: position 490,075,007 of record NC_064633.1, on the reverse strand, counting down.
GGCCTGAATCCATGCACTCACTGCGATGTGAGCCTCGCGAAACAGATTGCACTTCTTTTTTTTTTTTTTTTTTACGCTGCTGTATTTTTTTGTGACAGTATGCCTGATTTCTTATTCCGACCTTGGTGGGATACCTTCGCCGTTGCGTCTGGTAGTGTGCGTAGGGATTACCGAAAGGCCATCCCAATAAAAAATGTCACTGAACTGGGATATGGACACCAGAGTCGTGCAAAGCGGCCAAGCCTACGGGTTGCACTGCTCCGATTCGTCCAGAACGGTCTGGGCAGAAGCGAGGCGTGTTGGCACGGCCGGGCCGGGCAACACTGCGCGCAATCGCCTGTACGATACCGGCTGATGGTGGCACTGACCGCTGGTGCGGGCAGCGGTGTATGAACGGCGAGTAAGGACAGAGCTTTGTTAAGCGCGGCGTAGTGTGTAGAACATTTTGTATTGTCAGCAAATTTTCCACGTCTTCTTGTCATAGAAAATGATTACAGAATATATGGGTACACTTTGTCTCATGCCAAACACGGCTTGTCAAACCGCACGCGTGGCGTGTGTGCTCGGCTCGGCCAGCCTCGGCTTTGCTCGATCCTCCTCGGAAGGACACAGAACAGAGTGACATCTCATTTTGTATTGCGATGTGGTAGTTTTTGGTCGGCACACTGTCTTCAAGTTCGTCAGAATCGTGGTGTCAGTCAGCGGTTTCCCCTTCCCTGTTTGTGTTATGAAGGACGTTCACAGGTTCAGTGACTGCTTGCACGAAAAGAGGCAGACTAGCAATCTATCGTCACAAGCCTTTAAAACTGAAAGTTAATGAAAGACTAGAGGGATGAAAATTCTCAGTGTCTGTGATGTAGTCACATAATTGATAGATGATGGAAATTTGCTGTGAAACGACATTATAGTACCAAGCAGAAAGAATGTAAAGTTTTTTTCGACAGTGAAAGAGCAAAAAATAACTATGATCGAGAGACCGATTCATTATTCTCTACGTCAAGAAGCCCTTTGTGCTGAATTTTTGCATGGATCAGATGAAGGAATTAGTGGTACAGGTAATAAAATTTCTGAAGTCTCACGCATTTTTCCATTGTTAGCTGGGACAGTTTTCAGTGGAACTAAACAAAGTGTGTGTAGATTTATATATTATTGCAAACTACATTGGTTAAGTCAAGGGGCACGCCTGGAACGATTGTTTGATTTAAAACGCACTTTGATGAATTTATGAAGGAAAAAGGAGTGCAAAAACGAAAAGTAAACATCCGGAATGGATTGTAGATATCGCATCTTTAGTGGACTTGACTGCACAAGTGCACATTACCCACAGTAAGGCATTGCAAGTTTAGAAACAACTTATTTCTGACTTGATGGGGATGCATTTAAAAAGACGATTGCATATGACGAGGGATGCAGCCAATCTATACCAGATAAAAATTATATTTTGTCTTTTAGTCATCTGTGTTATTGAGAAAGATGAAATATGAAACCAAATCGTATCCAGTGCCTCTGTATTGCCATTTAAAGGCGGTTTGTTCGCTGTTTCCCCCTCCTCACGCTCGGAGAGCGCAGCCAGGCTGAGTGCTGTGACACTCGCGCCAGAACACAGGCGTGAGCAGAATTCTTGGTCTCCCCCGCTTTCTCAGGTCGGCCGGTCGAATGTGGGAGCGACCTTCGTCGAAGCATGAAACTCCATGGAACAGTTTACATACCTTTAAGAATAGAGAGAACATTTAGTATAATTCTCTATGGCACTTCCACAAGCACAGCAGGACTCAAACTAGCGCTGATTTGTGAAGCGATCGGATATATTAAAACGCCTCTATATTTTTTTCATTAGGTAAAAAGCGTTATGATGAAAGAGCCATATAGACACCACAAAGAGAGAATTCTTTCATCAAATTCCACTATCAGTGAAACAAAAAAAAAAAAAAAAGAAGAAGTTGGCTTTATGGGCTGGACTAATAGACAAGTTGGAGACATATTTAAACCAAGACTGTAAAATGGAGGAAAACGTGGCTTCTTATCGGAAAACGGACGAACATTTTCCTACAGTTAAGAACATCGCTGGAAAATTATTGTGTATAAAAGCATCCAGCTCTGCTTGTGGAAGAAATTTTAGTTCCACAGTTTTCACTCTGAATGCAAGATGGTCGTTGTTACCCCCGGTCAGTGTTGATGCTCTTCTTTTTATTGATAGTGTCTATACCGTCCTAGACAAATGAGTGAAAAAGTTTGCTAAAACTGTTTTGGCAGATAAGGTTACGTATTCCGTTGTTTGTACTTGGGAAAAAGTATTCGTTTATGGCACGTGGTGCTATATATGTTCGATTTATCAAAATTTTATTTCAAATTTATTGACGTGTATAAAACTGAGTTTATTTCGAAATTATCATTGAGTGGTTGGTGCGGTAGTGACAGTTTTAGTTAAGCTCGGATCATCCTAGTTTAGAGCTGGTATTTTGGGATGTACCTGAACGAGAGCAGCTGAGGGCAGGACGCGCATGCCGCCTAGCAGACGAACGGCGTGGCCTGCGTCGTGTGTACACGCACGATGGCTCGGGACGGGATGCCGACTTCCCGCTGCCCGTGACGCGGCCCGCGCCCGCTGCTGTGGAGCGCGGAGAGGGGCTGCCCAGAGCCGCGGGCCGGCAGCTCAGGCTGCTGCTCTGAATGTGCGCCGCCTCACAACAGGTTCCTAGCAGCTTCCGCTGGAAACACCCACACAACGAAACAGAAATATGCTTCGACGTCAGTAAGAGAAAAATTCACACAAAAACATTGCTCAGGGCTTTTCACGGAAAAAGTTATAATTTATTAGTATCTATTAAATAATAACTACATCTCACTCAGTAGTACAGCACCGTCCAGCGAGCTACTGCGTCCGCTACTTGATATGAGGGCTCTGCCTTGCGGGGCATGGACGCTCACTTGAAGGCAATACTCGCTTAGAAAACTGGCAAGTGCCTAACCAGAACTCCACGCTGACTCACGGGAACTTTCGCTTCTTGTAGACTTTCCGTACTGGAAAAATAACTGGGTTGCTTACTTGGAATCATCAACTACTGACTTCTGAAACACAGTTTAAACCACTAGCTCCGTCCGAGAGGCCGGGTAACACCACCTAAAAAAATGGTTCAAATGGCTCTGAGCACTATGGGACTTAACATCTATGGTCATCAGTCCCCTAGAACTACTTAAACCTAACTAACCTAAGGACATCACACAACACCCAGTCATCACGAGGCAGAGAAAATCCCTGACCCCGCCGGGAATCGAACCCGGGAACTCGGGCGCGGGAAGCGAGAACGCTACCGCACGACCACGAGCTGCGGACAACACCACCTACATATCCGCGAAGGCTGTCGGCCGACTCCTCAATGTAGCGAGCTCCAGACCGCTCCACGAAATTGTGTATTTGTTTTCAGCCAGCCAGACCCAGTAACCACATGCAGGCTATCTCATTGGCCCCGCTGCTCCCTGTTGCCAAAGTTTTTCCAAACGTTGATTTGCCAATAGCTGCTGGGGAAGACATGTCATCCTGGGAAAATGACTCGCCCTTGAGCCAGCCTTTTAGGTCTCCTCCAGAACCCATTTAGGAGGGTTAGGAAAAGACCAAACCATCACCTCAAGAAGAGAGAAACTTTCGTCCCCTGTATACCAACTATGGCTTAGACAATAGCTACAGGAAAAGCACGCGGGGATAGTCAGGAAATAATTTTATAACCCTAGTAACATTAATATTGATTTCTACGTATCTGAGGCAGACATTTGCACACTCATTATACCGTGGTAGCTGTTTCCACGCTTTAAAGCCATGTACTCGTAACACGACCCTCGCAGTTTTTGTTGAGTTAAATCTGGAAAATGTCGGAAACGTTCATTCAAATAAGCCGTAGCCGATTATGCTCCTGGTTTTTGCCCACGTGGAGCTTCCGGACCGTCACTAATGGTCTCGTCAACGAGGTAGCATCTGGAATCTTCGCAGCACCACAGATATCTCGTGCAACAGCTTTATCGATTATTTCCCCCCGATACTACAGTGGAAGGAACAATGATGTACGAAACCCTTTTTAGGGTTTGTTTGCCTATCGTTGCGATGGCGCGAATTCCGATACGGTCATAGGCTTGTAATCTGACACAGCTGTTGGTTTTCTTAGCAGGCTGCCTGCTTCTACCATGGACAGAGATTTTCTTGAAACATTGTGACAGAGAGACGAAAATACGGCTATATATGCCTCCTAACAGTTTCATCCCTCGCCCCCTCTCTCCTTCCCCTCTCTTCCATCCCGCCTTCCACCCCCCTCTCTGATAATCTCTCTCTCTGTCTGTCTCTCTCTCTCTCTCTCTCTCTCTCTCTCTCTCTCTCTCTCTCTCTCTCTCTCGCTCTCTCGCTGCTATGTCACCCCTCACCCCTCTGGCAGCAATCGCGAGTTCTATCGCCGACGGATCATTGGCAGAACTCCTCGCTGAGGACCTTGACAGCATTCAAGGCGCTGGTATGGTCTGACGGCCACACGCCTGTCGAAACACGTTACGAGGACAGCTGTTTTTCCCCTTGGCTTCGACGCTCTGTAGTGTAATTGAATAACATTTCCTATGCCCAGTCTGGTCTTCAAGAGCCATCTACAATCTTTCTAAGTTTGTCGATATCGTTTTGTTACCGTGTGTATTCTCCTTTTTTTTTTTTTTTTTTTTTTACAGAGATTTTATACTGCGTATTGTCTGCAGGTCTGAATTAGGAGATAAATAATTTGATTAAATATCTGAATTAATTACATCTAGAACATCGTTGAAGGTCACATGTCGTTAAATAAGTAAAAGTAGGTATTTCTCCTGTCAAAGGACTTAAGACGAGCCCATTCGTGACGATTACGACATTAATTAATGTTCATTCCATACAAAAACTTATGTTTTGTGAAATGCAGTATTTTAGTATACTGTTGCGTATGAGTAAAGAAGAAGTGTGATCCCCTAGTAAATGAATGCTTCCTGCCTATCAGTGGCCACGACCCTCTCGAGTTCTGCGATTTATTGCTTAGGCCAAGGCTGCTCTGCAGCAAAAAGTTTTCTCCGTAACTTATCTTTTTTATATTCTGTAGCAGACTTAATTAAACAAAAAATGAGACCGTGTTACGTGATACAGTTTCACACTGCATAACAAGTATCACTTCTTGGGATAGTTACTAAATTATTCTTATGTCCGATGATTAATTTTCTTGTTATGATTAATTTCAGTTTCATTAACTTCATAGTTAATGTTCCTAGTATAACGAATGTAGTTTCATTTCTTCATAATTGATTCTCGAATCGCAAATAAGAGTGACATTCATTAACGCTCGTAGAGTAAAACTGAGGAAAAGTAATATCAAAAAGTTAATAAACAAGGACACACTGGTACTATTTCTTCTGCGTGAACAGGGAGTCGCAATTTTTACTCTTCGATTTGTATGCATTGTCTGAAGACGAGCTCTCATTGGTCTAAATGCATATTGATTTAAATAAGGAAAACAAAACAAAATTTGTGAATGCTAGCTGTCGCAGAAATCATGATAGACTTAAAAACACAATCATACAAGAAGTCAGACACGAGAGTTTTATCGGTTCACCTTTTCTTTGCTGAAATGTTTTCGTATCTCAGCGCGTTACAAGCAGAGCGTGCTTAATGTCACATGCTATTATCACTCGTGATGCGCAAATAGAAGTCGAAACTAATGAGCAAGTTCCTCATTGAGCCTTTGCCGCCACTCTGATTGGTGTCTCAGGATTTCCGTGCAGACAATGTATCTAGTTTACTGGACTGTAGATGCGGTGCGTTAATCTTTTGTTGTACGTAGGTATCCAAAACAAAAACTGCCGGCAGTTGATGAATTGTCACAACTGGCCCAGTCAGTACTAAGGATGTAAAGGGGGTGATTTATCGCAGTTGATATCGAAGCACAGCAGCACTGTCTAAATTTATTTCATTTACTTGTATGACAAAGTTACTTTGGTTATAAGTTACTTATGTCATAACGGGTACAAGAAATAATGGAAATGTGTGCATTGAAGACGAAAAGAAAGTGCCTCCCATTAACAGGCATCGGAAATTACATTAAGAGTTGAACCTTGACACCAAGAGTTGAAATGGGAGATCTCGATGACCAGTCATTTCGAAATTCAACTTGGCAGTTTCTTTTGATTTAGGGTGCGATGTTGCTCATTTTTATTCCATTTCGATTTTTTTTCTAATATACTTGTTTCTTAGCGCGGTTGCAGAGGAAGATAGTGAAATGACAATTTTTTGGTGGCCTTGTTGCTGCATTCTTCAATTTCAGCGGTTTATGAACATTTTAAAAGCAACTTTCTTTTCGTTTTCAATGCACACGTTTCCATTGTGTCTTGTACCCATTATGACGTAAATAACTTGTGGCCAATCTAGTTTCTCATACCAACAAAAGAAATAACAAGGCCTTAGCTGCACCTCATTTTGTTGAACGGATATTTTCTCCAGTTGAATCACACTTGTCTTAGGCCTCATTAGCGGCTGATAAATGCCTACCTTACACACTGAGTAACTCTACAGTACATGAAAGAGTGAACTTAAACGCTATACGAACTCTTGCCGTTGTCTGAAAGCCGTTTGTAAGGTGTTCCTGGTTTCCGCATTACGAGTGCTCTTCTCTGTTACAGAAAGTTCTTAGAATATTTTATAGATCCTCTCACGATGGACATACCTAAAGAGGCTTGTAAAGAGATATGGTTGTTATCGGGACACAGCAACTTTCCTCGATCACCCAGGGTATGCGGTTAGCAACGTTATTTCTGTTAGTTGGAGTGTTTTCGTGTTGGAAATGTGAACTCTGTTTCGCATAACCTTCATTTTAAAGGCATCTCAGCCGGAGTCGGAGTGGAAATTCGGTCGGAAGTTCCCACCCCTCGATGCTCCGTTACGGCTCTTGCTGTACCCGGCAGCGGTGCTGCGCCTCTGTACGCCGCGCCCCCGCGGCTGTCGGCCGCTCCGCACAGCACGGCGCCGGTTCGGTTCCTTAACCCCTGCGCGGCCAGGCGTGCAGACCGCGTCTGCGGCGCTGCGCGCATCCTCGCGTCGCGCTGCTGACGTCACGTCCGGTCCGCCGCAGGTGGAGTAACAGGACCTGCCGCCGCCGCCTGCAGCAAGCAACAAGTGCCCGCTGACGTTCTTCTCTCTCTCTCTCTCTCTCTCTCTCTCTCTCTCTCTCTCTCTCTCTCACACACACACACACACACACAGATAAAACAAATATTCTTGGGTATGCGTCATCGATTTTGCGTCCAAAAGTTTAGCGATTAACCACTCGAGGTTCATAAGAGTACAGTTCGGGCGGGTCCCCCCGTCGGAGGTTCGAGTCCTCCCTCGGGCATGAGTGTGTGTGTTGTCCCTAGCGTAAGTTACTTTAAGTTAGTACAGTAGTGTGTAAGCCTAGGGACCGATGACCTCAGCGGTTTGGTTCCATAGGAACTTACCACATGCCAGAGTACTACACGATAATGCTTTTCTACGTTACGTTTGACAGTGAATTAATTCCTTTGACCTAATTAATAGAACGTTTCACGTAATTGTTGCTCCACCAATACCCTCCGCACCGCACTCTCCGAAACGTGCTTTTCACGGGAGCTTATTGACGAATGTTCCCCCACACGACTCTACACCATTTTGTCAGATTTTCCTGTGCGATCTAATCTTTGTCGTCAACCTCGAGCAGTTCTCTGTGACTTGAACGCTCTAATTCATTGCAAGCTTCTATCCTAGCAAAGCATTTATTTTCGATTAGGATATCCTCTGTAGCGAATCTTTTTTCTGTAGGGCCGGCCACTGTGGCGGAGCGGTTATGGCGCTTGACTCCGGAACCGCGCTGCTGCTATGGCCACAGGTTCGAATCCTGCCTCGGGCATGGATGTGTGTGATGTCCTTAGGTTAGTTAGGTTTAAGTAGTTCTACGTTCTAGGGGACTGATGACCTCAGATGTTTAAGTCTCATAGTGCTTACAGACTTTTTTTTCTGTAAGTTTGTTCGGCTTTCTTTGTATTACATGGTGGTTCAAATGGTTCCAATGGCTCTGAGCACTATGGGACTCAACTGCTGTGGTCATAAGTCCCCTAGAACTTAGAACTACTTAAACCTAACTAACCTAAGGACAGCACGCAACACCCAGCCATCACGAGGCAGAGAAAATCCCTGACCCCGCCGGGAATCGAACCCGGGAACTCAGTATTACATGGTGCTGCACCGTAAATGAAATTCGTACTTGTAAGTTCGTGTAGCTACTAACGCCCATCTTTGACAACTAGTCTTGAACTGTAAACAGTCGCAATCCCGGCCGTGTGCACAGACATGGGACGGTGTATTGCTTCTGTAAGTAACGTCACCAACGTGTATGCGGCAGAGCGGTGTTCGTTGTGAAACATACTTTACAAAGGCATTCCTCATTTAACACCTTGTACCGCGACAAATATTCTTTTATCCCTTAATACTGTGTTTAGGCTTTACTGTCTACGACGTAATTTTGACATGAAGATTCAACGCACCCTGTATGGAAGCTGTCGAAAAAATGTGTTTTGGAACGTACCATTCTAACGGCTATGCGCTTTAAATGCTTTAATCGCCGTGTTGTTGATACATTTGTCGTGTGGGACACTACTTCTGAGTCTCTACTAAGGATGTTGAGCTGTCCTAAGCCAACTTAGCTGACTGGTTTTGACACTGAAGTCACTATTTACAAGGCTTTTGACTTCTAACGTAAGCACAGGTTTACACAATATATCGCCCACAAACGCCTCACCCCCACAAAAATGTTCACCCTATAGGTTATAGCGTCCCAGGCGATATATTCTCATTGTTTTCCGTCTCGTGGATCTCCTCTTTTCCTCTTGTCCTAAAGTGGGGCGCGGGACGGATCAGGTAATTGAATTTAACTGTCTTACACGATGCGTTCCTAGTGATGTTGATCATTTAATTTGACTGATAATCTTCTTCACTATAATTAAACTTCAGAGAGTACTATATGCTAGTGTCTTTAACTCATCCATCTGATCAGTAACTTAATTAAACCTTGGACATTTTCATGCTGCCAACTACTATTTCAGAAAACTTCCCTATCATCCGATGGCGAATCATTTCAGAGACATGGTCTCGCGAGTGACCATTACGACCATTTATTGATATCCAAAGCTCGTCCATGGCTCTGCCTATCGACTGCTCCTGCCTGCTGCGCTAAACACAGAACGCTACAAACAAATTATTGAATTCAAAGATGCAGTTCCATTTATTTTCACAAATCGCTAATTCTATTGCCCGCGAGGTTCTCATATCCACACATCGACGTTGGGACAAGCTTCGAGGGCAGCTACCCTACTAGCTGCAACGAGAGGCAGTATCCTCGTACCTGGTTATTTTACTGAGACGGAAAAATGATGGCACATTGCGATATAGTACATACAGAAAACAACCCTCACTGATTTATATGTAGAGAGCCAACTGTCAGCAACCATAACTCCCTGAGAAAGAGTCATCTCCGATGAAGAGAGCTTACCAGCAGAACTCAGACACTTGAAGATTAAAAAAAAATACTGTGGCAACCAACAGATAAAACATTCTTGTAATAAAAGAGGAGTAGGGGACGCAGAAAGCAATCTCGGAGACATGTTAGGCGCACAACGCGTGGAAGAGCGTTGACGAGTCTTAGTACAGCATAACATCAGGTGTGTTATTTGTGCGCTTCTCAAGATCCCGACGTTATGAGGAGCCGCGGAAGACAATTAGTCTTCTGTTTCTCTTGCCAATGTGCCAATATCATGCATTGGCAGGACGGGACGCATAATTGAAAATAGTTGTCGTGCACATTTTATAAACGGTACACACAAGTTCGCTAATTCACCAGTTCAGCATCCAATTGTTGCCACTTCTTTGCACGATTTGCTCGTTCTCTATTCTCAAGACATGGCTCTTGGGGATAGGAAGCCACGTCAGATCAGAACGTCATTTCCGCTGCTAGCGAGTACTTCGCAGGCTTCAGCGGTGATTACTTTCTGCAGGGCACTGCGAATCGAGAACGTTGCTGACATAAATGTGCAGGGCTGAAAAGAGACTACGATGAAAAATAAGCAATCCTGGTATTCAGATACACCAATGTGCCGCTTTGCTTAAATTTGCGCTGATACTGAGCGCTGTCTATCAGATAGTCATCTGAACTGTATTTTTAATATAAATGTTTATCTCTCTTTAGAAAACATCGACATTTTTTATGTAATCTGTCCGAGCCAAATCTGTCCGGCCCAATTGCGGTTCCTGTACTGGGCTGCAGCACACGCGGTCTGATGCGTTGACGGTTAGAAGAAAAAGGCAGAAACAAGTATTTACATTTTATTGTCCGATTCATGACGCATAAAAAAAGACGCATTATGATGTTAATCGACGCTGCATAACATTACAAGTAACCACATATATATGAGAGAAAATATCCCCAAGAAAGGACTGAACACGACTATTCCGCCTGTCATGGGTACGACACGCTTAAAGGCGAAGTCTTGAAACTCCAGCGTGCTACCCAACTCCGGATCTGCCCATTTGAAGTGTGATCGATGTCCTGCGATAGAGGAACGGCGCAGTAAGGCACAGCACCTACATCCACCGCGACATCCATGTACACACTCTGCAAACCCCTGCGAAATGCATGGCAGACGGTACTTAACATTGTACCACGTCATAGGAGTTCTTCCAATAGCGTGCGGAGCGCGGAGAGAATTATCTCTTAAATGTCTCTGTGTGCGTTGTAATTAAGTCATATTTTGTCTTCGCGTTCTGTACTGTAGAAGAAGTATATATCTAGATTCTTTTCTTAATATTTGTTCTACAAAATTTGTAAATAAGCTAACTTGGACGGTTTCAAGCGTCTGCCAATTCAGCTTTTTCAGCATTTCCAAGACGGGCGCCCTGTGTCAAACAAACCTTTGTTGTCCAGTACTCCTGTTAGCCCTATGTGGTGCGGATACCACAGACTTGAGCAGTATTGTAAAATGGGGCGCACAAGACATTTTCAAGCAGTTTCATTGAAGGGTGCTGCTTCATCTGTCTCGTACCAATGAACCGATTTTTACTACCTGGTTTACCTACGACTGACGATATGTGATGGGTGCATTTCATATCTTTACAGATAAGTGCACCAAGATATTTGTATTAATTGACTTATTCCGATTATGACTAATTGATATTGTAGTAATAGGGAACCACTCCTCTGCCTTCTGTGAAGTGCACAGCTTTACACTTTTTCTTACAAATGAACCTAAGGTTTCCTTGATTTCCCTGTACCGTCAAAAGCAAACACCGGGATTATTCTGTTGGAGGGCCATGGCCACCTTCCTGCCCCAGTTTGAGCTTGTACGTCATCTGTAACGATCTCGCCGTCGGCAACGGGACGCTAAGCCCTAACCTTCCTTTCTTTCACGAACTCAGTTTTCTCTGTCGGTGTCTTGTTAGGTGCTTGAAGAGTGGTGGTGGGGGGAGGGGGACAGCACGACTAGCCGGCGATCTACAGGGTCCAAACCTGAACCTTTACATTGTAATTTAAGAGCTGTTCGGCAGTTACACAGTTTTAGTGTATCATAGCAAGAACTAAATTTGCCCGTCGCCTTAATAATGTTAATGCAGGCACTCGAGCTCGTCGAAATACGAAACAGAATAATGGGCATGTTGGTTCTTATACACTACACCGTGGGCTAGAGAGGGAACAGCGATTGCCAGGAAGCAGGTGAGAGAGACTAAGCACTGGCCTTTTGAGTTAGGAGCGGAGACCGTTACGCCGCCCCACTCCACCCCACCGCGCCGATCTCAACCCCTGCTACCTGCTGACTCCCTCCCTCTCGTGCACTGGCCGGCTCGACATTCGTAGTCACTAGAAAATTCTACCAATCGACTCTTTTTCTATTGCAAGAAAAGCTACACCTACTCGGAAAAAAAACATCGGAAGTTGCAATCAGACCTGAAGATACAGCAATTATTTCTTTGTGCGCCACATGCATACCAAAAGGTACTTCTCTTTTTGACTTCTTCTCTCTTATACTGAAGCCGCATTGTTGGTGTGAGTGAAAGTTGTGGAATGCGCCGCTGGCGACAGCGGATGCCGTAGGAATATTTGGACAGGAGCCGGTGGGAACAAGCGCCGAGGGATCGGCCATTAGGGAGTCGGTTTCCCCTCAGGCAAATTAGCGCGCCCGGAACACGGCAACAAAAAAGCTCTGGCCTCCATGCCTCCCAAGTCCCGCTGGCAGCCGACGAAAGGTGATCTGGAGGCACTGGCGTCCAGCTTTAGTCGTACACACCAACGGTTACTGACAAAAGCACCATCATACGGACGTAGCGTGCTATCTTGGGAAGTCCTCGGCAGAAGGAAGTTTAGGCGTGCCCCTGGGAAGTGTGTTGAGACCCTTGTTGTTCGTATTGTACGTAAAATTGTAAATTTGTGGTAAGATCTTATGGGACCAAAATGCTTAGGTCATCGGTCCCTAAGCTTACACACTACTTAAACTAACTTACGGCATGGACAACACAGACACCCATGCCCGACGGAGGACTCGAACCTACGATGGAGGGAGCTGCGCGGACACGTACGTGAAAGAGCTGCCAGACAACATTAATAGTGACCTCAGACACTTGTAGATAATGCAGTAATCCATAATAAAGTACCTGCCATCAAACAAAATCATCACAAATATTCAATTAGTTCGTGATAAGTCTGCGAGGTTGTGCAAAGATTGGCAACTTGCTTTAAATGTAAAGTAGTATCCAACGAAAACAATATGAGTCAGTGTCAGTCGGAATCAATCAACTAATTCAAATATCTCGATGTGACAACTTTTATGCATACGAAATCGAATGCCTACTAGGCTTGGTCCTAGGTAATGAATTTGCCAGACTTTGGTTCATCGGTAAGATAACGCTAAAATGCAATCAGTCTAAGAATACTGTTTCCAAAACTCTCGTTTGCCCCATTCTTGAATTAATTTCGCCCTTGGAGAAGATGTTTAACGTGCTGGAATATCGATCCCAGAGTTTCGAAGTCGTTTCTCGTTATCGTTACGCACATAATAGCTACCAGAGACAGTACAGAGGAGCCAAGCCCAGGTATTGGTAGAAGCAGCAGCACCTATACGAAAGTTCGTTTCTACGGCGATATCCAAGGAATCTGTACCACAGAAATTCTAGGGGACTGATGACCATGGATGTTAAGTCCCATAGTGCTCAGAGTCATTTGAACCATTTTTTGTACCACAGAACTGATTGGTTGGTTGAGACGCTGCAATTTTAAACGATTTCAATGAATCACTGTGGAGCCGACTACTTCCCATCGCGCACTGTCGAACGTTGAGGGTATGTCCCCATTTTCGGTCGTTCAGCATCTTCTGGAGACGAAAGCTGTGGCATAGCGCGATTCGTCAGTCCAAATCACTCGTTTCCAGTTACTCTCCAGCGGCGTAGCTCTTTGCACCATCCCAAGCGCCGCGTAACATTTTGACTACAGAACATGTGGCTCAAGAGCAGCTGCTCGGCCATTCTATCCTACTCTTTTTAACTCCCCAGGCACAATCATAGTGCTAGCCGCACTGTTGGCAGCGTTTTTGAACTCTAGAGTCATTCTTTCCGCTGATTTCATGAGAATTTTTGGTAGTCACCGTGTGCGACTCTCGATAGTCTCTGTCCGTCATTACATGAGGTCTGGCTGCTCTTGGTTTAGCTGTGGTTGTTCCTTCGCGTTTCCACTTCACAATCACAGCACCGTTGTAGTAGGGGTGAAACACCCCTGATCCTGTGCTTCACGCATCGAATCTAATCTTGCGCTTCTTTGCTACAGCGCAGCGGCATCGCTCACGGGATACCCATAGTTGTAGAAGGTAGAGGTTGGCGCACGGATATCTTTTGGCGCGGAGTGTGACTCGCGCCAGAGCCATCACGCAAGTAGGATGCGTATGTATCCGAGAGAAGCGAGCGTGATCGAAAATAATAATTTGGAAGCACAGGATTGATTTCGTATGGTGGTAACTGGTATACAATTAAAAGGCAACCGTACTCTAAGAAATCGGCAATGGTAAACTCTTATAAGCTCCTGATAGATGAGTGACTGTAATTGTACTGTGAGTGCGATCCAAGTAGGTACGTGGTACTTGAAATTAAAGCGAAATAAATTGTGTCGTACAAATGTGTTCACATATTGCAGCCTCTTCGTTACTGTTAGAATATTTTTGAAGAGACAGAATTGTAGAACAGGGTGACAGAATAAGATAAGACATGTGTCGTAGACACACGATCAGAACTTCACTCCGACGCCTAGTTTTCCAACCAGCCAGACTAAGCAGTAATCAAGTATAAATCAACAAATAATACGAAGCAATAGCGACACCTATTTTCAATGGAAATATGACATTAACTACCGTAGCCCAAATTTAATGACCAGATTTAAATGAAATTTTGAGGATCTGAAGGAAATCTTACGGGCAAAACTGTTTTGTTGTAGATGATTCGACTAGTTTTTACTACACGTAGCAGAGAACTGTAAATGCAGTGTAAAAAAAGGTGGAATATCGTTTGCTGACTGTCCGAATATCCATATCGAATGAATTTCTTCTTGCAAGTGTCAAGCCTTAAAGTTACGTTCTACTCTCGGTGAAGCCAGCAACGAAGCTAGACCTGGCAATGTCTCCGTATTAAAACCATGACATATCCTTGTCTGCTCGTCCCCATGTCGTAGCATTATAATGAAAACTCAGTAAACCTTTCCGTTATCGCATTTGATGCCACACCGAGGGTGGAGTTAATGTCTCTATTGCATTCCTTTTTTGTAGCCTTGTTACAGTAAAGAAAATTTTGGAACGTTTATCAATGAGAGACAACTAGTTTGACGTGCTGTTTATAAGCGGACAGTATTACGCTCTTGCTCCGCCTCCTCCCCCCACTCCACCCTCATCACTTTGCAGACACCAGACGCAGTCAGCTGCTGCGATGTGATCGTTGCATTCTTGGCCGCCGCACGTTCATGGCGCTGCAACGCAGGCTGCTGCTTCCGTCACTGCTGACAACAGCGGAACTCAAAAGTCCCTAGATCCCGCACTGGCATTGTAAGCAGTGCGCCAAACTACTCCAAATGAAGAAACGGCGGAAACCGACCTCCACCGAAAACTAATGAGCGGATTGATTAATTCATCCAAAATGATGTTCGAGGAGATATTTTAATAAAACCTTGTTTAACTCTCACCTGAGTCGAGTTCCCGATAAAATTTATTGTTCTAAGCAATCCTTATACACAATTTTATTTTCACTTTCATGCGCTGATGACTGCATTTTTTGTAGTAATAGCAAAGCACAACTAGTCTGATACATCTATACTTCGTTGTGTCGACATGAAAACAGTCCGTAGGATAATTTGTGTTGAAAAGCCATTTATAACTAAAACTATAAGCGTAGATTGTCCTGCTGACAGAGCGATACAAAGATGCGAGACATTGATTGCAGTTGTTACTATTTTCTGCAGATCCTGAGTAAACGTTGAAGCTAATTAATTAGTCACGAAATTTCAGATTTTGTTCCAGCGAGACATCAGTCGAATAACGAAATAGCGGTTTGGAAAGAAAATTTCTAACGTCTTTACTCCTATGCCTACCAGAAGAGCTATTAGTGAAAACGTCCTAGTATCTGTTTTGGAGCGTTTGCAAGGGGGTGTATCCAAATTTGCCTTTACGATGAAGGTGCAGAACTATAGAGAATTAAAATGTCAGGCGCTAACATAACTCTGGTGTCTTTGGGGGAGGCAGGAGGTCGTCAACTGTTTTTGACTTTTCTCCTTCTTATTTCTGTTTTAGGGTTGACACACTGACCTATTTTGAAACTGTGGTGTCGGACGCACCTAGAGACTCCCTAGTCAAATTTGCATTGTTAAAACAGAAAGTCAATAAGCTTCAGTAGAACACCAACACAGTCATAGGCGCTCGAGATATGACTCCACGTTAAAATTTTGCTTCGCGAACAGCAGTACAGCAATTTAATCTATTCTTATTGTAAGGCATGCATGGAATTATCGAATACTTCCCGGTTCACTGTGGCGCCGCTACTAACGTGTTTGGAGACATTGGTGTTCGGTACACAGAAAAGATGTGTTGAAAGTAGCCGGACAGTACATCGCCTTACAAGGGAAACTCCTCTTCACATCTCTCTCAGATTTAGTGGTGAGATGGTCCAGTGGACAGTCAGTAAAAAACTGAGCGTAGATCAAGCATGGAAACAGGAAGGAGGTGTACTGAACTGTAAAAAAAGAAGCAAAATACAAATAGTGACTGTCCGAGCTCAAGATGTGAATATAAATAGCAACGGCGTGTTGGTTATGTGGCCATGATGTTAAACTGATCCGTGTTCAAATCTCCCTCGTGCTTCATTATTTTTCTCAGAAATTATGAACTGTCTGTCAAGTCATTTACGTGTCTGTTCGCTGTATTAAAATTTGTATCTGTGTCATGGTGGAACAGCGTGATGTGAGGAAGGGAGCTCGAGACGTACGTACCTCCTATTTGTTTTGCACAAATAGCACGTGTTATGACTCTTGCGTTCCGTTCAAAAAATGGCTCTAAGCACTATGGGACTTAACATCTGAGGTCATCAGTCCCCTAGACTTAGAAACTACTTAAACCTAACTAACGTAAGGACATCACACACATCCATGCCCAAGGCAGGATTCGAACCTGCGACCGTAGCAGCCGCGTGGTTCCGGACTGAAGCGTCTAGAACCGCTCGGCCACTACGGCCGGCTTTGCGTTCCGTATTCGAAGTTTTGATTCTTGAATTCCATTATTTTTAGATAGTTGACACCTGTTTATGTGTTATTTTCATTTCTGTGAGAGATTTATGCGGCATCTCGCCTGCTGTCACTAATCATCACATTTACTAGCGACGGTAATACATTATTACCACATGACTCACATTCTCTAACCAATGTATAGTATGACAGTTGACAGGACTACAGAAGCAGAACAGACCCGTCTGTTACCGGACGGAAACTTCATAACTTTGTGAAAGAAGTGATGCATGAGGAAGATGCGATCACGGATCTTCCGCTTCGCAGCCCAGCACCGTGACGCTGTGATTCTGTTAATTCACTAGATGTTGTACACCTTGAGCTTGCTTCTTTTTTGTTCACAGTTCAGTACACCTCCTTGTCATGCTTGATCTATGTTCTGTTTTTGACGGGCTATCCACTGGACCATTTTACCACTAAACATGAGGTGGGTGCGATGGGGAGTTTCCCTTGCTAGAAGACTGGAATAACGTCGGAGAGCTGGCCTCTAATCCGAGAACGCATAACTTTTTATAATGCTGAGTGGATGGTGGGGGGGAATGTACTGAATGATACTGAAGTTATGAAGATACCAGGAAAAATACGGGAAGGAAAACGCCATCTGTATCTGTACTGAACAGGTCGAAGGACTTGAAGTTAAGGGTCCAAGGACGTGAAAGAGACATAGAAACTGTGAAAGGTAGTGAGGCAGTGTTGTTACCTTATCCCCCTTATTATTTATTCTCTATCTTGAGCAAGCAGTGGAAGAAGCGAACGACAAGTTTGGGGAGGGAATTAAAGTTCACGGACAAGACATAAAAGTTTAAGGGTTTGTGGGTGACATTGTAATTTGTCAGGGACGAAAGAAGACTTGAAAAATCAATCGAATGAAATGAGTACTGGCATTAAGAGGTTATAAGGTGAACATCAACATAGGTAAAAGAATGAGAATGGGATGTAGCGAAATTAAATCAGACGATTCTAATGG
Source organism: Schistocerca cancellata (assembly GCF_023864275.1). Taxonomy (NCBI): domain Eukaryota; kingdom Metazoa; phylum Arthropoda; class Insecta; order Orthoptera; family Acrididae; genus Schistocerca; species Schistocerca cancellata. The sequence goes on along the minus strand of NC_064633.1, from coordinate 490,057,190 downwards.
AATTAGAGAAAATGTGAGAAAGATAAATATGTTAATATCGAATACAAATTTAAGTGTCCGGAAATAGTTTCTGAAAGTATTTTCTGAAATCTAGCCGTATGAAAATGAGACGTGGACTATGAAAAGCATCGACAAGTATGGGATAGAAGTTTTTGCAATGTAATGCTACAGAAGAACGCTGAAAGTTAGACAGATTGAGAAATGATGAAAGGGTACAAATCTAATGGGAGAGAAAATCAGTTACTGGCTCAAGGAGAGTAAAAGAGGCTACAGGTTGATAATTTGACAATTAAGTGGAGAGAGAAAGACAGACAGACAGTGTGTGTGTGTGGGGGGGGGGGGGGGGGGGACTTGTACAGAACAGAAGTGCTTATAGAACCTGATCAGTCATAGGATTGGTGGCTACAACAGGAACAATGACAACTATGTAGAGCAGTGGAGAAGTTCTTTGTTTGTTTTCTTCATTTCACAACTAATTGGCGAAGTAGTGCATGTGCTATTGGAGATGTAGGAGAACTGATGGAAGTGCGGCGAGTACAGAGCGGATGGCGAAGAGAAAGGCAGAAAGGCGCACGACGAGCAGAAATGGGTCAGCCAGCCAGCCCGGCAGCCAAAGGGCACGCGGCGCGGCGTGGCGTGGCGTGGCGTGGCGTGGCGAGTCAGTCTGCTGACGGCCAGCCCAGCCCAGGCCGGCGCCCGCCCACGCCTCCTGCTGCTCCCCACATCACTGCCATCACACATTCGACAGCGTGCCCGTCCTTCCTAGGTACGCGGAACACGAACAGTAAGACTCCCTGGCATGTAGCCGACGGTAGACCCCAGGTGTCCACAACAAGCCACTCAATTCCAGCGAATTTCGCGGTGGTGTTTCGTGAGCTCGGAGCAGACGATTAATTGTGTCCCAGATTGTGTTCGACATGGCGAGTATGTGACCCAGGTTACCATTTGCAACTCATTACGAGCTTCTCAAAACACTGTTGCACGGTTTCGGTTATGTGATGCCCACTGTTGAAATAATAAAGAATTGTGCAGGTGGTTCGATGAACCCTCTGCCAGGCACTTAAATGTGATTTGCAGAGTATCCATGTAGATGTAGAAGTATTTTTTTGACTAGTTTTAAGGTGTCATTCCCACTCTTACTGAGGCGAAGTTCCACGAACGATTATCAGGTTCGAATTTTAATTAGTCAGGACTTTTATTTGCTTTTTGATTATGATCCACTAGATGGTCGGGCCCAGAGACGACGATCTTGGCTGCTAGCCAGCGTTCTACCGCGTTTCACCGAGCGTCAGAGTAGGGGTGCTCGCTTTGAATGTTGAAGCTGATGCTCTGGATTTGCCCAGTCGTGTAAAGTAGGTCGTAAGCGGAATTCACAGTTCATGCTGAACTTTCGGTCGAGAGGTTAGAGGCTGACCTTGGGTACTATGACTAGACCTCGGACTTTTAGGTTCCAAAAATCTTAAATTAGCTACCTAAAATAGGTTCTATCACTTACAAATATAGGTTATAAAAATCAGAAAATAGGTGATCAAAATCTGACATTTTATTGTCTAGAAAGATAAATAGATTGACAGATATCCACATTATATTATTCTCCGTTTCCATAATTACAGTCACAGTAAATAAGTAACACTTTCTCCAGATTTTCCGTTGAGAAACTCCATCTCTTGCATGTTAATAGCATCTTATGTGCCGAGAATGAGCGTTCCACGTCAGCAGATGTCACCGGAGCGTATTTAAATGATAGTATTAGGTGCAATGGGACCGCACACTCGTGTTGATTTACCTGATAAGATGTCAGCCACTGTGCAGAGGGTGGTCAGTCCTGGTTTTTTTTGTAGCCTGTCTTTAGTTTCTCACTACCTTTGATACCAATCGAACATGGGACCAAGTTGATTTTTTCCTGTCATCTATCAATCGCAGTTGCGTGTAGACTAGTTTCCTGATCACTCTAGAGTTTTAATAATACGGGTCAAAAATGCACAAAGAGGTTTTATGTATGCAATGTCGTTGAAAATTGTTAGGTCTTATAGAAAATCTTCAGCTTAAGTAATGCGCATTGTCTCCTCCCGCAATTTAAGAACAGTTTTCTTAATGTCTTCCTAATGCTCGCTAAAATATTCCATGGCCCCTAGCCTCGTTCCACAGCATGTAAGTCGGCCGGAGTGGCCGAGCGGCTCTAGGCGCTACAGTCTGGAACCGCGCGATCGCTACGGTCGCAGGTTCGAATCCTGCCTCGGGCGTGGATATGTGTGATGTCCTTAGGTTAGTTAGGTTTAAGTAGTCCTAAGTTCTAGGGGACTGATGACCTCAGAAGTAAGTCCCATAGTGCTCAGATCCATTTGAACCATTCTGAACAGTAAGTAAGTATGGGTTCTGGTGGAAGTGGTACGTTGGGAAGTTCCTCTCGAAATAACATGCTTCTTGTAGGTGCTTCTGTTTTATGCTGAAACTACTTATTTACACGTGGAAATTTGAGACGTATCGGCTATTCGATTCATGGCATGGGCAAGACGTGTGATACGGAGCAAGGCTGGGTAAAATACTTTCAACAATTTAACAGGAGCAATCATGTACGCGGCTGCATCAGTGTAGATTACAAGTACATTATTTTCATCTAGACTGTTGGGGAAAAGTAATTTGAGGGCTTTATTAACGAAGTGGTCAATTGTTTCCTGGTTAGTTTCTCTTAGCTCCTTGCTGCACATCAGATGAGGTACAGAGCGAATGTAAGGGTCTAACTTTCCAACAATCAAATTAGCCACATATCGACCTTGTCTGTCAGTTGTCTGATCGACAGAGATCCACATGTACGAATCGCCCCTGCTCAATGTATTGTCATATAAAGTTTCTAAATACACTCCTGGAAATTGAAATAAGAACACCGTGAATTCATTGTCCCAGGAAGGGGAAACTCTATTGACACATTCCTGGGGTCAGATACATCACATGATCACACTGACAGAACCACAGGCACATAGACACAGGCAACAGAGCATGCACAATGTCGGCACTAGTACAGTGTATATCCACCTTTCGCAGCAATGCAGGCTGCTATTCTCCCATGGAAACGATCGTAGAGATGCTGGATGTAGTCCTGTGGAACGGCTTGCCATGCCATTTCCACCTGGCGCCTCAGTTGGACCAGCGTTCGTGCTGGACGTGCAGACCGCGTGAGACGACGCTTCATCCAGTCCCAAACATGCTCAATGGGGGACAGATCCGGAGATCTTGCTGGCCAGGGTAGTTGACTTACACCTTCTAGAGCACGTTGGGTGGCACGGGATACATGCGGACGTGCATTGTCCTGTTGGAACAGCAAGTTCCCTTGCCGGTCTAGGAATGGTAGAACGATGGGTTCGATGACGGTTTGGATGTACTGTGCACTATTCAGTGTCCCCTCGACGATCACCAGTGGTGTACGGCCAGTGTAGGAGATCGCTCCCCACACCATGATGCCGGGTGTTGGCCCTGTGTGCCTCGGTCGTATGCAGTCCTGATTGTGGCGCTCACCTGCACGGCGCCAAACACGCATACGACCATCATTGGCACCAAGGCAGAAGCGACTCTCATCGCTGAAGACGACACGTCTCCCTCCATTCACGCCTGTCGCGACACCACTGGAGGCGGGCTGCACGATGTTGGGGCGTGAGCGGAAGACGGCCTAACGGTGTGCGGGACCGTAGCCCAGCTTCATGGAGACGGTTGCAAATGGTCCTCGCCGATACCCCAGGAGCAACAGTGTCCCTAATTTGCTGGGAAGTGGCGGTGCGGTCCCCTACGGCACTGCGTAGGATCCTACGGTCTTGGCGTGCATCCGTGCGTCGCTGCGGTCCGGTCCCATGTCGACGGGCACGTGCACCTTCCGCCGACCACTGGCGACAACATCGATGTACTGTGGAGACCTCACGCCCCACGTGTTGAGCAATTCGGCGGTACGTCCACCTGGCCTCCCGCATGCCCACTATACGCCCTCGCTCAAAGTCCGTCAACTGCACATACGGTTCACGTCCACGCTGTCGCGGCATGCTACCAGTGTTAAAGACTGCGATGGAGCTCCGTATGCCACGGCAAACTGGCTGACACTGACGGCGGCGGTGCACAAATGCTGCGCAGCTAGCGCCATTCGACGGCCAACACCGCGGTTCCTGGTGTGTCCACTGTGCCGTGCGTGTGATCATTGCTTGTACAGCCCTCTCCCAGTGTCCGGAGCAAGTATGGTGGGTCTGACACATCGGTGTCAATGTGTTCTTTTTTCCATTTCCAGGAGTGTAGTTCTTTCTCGGTGTGCATTATAATGGGATGCTGCGGTGACAGTAGTTCTCAAGAAAACTTTTGGACTGGCTACTTTATACTGCACTGAGCGGTATGTTTTCTGCAACAATGGCTCGACCCAGGTCACGGTGAAAATCGTTCTTGTTTGTTGCATTTGGTTTGGTTACAAACGTTTGTTAGAAGTTTGTGAGTTATTTTTTTAAATTTGCCTAGCTTTTAATCCCTGCAACATGCTGACTTAAATGCGAATGTTCAGAATGTTCCTAAAAACAAAAAGAAATGAGAAATACTTTGTGGAAGTATTTACGTACGAGCTCTGCTTAGCAAAACCTACATTAAGGGTTTAGAAACAATATTTTTGCATTCGCATGTGTCTGGTCCAAGGAAAAACAGTGGCATCATCGTTTTCTTTTTTGAGTGGGCGTAGCAAATAAAAGGTTAACGTTTTACTTACGTCTTTGTTGCACACACTGCAGTGAATAACTCTTCCTTCTGTAGATACAGCATGAAATTCTTGTAACCACTGACGAATCAGAGATGAGTTAGAGCTGGCTACTTTCGGCATGCTTGACGTTAAACAAATACACTCGCTGTGAAATATTTCACCACATCCAAGCAGCACGCTGACCGATGGAATGAAGACAGTGCAGATGTTTTAAACGGGCTGTTCCGACAGCACAGGAAGGCTCCTCCGTGCCGTGCCGGCCCGTTTGACGCTTCACACCGAGCAACAACGCTCTGCGGAGCAGGGCGGGCTGGAACAGCCTGGCTTATGCCGTCGTCGTCCTAGTCATGATTGGCGTTCACGCAGGCAAACAGAACAATTTATCATTCAATTACTGGTTTCTAAGTAGCCGGGAAGACGAGAAGAGTAGTTTTAGTCATACGAATTTTGTTTGACTGGATTCTAACATGAAGTTAGGTATTTTGTCGACAAAATATTTGCTTAATTCCTAGCTGGGAAGATCACGAGAGAATGTTAGTCATGGAAAATTTTATTTAATTGCAAATCGACGTTAGTGATATAGGCCTGTAATTCAACGGATTACTCCCACTTCCCTTTTTGGATCTTTCTGTGAGCGAGTGGTTGTATATAATTGCTAAATATGCAGCTATTGTATCAGCATACTCTGAAAGGAACCTGACTGGTATCCAAACTGGACCGGAGGCCTTGGCTTTATTAAGTGATTTAAGCTGCTTTGTTAAACAGATGATATCTACTTCTGTGTTTCTCATCTTCGCAGTTGTTCTTGATTGGAATTCGGGAATATTTACTTCGCCTTCTTTGGTGAAGGAGTTTCGGAAAACAGTGTCTAATAACTCTGCCTTAGTGGTACTGTCATCAGTGACTTCACCGTTGTTATCAAATGGCTCTGAGCACTATGCGACTTAACTTCTGAGGTCATCAGTCGCCTAGAACTTAGAACTAATTAAACCTAACTAACCTAAGGACATCACACATCCATGCCCGAGGCAGGATTCGAACCTGCGACCGTAACGGTCGCTCGGTTCCAGACTGTAGCGCCTAGAACCGCACGGCCACTCCGGCCGGCCGTTGTTACCGCCTTGTCATTGGTGTGCTTTATGTGTGATCAGAATCTCTTTGAGTTTTCTGCGAGATTTCGAGACAGAATTTCGTTATGGAAATTATTAAAAGCATCTTGCAGTACGCGCTATATTTCGAACGTCTGTAAAACTTTGCCATTCTTGGGGATTTTGCGTTCTTTTAAATTTGGCTTGCTTTTTTCGCTGCTTCTGCAACAGCGATCTGATCCGTTTTGTGTAGCATGGGGGATCAGTACCAACACTTATTAATTTATGTGGTAGGTCTATATATCTCTCAATTGCTGTCCATGCGATCTCTTTCAGATCATTCCACAATTTTTCTTCGCTTCCATGATCAGATCGGAAGGAGTGAAGACTGTCTTTTAAAACGGCCTTAAGAGCATTTTTATCAGCATTTTTAAATAGATATACTTACGGTATTCAGCCAAGCAGCAACTGCCTTGTGGTCGCTAATCCCTGTATTCGTCACGATACTCACTTTTGCCCAAAATTATTTGTTGCTAAGAGATCAAGTATGCCTTCGCAACCATTTACGCTTTGATTGGGCTCATGAACTAATTGTTCAAAATAACTTTCTGAGAAAGCATTCAGTCCTTGGGGTACTCATCTAACTGGCTTTACATCTGTCGTTAATGTTCCATTACGAGCGATGTGTTCTGTCTGGAAGAAAGTCTTGAATCCAGTCCCATAGTCTGTAAACTCGTACTTTTTTTCACCAAACGCAGAACGTGACTGTGGCAAATGCCTTCCCAAGTCGAAGTACACGGGATCAAACAGCAAGGGAGATCTCATGGAGAAACGCTGCGAGCTGCGTTTCGGAAGATCGCTGTTTGCGGAATCCACGTTGATTTTTACAGAGCAGATTTTCGTTCTCGAAACACGTCATTATGTGTGAGTATAAAACGCGTTCCAGTATTCTATAACAGATTGACGTCAGCGATATAGGCCTATAATTATGTTCATCTGTCCTAAGACCCCTCTTAAACACGGGAATGACGTCAACTTTTTTGCAGTTGCCACTTATCCTTCATTGCTCCAACGACCGACGACAAACTCCTGAATCAGATGTGGAAATCCCCTACATCTGTCCCCAAATTATTACAGTACACCTTAAAATATTCATTTCAACAAGTTTAATTTCGTTTTGTAGAGGTTACTTGTTAACAACGCCTTTTATGCTTAAACCTTGGCTTTAATAAGTGCCTTGATTCGCCTTGGCATACCCTCTGTTAACGTGTGACACAGTTTTTTTTTTATATCGTCACCATGAAACGCGATTTGTATAAGCTTTTGAAGCAAATCAGTTTTGGTGGATGTCTTTTTTGCCCAGAGATTATTCAAGTATGGGCTGTTTCCAGGTCAGTCACGAACTTTCATATTGTTCTCTCTTAAAAATTCCATTACTTTTTTTAATTCATGGCATGGAGCCCCATCTCTCATAAACATACATTATTTTCAGGTAACCAGTTTCGTATTTGAGGCAATAGTCGATTTCTCAATACTTTAGTGTACTGTTCGTTGTCTAATTATTTCGTCTATAGCATATATCCGCCCGCAGTCATATCAAGAAAACACAGGTCAGACCATCACTGTAGCCGGGTGCTTCACGATCAGCTTTAGATAATCTGGCTGGAATTCTTCTCCTTCTCTTCTTCTGATATGTAGGCTAGTCTTCTCAGCATATCGACTCGTCGCTGAAAATTCCCAAATCAAACTAAACGAATTGGGGAATAAATACAGTATATTTATAGAATTAAATAAGTAAATTATGTAGATACAAAAATTTCATACTTTTGATAGCAGTTCTTCGTTTGGTAAATGAAGTTATAAATAAAAAGTAGAAGCTAAAACTTTTAATGATGATGATGTTGTTGTTGTGGTCTTCAGTCCAGAGACTGGTTTGATGCAGCTCTCCATGCTACTCTATCCTGTACGAGCTTCTTGATCTCCCAGTACCTACTGCAACCTACATCCTTCTAAATCTGCGTAGTGTATTCATCTCTTCGTCTCCCTCTACGATTTTTACCCTCCACGCTGCCCTCCAGTACTAAATTGGTGATCCCTTGATGCCTCAGAAGTCCTACCAGCCGATCCCTTCTTCTAGTCAAGTTGTGCCACAAATTTCTTTTCTCCCCAGTTCTATTCAATACCTCCTCATTAGTTATGTGATCTACCCATCTAATCTTCAGCATTCTTCTGTAGCACCACATTTTGAAAGCTTCTGTTGTCTTTTTGTCTAAACTATTTATCGTCCACGTTTCACTTCCATACATGGCTTAATTAAACAATTATAATAAGGTTTCCATGCGTTAATTATCTTTTTCCAGTCATCATGTGCCAAATTTTGGAGCGTCTTGGCCAACTACAACAGCTTCACACCCATAGCATGTGCGATCTTCATTTTTCTAAGAGGCCATCTTCCTTTCATTCCACGTCGAAACAGTATCCATCTCACAGTATTGATAAATAAATCAAGTTTCGTATGTCTCATGGGGTCCGTTTTTTCTTTCGCGTACAGTTCACCACGCATTGTTGGTACTTTGTTTTATCCTTATCTTCACATTTTTTAATTATTTTCCTATTTCTTATTTGCATGTCGCCCTTTACTTGCGACACTTCTTTGTTATTGTCATAGTTAACTGTTTTAATTATTCATTTCGTAATAAAACTCTTTAATACGACTTGCTTGAATTGCTCTCCAGCGATTCGAGAAGCAAGCCAATGGCATTGCCGCAGTTGTAACACCGGTTCGCGTCAGATCCCCGAAGTTCAGCGCTGTCGGGCTGGGCTAGCACGTGGATGGGTGACCATCCGGTCTGCCGAGCGCTGTTGGCAAGCTGGGTGCACTCAGCCCTTGTGAGACAAACTGAGGAGCTACTTGATTGAGAAGTAGCGGCTCCGGTCTCGCAAACTGACCGTATGCGTGCTGACCATATGCTCCTCCGTACCCGCATCGAGTGACGCCTGTGGGCTGAGGATGACAGCGGCCGGTCGGTACTGTTGGGCCTTCCTAGGCCTGTTTGGACGGAGTTCAGTTTTAGTTTTTAGATCCGAGAAGCAGGTTCCCTAGATACCTCATCTTTGACAATTAGGCAGGATAGAACACCAAGCATACTCATTCATCTTATGTACCCTACTCGCAAAAACAGTGTAAACTGCGCAGAAGCAAGACCTAGTTACGGTGTACTGCAACTTGTAACTATTCACGATGATTGTGAAGCAATTGCGAAAGTAGTTATAATGGTACCAAAACCATAACTAGGTCCTGAGTGACGCTCTTTGCCTGAAGGATACCGGCTTTACACGTCGACTCCATGTGCATTCGTTTCTTCGTCTTCCTCCAAGACCGGCTATGGCTTGGCAAATGCGTAATCATCGGCTGGTGACAAGTGGCATCTTTTTGTGCTCATGTCGGAAATTGCAGTCAGAACTTCTCCTCCATTTTTTGTCTCCTCATTTTCTGTTGTCATTACTAGAGGACAACTGGCCTTCATTAACATCGCTTTAATCTCGTGCAACAGTTAGGAGGTTGGTTTTGGTGTCTGTAGGAGGCGTGATCTTTTTGTGACACACAAAACTGTAAATGTCTGTGACTAGGTAGAAATGTTGTGCTTTGAGAGTGACGTTCATAACGAAGAGGGCGAGAGGTGAGACAATTATCAGTCAAGAGTACTATAATGCAGTTTCTTCAGTGGCTCTAAAACTGAACACCATGAATATTGTGTTAGTTCTTTTTCTCTGTTGTGACACCCTTCACGATGGAACTTTCAACAATGTAAGGTTTCTATTTTTTTCCCCTCAAGCGAGAGTACACCACAGTAGGCGCTGGAGTGTGATTTTCGACTATTGCTACATGATACGGGACTAATTAATACCCGATGGTAGGGAAAAAAGCTTTTTCTTGTAACGACGTTGGACGTTGCTTAGTGGTTTCGTTGATATTATTCGCTAATGTGGTCGTTGTTTCCTGTGAGCCTTTTTTCAATTTGGCCTTTCTTTTACCTTCAGGTGGGAACTGTGCGGTATATTACCAACAGTTGGGTTGGCATACTGGTCTGGCTGAACGCGAGTTCTAGACCGTTTCCCTCACTGGCTTCAGCTAATAAAGCGCTGCTCCCCAATCTTCGCCCGAGAAAGTACGTCATACAAGCAATTAAAATAAAATGACACAGGACAAAGTTCACGTGATTAACACACTTATAGAGTACTCGACTTCACTCACTTGTGTTACTGAAGAGTGGAAATGTGAAACTCCCTAACTGCCAAATCTCACATTTGCACAAGAATCAAGAAACAATGTATATTTTTTGTAGCTAAGTTGTTGGTATCAAGAAAATTGAGTCGGTACTCTGATACAACTGAATAATGCTGCTCATCTAATCGCCGCAAAATATTGTGCGACAAATTAGAAAATAATTTATTGGCTCTGAGCACTATGGGACTTAACATCTGTGGTCATCAGTCCCCTAGAACTTAGAACTACTTAAACCTAACTAACCTAAGGACATCACACACATCCATGCCCGAGGCAGGATTCGAACCTGCGACCGTAGCAGTCGCGCGGTTTCGGTCTGAGCGCCTAGAACCGCTAGACCACCGCGGCCGGCAAAATAATTTATTAAGAACATTCTAAATGCCATACCAGGGTACTGACTGGTTCTGAGTGCGTACAAGAAAGTTTTTATTTCAAGTACCATTAATACTAAGGCACTACGTTGTATTTGTGGTAATACGAATTCACAACTACAAATTTGGAAATTTGTGGTAAGGTCTTATGGGACAAAACTGCTGAGTTCATCGGTCCGTAGGCCTAAGCACTACTTAATACAACTTAAACTAACAACAACGCACACACACACACACACACACACACACACACACACACACACACACACACACACACACACACACATGCCCGAGGGAGGACTCGAACCTCCAACAGCGGGAGCCGATACACAAATACAGCAGTAATGTTTTAAGTAGCAGAACTATAGTCTAAGAAAATTAAATTCAAGGAAGGTGAAATAAAGTTGAAAAGAATAAAATAGCTTTTTTCTGTAGGATTTTTTTGTGCGACTGTTCTCCCCTATAGCTTGGAACCTTAGCCTATTTTATATTTATCTTTCTGGAGTTTATAATTATGTGGTCGTTGCAGAGGGCAGAGGGCCTGCTGGAAGCAGTGGATTGGCTGATAGTATTGTACGTTTTCCTGTCTGTGATCGGTATCGAAATCTTCGCTGAAATCAGTTACGGTTGTTCGTAACATTTAGCGTTGAAGTTCGAATAATGACGATTTTAAAGTGGATATTAGCAAAGCTGACAATCAACCGTCATTAAGACTGCAGCAATTCCGCTGATAAACTTTTCTTTGTCACCCGCGTTGCATATCGCTAATGATGATACTGCACTCTAAAAGAATTGTATTAAATACCTTTAGCAAAAGAAGTTTTATGAAATCTTAAAAGTTGGTCCGTGGCACTAACGTCTGTAAAAACTTTGTCAAAGAACTTTAACACCAGTTGGTGGTTTTAGGCCGCGGACACGAGCGAGACACCTGCGACGTCACGGCGTCTCGGAAGACGGGACGTACGTACTATTCGAGATAGTCAAGAAAGACTGTAGGAACCGAAGCGCACACCGTCGTGCGGCAGACAGACGCTGCGCCCTCGCCATAGTGGTGTGGCGTCGCGGCGCCCCCTGCTAAACGCCGCTATTGACTGGGCGCCGGGGAGACTGCACAGGTCAGCCATCTGGCCGATTTAGCGCGGCCGTTGGCTGGGAGGGGGGTCTGCCGCTGCTCACTTGGGCTGGGGCGTCACGGAATGGATACGTACCGGGTGTCCCTCCTAAGAGTCGTCGGGCGCATTTTCTCTGCTGTCTCGGCAGCGACGGCACAAGTTAGTCACTGCTGGCATGCTAGTTATTCTTCGTGTTTCACTGTCCCTATTAATACACAACGATAAAACAAATATCACAATAGATTAATTTGAGTCTGCTCTATATAGAATGAGCACGAAAAATTCCACTATAAAAATCATTTTACTTGTTGCGGGATTCAGACCGAAGCTTTTCGTCGATACTGGTCGTCGGAGGAAAGACTACATGAGCAGTATTTGGTTCCGCTGACTACAGCTACAAACGACAAAAACGAAATTGGAAATATCTGCCGGAACCCGTTATCGGCACGTCTGTTCCAAAAAGACGCACGCGAAAATGTGATTTTTCAGGGGTCATATCGCGGGTTCTATTGGTCGTAGAGACAAGGGGTCAAGTGTTTTGATTAGCCTTTGGCCTAGCGATCGTTTGTATATCTATCGGATGAACGGGCATGCTGCAGCTATCCTGCAGTACACATTCAAAATTCAACACTTGCTCCAGCCGAGGCAAATGGAACAAATCGGTTAGTTGTTATGCATTAGGAGTGGTTTAGGGTGGACCGTAGGCGGCTAGTAAAAATGTCGTTTGTTTATGGTTCCTGAGAAAACCCCCAGTTAACCATGAATATCATTATTCGTTGTGGAGATTCAGTAGTTCAAAGTTACCGTAATTACACAAAAAATCGGTTTTACACGTTTTGCACCGTGGGCCGCAATTATTTAAATATCTAACCGCAGAGGATGGCTCAAATTTTAACTATACATTCTTTAGACAGTCCTCTAGACAAGCCATTTCCTCATTTTCGAAAATCTGTATCAGCTATTCAGATACATCCTGAAAACTGTGATTTTTGGGTAACAAATGTTTGAATTTTGGGGATGAGTACTTCTGTAATTTTCATTCATGGCAAATCGTCGAAATTTTTGCCATATATTTTCAGGGAACCATGAACCTTTTTTCGATATCATTATCCTTTACCGAGATCCAGAGGTTCAAAATTACTGTACTTATGCATTCAATATCCGGTCCGAGACGTAAACGTAGTTTCAACTGACGTACTGCACACATGGCAAGGGTTACCACAAGGATTCTAAGATGACAAAATCATGTTTCTATTCAACATTTCTTCACTAATAAAATTCCATGTCGTGTTGTCTCTCTGTATTGTGGGTACTTCACTCCTGTACAAATATGCCCTAAGTGGTACTGCAGAGACATAAAAGAACCAGAAAGGCCCTTAAATGCTTGAAAACAACTTAAAATGATTTGCAAAAATTATGTGAAACTGGAAACACTGCAAATTCAGTAAAATGTTTCTAATAAGATTTTACTGTTTTGAGATACAAATCACAGGCCAGGCGTTTTCAATTAAATGCGACCGATGAGCAAATATCCAGAAAAAATTTAAATCAAACTATTTTGTATTAACCGTATCTTATGCGCACTTATTTGTTTATATGTGTCAAAGTAAAAGAGAGGTAAATGGTGACACCAACAGTGGAAGCAAAAGATAGAGAAGACTGTGGAAATGTAAAATGCAAGTGAGCAGGGACATTACATAGCCTGAGGGTGGGGGGGATTTGGATCCTCCCAGACTGGCGAACTTTGACACGTAGATATAGTGGAGGGCGCATTTGGGACCGAAATTTTAAATACATGGGTACAGGAGAGAAAATAAGTTTGACTCCTCAGAATATTTTTAGCTGCCGAGGTACGTTGCAGGCAGTGGCAATGGGAAAGAAAGACAAAAGGAGACAGTATGAGTGAACGAGGAAATAGTGGCAGTGGGATATACTGCAAATCAGTAGGAGAGAAAGGAGGCAATCGGAGAAGGGAGATACAAAGACAGTGGTGGTGAGAGGGTGGTGCTGAGTATGAAGACTTAACTGCTAAGAGAGACTGGGTAGAAGGATTTAAAATGTAGTGTGTTAAGAGAGCGCATATGTTCACATGCCAAAATTTTTGACGAGGGAGGTGAAATGAGGACTGAGGCAGCTGATTCCCAACCATACTGTGAGGAGAGGAACATCACTTTTCTTTTTTGTGCTACGATAGTTCCGTGCTAAGCGACTATCTCGGAATTACCACCCCATTGCAGGTTGACTATCTAACGGCCTGCAGGGGCACGAATAATTTGATTTTCATTATTTCGTGTGATTATTGACCGGGAATTGGTCAACGGCTTTGTCGCAGTGGTAACACCGGTTCCCGTCAGATCACCGAAGTTAAGCGCTGTCGCGCTGTGCTAGCACTGGGAAGGGTGGCCATCCGGTCTGCCGGGCGCTGTTGGTGGCAAGCGGGGTGCACTCAGCCCTTGTGAGGCAAACCGAGGGGCTACTTGATTGAGAAGTAGCGGCTCTGGTCACGTAAACTGACATACGGCCGGGAGAGCGGTGTGCTGACCACACCTTCCTCCATATCCGCATCCAGTGACGCCTGTGGGCTGAGGATGACACGGCGGCCGGTAGGTACCGTTGGGCCTTCCAAGGCCTGTTTGGACGGAGTTAATTTATTTATCGAATTTAAAAATTTAAAATGCGATCTTGATCTACTTATTAAGAGTTACAATCTTACGTTTAAAGCTTAACGTAATAAGAGAAGTATTGCAGTTACATATACATGTTGGGCCTTAAGCAGCATAACTGACGACACGCATATACCTGGACTTCATACATCGAGTATTTTAAAATGAGAGCGGTTAGCGACTTCCAACAAAGTGTCTCGCGTGACACCGTCCACAAAATGATGGGAAGCAAAAAACTTTATCGATTACTACATTTTTCTTGTTCGTTTGCTGAAACTTCAGCATCAGGCAAGATGTTTTAATTTTCTTACTTCTTTACTACTAATTCTATGCAACACACTTTGCAGAAAACATTTGCTTATATCACTGAATGGTTCAAATGGCTCTGAGCACTATGGGACGTAACATCTGTGGTCATCAGTCCCCTTGAACTTAGAACTACTTAAACCTAACTAACCTAAGGACATCACACACATCCATGGCACCAAAAACCAGTTTCCATAAGAATAGTAATGCTGCAACTCAGTAGCTCCTTGTAGTGGTCAGATAAAAAAGAAAAACAAAACTTTAAACGCACCCGCCGAACAGTCCAATGATTTTACGAGTACACCGCGTGCGTGGTTGACGGTTACGGTGCTCATAACAGGTTGGCCGTAGTCACACAGTTCGTCAGGTGTGCATTGTTGTATTCGTTTTGACTGTAGGGAAGGAGGCGTCGGTTGCCTGCCGTGCTCGGTGCACGGCCGTGGTGTAGGCTCTCGCGCCGCGCGGCTGTGAAGTCGCGAGGCCACGGGGAGGGGACAGCCGGCTGTGCCTCTGGCCTATTGATTAGCGCGCCTCTGCGGCCGGCGCGGCGCGGCGCGTGCGGCGGTGCCGGCGGCCGCGTCCCCCGCCCCCACCTTCTGCTTCCTTTAAACCACCCCCGCCAAGTGCAAGGGCCCGCGACAATCAATTGTCTACAGAAATTATAGTATCGCAGTGCACTGACGTCATTATAACTTAGGCGAAAATATTTTTATCGCAGTCATCAATTTGAAGACACGTGTGATGCAGCTCTGCTCGCTAGGCTATCCTGGGCAAGCCTCGTCATCTCCGCATTACTTCTGCAGTCTACATCCATTTCAACCTGCTTACTGTGTTCAAATCTTGATCTCTCTCCGCAATATCTACCTTCCAGACTTCCCTCCAGTAGTAAATTGACGATTCCTTGATGCGTGAGGATACTCCCTATCAGCGGATCCCTCGTTTTAGTCAACTGGTAAGACCGCGCACTTTTCTCCCTGATTCGAGGAGTCAGAACTTCATTACTTGTCCGATATACCCAGCTAAATGTCAGCGTTTTCCTGTATCGCCATATTTCAAAATCTTCTCCCCTTTCTTGTCTTCATTCTTTATCGTCCTATTTTCAGTTCAACGTATAACTACACTCCGAACGAATACTTGCAGAAGAGACTTCATAACATTTAAACATAAATTAGATCATAGTGTACTTCCTTTGCACACTCTTTTTGAGGCAACCTTTTCTTGTTATTGACAGTCTATCTCATATCTTTCTTATTTCAACTGTTGTCAATTATATTGTTGTACAAATAACAAAACCCCATTAACACATTAGTGTCTGATTTGGTAATCTAAATCACTGAGAAAAACCTGTCTTAATTTGACTACCCTTCGTTGCCCTTATTTTAATTTTGTCCGGTCCGCAGCTCGTGGTCGTGCGGTAGCGTTCTCGCTTCCCACGCCCGGGTTCGATTCCCGGCGGGGTCAGGGATTTTCTCTGCCTCGAGATGACTGGGTGTTGTGTGATGTCCTTAGGTTACTTAGGTTTGAGTAGTTCTAAGTTCTAGGGGACTGATGACCATAGATGTTAAGTCCCATAGTGCTCAGAGCCATTTGAACCATTTTTTGAATTTTGTCGGGGGTGATCTTGTAACATCTTTTCAAGACACTATAAGATCCATACCACTCATCTTCCAGGTTCTTTGCGTTCTCTGGCAGCATTACTGCGTCAATTGCAAACCTTTAAGTGTTCGTACTTTTGCCCAAAACCCAAACTGATGTTACTTCACTGTTGCGTATACCAGTCGTTCCAGCCTACTGTATGCAATTCTTGTTAATTTTTTTTTACTACGTTTACTTACTTAACTGTTTTGGGACATATAATACCTGCATTTTCTTCCATTTATACTCTTAGTTACAAAAGTGACAACACTACAAAAGACAAACGCGATTATAACTAACACGAAATTAACTGCGAGGTACAACCTGTAAATTACAATTCAGTGCAGTATTGCATGTTTTAAATTCTGAACAGCAGTGTCAGGCGAACGATGTTACTCTGACATCCACAATATTTCATACATCGTTTAGAATATCGAAATCTGTATTTCGGCAAGGCATGGTACGCACTCGCAGGAAACATTTTTCTCTACATCGTCAAAACTTCAAATCTCTTATCTTCCGACCAAGCAAACAAGGTTTTTGGACAGATTAACTCCTTTTTTAACGACATTTCACGCCACGTCAGATGCGATGAACGGGGTTGTACGTTGCATTTCAGTGGTTAGAATGTAAACTTCGTCAAAAGGCCAGTCGAGTTAGATGCTAGGGTGTATGTGTTTGGAAGTGCACATTCTGACAGCAGTTACACGATGTTTTCAAAGTAAGTGAAATGAAACTATACTCCTGGAAATGGAAAAAAGAACACATTGACACCGGTGTGTCAGACCCACCATACTTGCTCCGGACACTGCGAGAGGGCTGTACAAGCAATGATCACACGCACGGCACAGCGGACACACCAGGAACCGCGGTGTTGGCCGTCGAATGGCGCTAGCTGCGCAGCATTTGTGCACCGCCGCCGTCAGTGTCAGCCAGTTTGCCGTGGCATACGGAGCTCCATCGCAGTCTTTAACACTGGTAGCATGCCGCGACAGCGTGGACGTGAACCGTATGTGCAGTTGACGGACTTTGAGCGAGGGCGTATAGTGGGCATGCGGGAGGCCGGCTGGACGTACCGCCGAATTGCTCAACACGTGGGGCGTGATGTCTCCACAGTACATCGATGTTGTCGCCAGTGGTCGGCGGAAGGTGCACGTGCCCGTCGACCTGGGACTGGACCGCAGCGACGCACGGATGCACGCCAAGGCCGTAGGATCCTACGCAGTGCCGTAGGGGACCGCACCGCCACTTCCCAGCAAATTAGGGACACTGTTGCTCCTGGGGTATCGGCGAGGACCATTCGCAACCGTCTCCATGAAGCTGGGCTATGGCCCCGCACACCGTTAGGCCGTCTTCCGCTCACGCCCCAACATCGTGCAGCCCGCCTCCAGTGGTGTCGCGACAGGCGTGAATGGAGGGACGAATGGAGACGTGTCGTCTTCAGCGATGAGAGTCGCTTCTGCCTTGGTGCCAATGATGGTCGTATGCGTGTTTGGCGCCGTGCAGGTGAGCGCCACAATCAGGACTGCATACGACCGAGGCACACAGGGCCAACACCCGGCATCATGGTGTGGGGAGCGATCTCCTACACTGGCCGTACACCACTGGTGATCGTCGAGGGGACACTGAATAGTGCACGGTACATCCAAACCGTCATCGAACCCATCGTTCTACCATTCCTAGACCGGCAAGGGAACTTGCTGTTCCAACAGGACAATGCACGTCCGCATGTATCCCGTGCCACCCAACGTGCTCTAGAAGGTGTAAGTCAACTACCCTGGCCAGCAAGATCTCCGGATCTGTCCCCCATTGAGCATGTTTGGGACTGGATGAAGCGTCGTCTCACGCGGTCTGCACGTCCAGCACGAACGCTGGTCCAACTGAGGCGCCAGGTGGAAATGGCATGGCAAGCCGTTCCACAGGACTACATCCAGCATCTCTACGATCGTCTCCATGGGAGAATAGCAGCCTGCATTGCTGCGAAAGGTGGATATACACTGTACTAGTGCCGACATTGTGCATGCTCTGTTGCCTGTGTCTATGTGCCTGTGGTTCTGTCAGTGTGATCATGTGATGTATCTGACCCCAGGAATGTGTCAATAAAGTTTCCACTTCCTGGGACAATGAATTCACGGTGTTCTTATTTCAATTTCCAGGAGTGTGTGATGTGTAGAAAAACGTACGGCACCTCATTTCTCAGATCTTAGTATTCTCAACCTTTCGCTGCTAACATTAGTAGAGCTTACAGCATATTGTAAAATTACATAAAACGGTACACCACTCCTTTAAAAAAACGCGAAGTTATATTGAGAGGCAATTAAAAGCCAGCAGTCATTGTTCTATAAAGGTTATTTTTTCATTTAAGACATAACTTTTGTGAGGGATATATGTACTTTTTTAGATGGTCACATTTACATATTAAGCACTACATTATTTCATCGTTCAGGCCATAATTTGAATTGATTTATTTAGTTAGAGAGAAGTAGTTTGTGATTCATTAGCTAAAATCGTTGATAGCTGACAGGAGACGTTAATGCTGAATGTTACGGCATTGGAAGGACCATTGCTGTTGTGAGGTATCCCGTTACGACCGTTGTGAATCGTCTCTTATTGCGTGATAGGGAACTGTTTCGAATACTTCAGACATAAAATGTGGAGCACCGTGTGTGGTAATTGTTGGGAGCAGCGTGCTGGAACGTAAAGTGAGCGCCAGCGCGACGAGATTGAGTGCTGCCGGCGCTGGAGAGGCGATCTCGCCGTTGACAAAAACGTCGTGACAGGTGTAGGTGAGGCACTGCGCTGCGCATGCGCGGCCGGGCAGCGGTTTACCGTGAAAAGCGGGCGGCCTTGCCAACGGCAGACGCAGGTGCACTGCGCCCGGGGGCAGGCCGGGCGGGCAGCGCGGCTCTGCCCTGCCATGCCGTGCCCGCCTTCTGTGGCTGTTACAACAGGCAACCATGGCCGTAATTTTTTCCCATTTATTTTGTATCGGTCTACCCGGAAACACTCTTAGCTCGTAACGACGAAACACATTTCAAACAACTAAATAAACTGTATTGCAAATGTTCTGAAGCTCTTAGATAAACTCATTATGAATGTTCTGTATTTGTATTTACATCACAGATCAAAAATTATATTCCTTTCCACTTCACCTTTTGCGCATTTGAAACCTTTTTTACGTCCGTTCTTCGTCGCCTCCGTAGCGTTGCCCCAATTCCTAACCGCGGCGAGTCACGCACCTTTATTGGTAGCGTGCAGCGCGCGAGACAGATTACACGACGGACTGCTCTCCAGATGTAATGGGAAGCATTTGCTGGCGGTGCAGACTACTTCTCTGCACTACTGCATTGTCCAATCAATTTAATTAATGGTCGCATTAACTTCTCCCTACTGCAAAGTCAACAAATAAAAGCCCTGTAGCAATCCAGACACTTTCAGAAAGATTCCGAAATCCGACCACAGCAACAAAACAGCTCTACACCGTCCCCCCAAAACGTTCCGAGGCTCATTTTCTTCCTGGCGTTCAAACGATGCCAGCGCAGTAACTGCAGTGGCAGTTTGAACTAACAAATGTCAAGAACAGATACGCATTCGATCAGTCAGCAGGGAGCAGGCATTGTTGAATAGAGGACGTGCAGCCGCAGTGTGTCAGCGTTGCTGTCACAAAATGAAATTGAACAAAAAACGGAAAATCTATGAAGTTCAGTGTTCAGGACCTTCTCCCGAATGTTTTGAAGAAGAGAGAAGCGTGTGTAAAATTTGTCCCACACACTTCGACTCTCGGACAAAATAACTACGCTTTAACGGCTGCCGCGAATCGATTGAAATGCAAAACCTAGGCAATACTTTCCTAGAAAGAAATAATCACAGATGACGAGACTTGGTGTTATTGATAAGAACCTGCGACAAAGTGCAGAAATTCACATGATAGGTCAACACACTGACGACATACACTGTGGCAACGTGATGTGCGAGTTGATCAACATCCCCAGGAGTTTTTCTGACAGTTACACTTTAGAGCGGGGGAGGGGGGGGGCTTCCACTGAAACACACACCGTCCAACTAGCCTGTTGGCTCCGCAGCGTATCAGTGGGGCGGGTACGTATCCTTGGTTGACGGCACATCGGTATACAGGTGACACAGCAGAACTCTATCGTAATTTTAAAACGAATTTCAGTTTCCCATAAGTTTCTCTACACGATTGTTCACAGATACTATTCGCTCGAATTTGCAACTCATTTAATATCCATAATAATTAGTGGTTGCTTTTGCGGTATTGGTTAAGTGTTAACAATGGAAATAAAACTGAATTACTTTTATTTGTGATTTCTTCGTATATACTTGCTAATAGCATTTGTCTTCATACAGGTTCCAGAGTTTCACAGTAATATGCCAGATATGAAATACGAAGAATATCGTATGCAATTGAAATCATCTGGTTCTCCTGAACACTTACATACGTGTTGTTTATTAGTCAATTTTTTGGATATTCACTCGAATGATGTCGGCATTTCGTGAGAGATTGTGGGAACATTTGAGCAAACAGGAAATAACTCGGACGATTCATGATTGTTGTGTTAATTAAATTGCAGAACAAAAATAGAGCATCTTCCGAGCCCAAAGTAAAATATAGAGTAATAGCTTCTAGTGAGAAAGAAAAGGCTATGATTTGTTTAGTTGAAAAGAGGAGGGAGAAAACTCTTATACATAAGCACTGCGTGAAGCCGGTTTCGTTTCGTAAAATCTGAACATTAATTGTACAAGTAGAAGAAAGATTTGCACAAAGTACGAAATATATGCCAAAATGAAACTCGCTAAGTGTAATAAAACCTATTCGAAAGATTTAGAACCGCTCTTGAGAGTCAGGGCACCGGTACTGAACCATCTACAAGACAGGACACACTGAACTGCTAGTGAGATGAATGGTATTGATTTCCAGGCATAGACGATCTGATCAAACATATTCAGGTAATTATACGGAAAAAGAAGACGCAAAATTACAAAGCTTACCTCAAGTAAACATGCAGGTGAGATGTCATTAATAGGTAACACTATAGAGCAATTCGTAGCTGACGTGCAGACGAAACTTCGTGTTATTCCCTAAAATGCTGCATGTAAAGCCAGTCAGCGCGATTTCGTGCAACAAATGGTTCAAATGGTTCTGAGCGCTATGGGACTTAACATCTGAGGTCATCAGTCCCCTAGAACTTAGAACTACACTCCTGGAAATTGAAATAAGAACACCGTGAATTCATTGTCCCAGGAAGGGGAAACTTTATTGACACATTCCTGGGGTCAGATACATCACATGATCACACTGACAGAACCACAGGCACATAGACACAGGCAACAGAGCATGCACAATGTCGGCACTAGTACAGTGTATATCCACCTTTCGCAGCAATGCAGGCTGCTATTCTCCCATGGAGACGATCGTAGAGATGCTGGATGTAGTCCTGTGGAACGGCTTGCCATGCCATTTCCACCTGGCGCCTCAGTTGGACCAGCGTTCGTGCTGGACGTGCAGACCGCGTGAGACGACGCTTCATCCAGTCCCAAACATGCTCAATGGGGGACAGATCCGGAGATCTTGCTGGCCAGGGTAGTTGACTTACACCTTCTAGAGCACGTTGGGTGGCACGGGATACATGCGGACGTGCATTGTCCTGTTGGAACAGCAAGTTCCCTTGCCGGTCTAGGAATGGTAGAACGATGGGTTCGATGACGGTTTGGATGTACCGTGCACTATTCAGTGTCCCCTCGACGATCACCAGTGGTGTACGGCCAGTGTAGGAGATCGCTCCCCACACCATGATGCCGGGTGTTGGCCCTGTGTGCCTCGGTCGTATGCAGTCCTGATTGTGGCGCTCACCTGCACGGCGCCAAACACGCATACGACCATCATTGGCACCAAGGCAGAAGCGACTCTCATCGCTGAAGACGACACGTCTCCCTCCATTCACGCCTGTCGCGACACCACTGGAGGCGGGCTGCACGATGTTGGGGCGTGAGCGGAAGACGGCCTAACGGTGTGCGGGACCGTAGCCCAGCTTCATGGAGACGGTTGCGAATGGTCCTCGCCGATACCCCAGGAGCAACAGTGTCCCTAATTTGCTGGGAAGTGGCGGTGCGGTCCCCTACGGCACTGCGTAGGATCCTACGGTCTTGGCGTGCATCCGTGCGTCGCTGCGGTCCGGTCCCAGGTCGACGGGCACGTGCACCTTCCGCCGACCACTGGCGACAACATCGATGTACTGTGGAGACCTCACGCCCCACGTGTTGAGCAATTCGGCGGTACGTCCACCTGGCCTCCCGCATGCCCACTATACGCCCTCGCTCAAAGTCCGTCAACTGCACATACGGTTCACGTCCACGCTGTCGCGGCATGCTACCAGTGTTAAAGACTGCGATGGAGCTCCGTATGCCACGGCAAACTGGCTGACACTGACGGCGGCGGTGCACAAATGCTGCGCAGCTAGCGCCATTCGACGGCCAACACCGCGGTTCCTGGTGTGTCCGCTGTGCCGTGCGTGTGATCATTGCTTGTACAGCCCTCTCGCAGTGTCCGGAGCAAGTATGGTGGGTCTGACACACCGGTGTCAATGTGTTCTTTTTTCCATTTCCAGGAGTGTACTTAAACCTAACTAACTAAGGACATCACACACATCCATGCCCGAGGCAGGACTCGCACCTGCGAGCGTAGCAGCAGCGCGGTTCCGGACTGAAGCACCTAGAACTGCTCGGCCACAAAAGCCGGCGCCAAAGGCAAGCCGTCTGGGCTCAAGAGTTTGAGTCTTATGTGATTAATGAGGGATGGATGGGTGAATGAATGAATCGATGTATAGATTTATAGAAGGAAGGAAGATTTGGCGTCTTAACAAACAGTGTATAAGGCACAAATTCTGATTGAGGAAAGACAGGGGAGGAAATCGCTGTGTCATTTTTCTTAAGCGTCGTAGAGTAAACATGGTAAAAGCAAATCTGGATGCCTTGAGAATATTTGAACTGTCGTCGTTTCGAATGCGAGATCAGTGTCTTATAACTTAGTACCTAGAAGTGTGTGTGTGTGTGTGTGTGTGTGTGCGCGCCCGCGCGCGCGCGAAATTTTTCTTCACGAGTTGCTCGTCAGAAGCGCGCGCACACACACACACACACACACACACACACACACACACGCACGCGCACACACTTCTGGCTACCAAGTTGCCTTCTGCCCTGGTACTGTATACGCTGGTGCGAGTGTCAGCTGGTAGGACTAATAATTGGCAGAAGTGTGGCGGGAGCTGAGTTCGCGACGCCGCCGCTGCGGCGCCAGAGTGCGTCGTGACGTCACAGCGCTGGCCGTTACGTAACTGTGGCGGGCCGGCCTTGGCAGCTGAGCAGACACTGGGCGGCTCGAGCCGCGTGGCCCACGCTGCGGCCGCTCTGCCGGCAGCTCTGGCTCAGGTGCAACGGTGCGTTGGCCGTGCAGGTCCCGCGTGATCAAGTGGGAGGGCCAAGACTGTTGTGCTCAGGCCGAAAATAGAGCAAATTAATTCTGAAAACGGCACGAGATCAAATGAAAATCTGAATTTATACAACACGGCCTCCTCAATTTACGTTTTTAGACGAAATCAGGTTGTGCATTTTTTCATGGTTTTCAATCCGAAGCTTAGTTTGATGCCGTTCTTCATCCTACTGCATCTGTTACAATAAAAAAAAATCTGCTTGTCTACTGTATCTTATAGCTGTTAACTGAAATTTCTATCGTCAGTGTTTTCCTCCATTTCCAAATTGAGTATTCCCTGATAATTCAGGAGGTGCTTTACGAACCAATCCCTTTTTTAAAACTATATCGTGCCACCGACCTCATTTCTCCTCGGTATGATTCAATACCTCCTCACTACCTCTTCGATCTCCTCATCTAATCTTCAACATTCTTCTTCAAGGCCACGTTACAAAACCATCTTGTCTCTTTTTCTGTGCTGCTTACGGTTGATGTTTCACTTCCATACAGATACTTTCATAATAGTTTTTCATGCTATTTGCGAGGCTGCATTTTGTATCCATTCTGATTCTACCACCATCAGTTACGTTGCTGCTTCTAATGCCACACATTCTAATAGAGCTTCCTTAGATGCACCTGATTGAATTCAAGTAAGCTCCGTTAACAACGTAATTTTCACTCTGTAACCTTAATATTATCCATTCCGTTCAACCGATCTTCCAATTTCTTTGTCGCTGTGCCGGAATTATATTGTCATTTGCAAGCCTTCTAGTTAATATTTTTTTCTTCTTGGACTTTAATTCCCTTTCCCAATTTCTTGTTAGCTTCCTTTACTGTTTGCGTAATGTGCGTATTGAACAAAACACGGCAGATATCACAACTCTGTCGCACTCGTTCTCAACTAGTGCCTCCCATTCTATGTCATGCCACTCTAATAACTGCCGTCTGTTACCTGTAGAAATTGTAGGAAAGCTTCCGCGAATTGTGTTTTATTCCTGATAACTTCAGGATTTGAAACTTCACATTTGAACTTTCGTAATCAAAGTGGGAAGAACGTACAACAACACATCAACTTGTGTTTCGGAAAATATTACTCTGTAACTACACGTATTACCGTGTACTGTTCAAAGCAAATGTTTATTTTTCCCGCAAATAATACCTGGCACGGAATCCCTGGAGAGAAGGCGACGATCTTCTCGAGGAACACCATTGAGAAAATTTAGAGAACCGGCATTTCAAGCTGACTGCAGAATGATTCTACTACCACCGGCATATATTTCTTGCAAGGACCATGAACATAAGATAGGAGACGTATACGACGTTTTTCCGACGCTCTATTTCCGAATGGAACAGGAAAGGAAATGACTGGTAGTGGTGCGGGTACCCTCCACCACGCACCGTGCGTTCGCTTGTGGAGTGTGTGTGTAGATGTAGAGTTGCAAGTAATAAGACGCTGAATACTGATAACAGATGTGCGAATAATTCCGTAATGACCCACGAACAGTACTGTTTGTTTCCTTACGTAAAGATCTACTGTTAAGTAACGGCAATGGAAAAAAAGCGAGTACTGGAAGCCGCATATCGGTAAACGAAATGGACCAAGTGCGTGTCTGTGATTGTAGCTGTTTTCACGACATGATTTCTCATGGCAGGCTAGCGACCGCCACTGTGTGCATCATACGGTGTGGAAGACCTCCTGCTTGCTGTGTTTTGTTCGGACAGCGTACAGGAGGTATGAAGCATGCTGCTGATACCGTGTTCAAGAATAGGAAAAAAATAGAATAAATAGAATCTGCCAACTACATGCTGCACAGCAACAGATAATATTTTTCACATGCTTTTATTGTGAAGTAGCATATGACGTATGGAAGTGAGGTACATTACAGCGAAAAAGAGGTCTGTTTGGAAGTATGTAACGTATCAGTTTCGGACCACGCCGCTTGGTTCGTCTCTGTAGCCGTTATGTACGCCAGGGAAAGAGGTTTCCTCCTGTCTCGAGGTAATGGGCCGGTCTTCCCCTAACCCTCGTAAATGGGTACTAGTATGGACATACGTACGAGGCCGGCTCCGGGTCGAGTGATTAGCCCACGATGGCCTCTGCAGAAAAACTGGTGTAAGTCCTGACAGGAAGCAGCGCTTTAAGCGGGAGCAGTGACCTAACAGCTAAATATTTTCTTGCACTTGTTTGGAGCCGGCAACCCTCTTGGGCCGATCCAATGTTTTCGTTGTGCTTTTCAGAAGCGGGGGAGAAGGTGATACTTCGTGATCAATCTTGCTATTTCTAGCACTACGGAAAAGTAAGTAATTATGAAAGTCTGCTTCCGTTTCCGAGTGTAAATTTCGTGTTGAACCATTGCGGTGTCACCGATTAGCGTGGGTGCACACGCTCAACAGGCAGAGACCTTAAACTAGTTGGTGGAGCTGAGTCGCTAGATGGTCGGTGGTATTTAGTAAACGAAAATCTTGGTGATGTTTCCATTGAAGCCAAAAATATTCGCTACCGCTGAAATTTTAATGCTGTGTTTTGTGTCGCTCTTTCCTTGTTGTCTTCGAACTATATTCCTGTTTGTTGTTATGGCGATTATCGGCGGCAGTTGGTTGACACTAGTTGTAGGCGGTTCAAAAATGGTTAAAATGGTTCTGAGCACTATCGGACTTAACAGCTTTGGTATCAGTCCCCTAGAACTTAGAACTACTTAAACCTAACTAACCTAAGGACAGCACACAACTCCCAGTCATCAAGAGGCAGAGAAAATCCCTGACCCCGCCGGGAATCGAACCCGGGAACCCGGGCGTGGGAAGCGAGAACGCTACCGCACGACCACGAGCTGCGGACTGCTGTAGGTGGTGTGTGGCCTGGTAGCCGTGTTAGCCTAGAGGTCGCATCTCGTGATATTTCCTAAGAGTAGTCAGATAACTACAGGGCTTTCAGTTAATGGCTTTACAGTTGAGTGAATTTCCCGCTCCCCATAGTTCTCACTGTTTCACCTGTCTCGTGAATTAAAGCGAGGCTAACGACCCTTATTTAGACTTCCTTTACGTGTTATTTAGACTTTCTTTACGTGTGGAACAATGCTGAAATTTATTCCATGTCCACCAGTAAATGTTTCGAATTAATAAATGAAAGCCGCGTGGTCTAGGGCGCCTTGCACGGTTCGCGCGGCTCCCTCCGTTGGAGTTTCGAGTCCTCCCTCGGGCATGGGTGTGTGCGTTGTCCTTAGTGTAAGTTAGTTTAAGCTAGATTAAGTAGTGTGTAAGCCTACGGACCGATGATCTCAGCAGTTTGGTCCCATAGGAACTTATCATAAATTTCCAAATAAATGAAAAGTTCTAGTTTGCTTTTGTTCTACAGTATTTATTGTGTTAACCAGTTTTCGGCTTACAAGGCCATCATCAGTCATCAGTCATTAACTGACTATTGTCGCCAAAGAAGTTACAGAGTTCGCAAACGACATTGGAAAAGAAGTTACACATGTAGATTGAACCACAAACGCACAGTAAATGACATCTTTGACAGTATGGTGGTAATGCAATGTAAACGGTAAAAAGTTGAACTGTAAATAAATATAAAGGGAGCAAACAGGAAAAAACTTTGACATAAAACTGAAAAAGCATGACTACACAACAGTTTACATTAATAAACGAAACCAATAGAATCAAATCTGTGGTGCAGTAAGACATCTACTAGGTGGTCGTAATGAAACTTTCGCTAATTAAGAGGGCCCTAATGAAAAACGAGTGATCGTAGGGCAATGAAATTTTGTAGAAACATTTATAAAGACACGCGGGAGAGAGAAAACGAATAAACCATGGAAAGAAACACGTTTTAATTTCCACATGAGAGTTAACATTTCTTGATTACATCTTCTCGAATGTCTGCGTCACGTAGGAAAAGTTGGTGAGTAATGTGTAGTTTGCACGGATGCTATTTCACAACTGCACATAGCATTTTTCGAGCGGTGGACCGTGGAATGTTCAGCTGTCGTAACACAGCTTGTGCATTGCTTGAAGGTCGCACATTGTGTACATCATTCTAAGCCTAGCAGCAGTAACTTCTTCAAAAATTTGTGGCAGCCAGGAGCAGTTTCTCAAATCGCCAGTTATCCGAACTTCCGAATAATGTTCTTCAACTCCTGTGCGGAAAGAACACCTCTCCGTATTCCTTTAAAGCGTCAGTACTCCCTAAGAGCAGCGTCACCATTGCTGTTGTTTTGGTAGAACAGCTATAGGAATAAAGCCCTGCTCACCTTGATCAGACACGTGTTGACTGCCTGCAGCTGTAATGCACACTGATTCTTCTGTTTCACACCTGTGTCGCCGTACCAGTAGCGGCGCCTAACGGCAGGTCATGACACTAACACTACTAACAAAGTAGATCCTGCAGCGCTTTATTCCTCTAAAGTTTTGTACCATACGGTAATTATTTTCCCGCCTACAATGGGGTAAGTAGTGGAGGTTTAATTGTAACGATCTCGCATCTGACACGTCGTAACACGCGAAGAGTGCGTGAGTTCTGACCGTGCCTGTGAGTATGATTTCGAGCGACGCCAGGGAATTTTTGAGGCACAGATGAAAGGAACGTTTCAGGTGTACGTAAGTAGACGGAGTGCTTCCGAATGACGTATTCCCTAGTGACAGTATGATGCGTGACAGAGTGACGTGGAGCTCAGCAAACTCTTGTCCGGTGCGGCGGTAGCTAGAGTAGATACGCGGTGGGGTGGGCGCTTGCAGCGGTGATCCGCCCTGCGATACGGGCCGGCGCGCCGCATTCCCACACTTTCGCCCGGCTGCGGCACTGTGCCGTGAAAGTTCTCGCGGCGTGTCGCCGCCACCAGCGCTGCAGTGGAACTCTTTCCAGGCGCTTAACGGCGCTGATTACCACACGCCCCTCGAGCCGGTACGTACCTGCAGAACTCCTGTTCTCGCTCCAAGTTGGCCGACAGCGCAAAGGATAATTTCTCCCAACGCATCGACCTCCTACGAGCAGACCACTGGATAATTGCCATTAAGAGGCTTGCTTTTCAGAGAGAAAGAAGTTAGTTCTCAGAGCTCAGTGTGTTCTATGGAAGAAACTTGTTGAAATCACACACGGAACGAAAGAGTTCTTACACACAAGCAGAATTTGAGGTAACAGAAAGAGCCACAGCGTTGCCTAAATATTTGAGGAGTGTTTCTAGACGCTGAGTCCATTTGCAAAATAACTTGCCGGAATACCTAGCTGCCGTTACCCGCTGCTGATAATTATTGAGGAAGTAACATTTGCGGTCATCATCAACGAGCTCGGTCATTACTCAAATGAGTTGATGACTGGTAATTTGTGGCTGGTGTGACAACTTGTAATACCGGCCGCACAGGAATTAGCGAGGAAATTGGCCGAGCACATGTCACGTTCTACCGTGTTTACTATCTACGCGGAAGAGGACCTCAAACATTCGCGTAACGTCAGATAATATTCTAAAGAACACTAAGAGGGTGAATTCTACGAAATTTGGATAGCCAAACAGAATATGAGTCAGGACTGTGCGTTTCGACAGTCCTTACTCTAAAAATCTCCACTTAGTAGACTGTGAAGGAACACCATAGTACCTCGGACATGCATTTCGTGTAACTGCAGTAAATTTAAACACATTTGTAGTCATACTACGGTGTACCATTAATCATTCTTACGCGATCTAATGTCGAGGGGGAAGGAGGAGACGGGAATGAGCATAACTGGTATACGAATTACTCTCTGAATGGCAGATTTTGGCCTTACGGATTTACGAAACATTTGACAGTAATGTTTAAAATCTGCAGACAGGTCATATGGAGAAAATATTATGATAGTGGCTGAGAAAATATCACGCACTTTCTGCCTGAAATATTTCTGCTACGAGCTCTTACATGCATCGTTATGCTAAACATAAGCTAAGCTAAGCTGATATGAAGCCAACGCAAAACTGTACGAGGTTAAAGTAAAGCACGATTTCCATTTATGTTGTTATTGGTCTGGTGAATCTAATAAAACATGTCCCAGGTGTGTATTTGCTGTAGTTTTCCAGAACATCCCCCTAGAAGCAAAGATTATTATACAAGTAATGCTTATGTTATTGTTGTCAACCGTTAGTGAGTTGTTTCAGTCGTTTCCTAACTTTGAAACGACTTAGTTTCTGTATTGTTCATTCAAGAACATAATAACAACAGTGTATTTAAGTGAAATCACGTAGTAACTGTTGTAGTTCGTTAATTATTTATAAAATAGGGATGCCTTTCGCCGGCCGGAGTGGCCGAGCGGTTCTAGGCGCTTCAGTCTGGAACCGCGCGATCGCTACGGTCGCAGGTTCGAATCCTGCCTCGGGCATGGGTGTGTGTGATGTCCTTATAAGTAGTTCTAAGTCTAGGGGACTGATGACCTCAGATGTTAAGTCCCATAGTGCTCAGAGCCATTTGAACCATTTTTTTGGATGACTTTCAAATTTACGACAGAGGAATACGCCGTTATGGTGTTTATTTACGGCAACAGTGATGGTAATGCTACGGCTGCAGTTGACGAATATCGCGTACGTTATCGAACTCGGAAGATTCCGAATGCAGGAACCATTGGCGGAGTATTTCGAATGCTACGGGAGACAGGTTCTCGACCTAGAGTTCATAATCAGTACGAGCGCTCGATACGTGAAGACGATGATGACATTGTGGATGCTGTTCAACGTAGCCCGGGTACCAGTACACGACGTATCTCTCAACGATTAGGCATTTCACAATCTAAGCTATGGCGTACATTGAAGTGCAGTAATCTGCATCCTTCCCATAAACAAAAAGTGCATCATTTACATCCGGGAGTCCTGCCCTTCGGTTGGAGTTGTGCATCTGATTAAATACTAATCGGCAGTTACACAAATTCATTTTATTTACTGATAAATATGTGGTCTGGTATAATCAACACTCACTTTATTGGAACATTCATTTTCCCAGGACGTCTAACTGGCGAGATGTATACTTACCGTTCCTTCAAGAAGAACTGCCCTTCTTGCTCGAAGATGTTCCACTTGCTGCGCGATTGTAAATGTATTTTCAACGTGACGGCGCGCCTCCACATTTCACAAACGCCTTTACTACGCATTTAAATGAACATTTTCCCCAGTAATGGATTGGTCATGGTGCTACACGTCTGTGGCTACCCAGATCGCCCGATTTAACACCAGTGGATTTTTGTGTAGGAAATAGATGAAAGACATAGTTTATGAGGACAAAGTCAATACACGTGAGGCATTAATTGCTCGCGTTAGGAATACAAGTCTAGACTTGACGCCAGCAGCACCTTAAACCTTAAAAAAAAGTTGCTAAGAAAAGGGCAGGAATTAGGCATAAAGTACGCCTCGTCTTGGTGGATTTCCAGTTTGTGTCGTGATAGGTGAGATCCAGCAGACAACTGCGAGCGGAAAGTGCTTCGGGCCCGATTGCCCCACAGTGGGCACTCGAGCTGATTTAAGCGGCCGGCAGAAAGGTCAGTGTACCGCGGTTAGCGGCGTTCCCGGCAAAGCGGCGCTCGGCGGCTGGCGATTGTGTGGGCGCGCTGGTCGCGTGGCGTCGCCGCCGCCGCCGCCGCCGCACTCCACTCTGGGCGCGTCTATTCTGGGCCGCCGGCTGACCCCTCACATTTCACGACACGCCACGCCATGCCACGGGAACGGCCACGCCGGCCGCGGGCCGCGGTGAAAACCGGAAAAGGCGGCAACCGCCGACACAGCGCCCGCGATGCGACTGGCCGCTCTGTGGGAGCCACGCCTGCTGCCTGCCCGCTCTTCATCTCCACTCCACTCCTCTCCGTCAGCTGCGACTGCCGCCCGTACTGTGATGGTTGGTCGCAGGAAAGACGACTAGCACACTCACACGACTACATAACGTAAATCGATGAGCGACCAGGCGTTTTAGACTGGTGTCAACGACTGTGCAGGCAGAAAATCCAGAGCGTTACGTAAACAGTACTTGCAGCAACGAGAGTGAAACGAACATAGGCGACGAATGACTCTGCAAACACTACAGGCGACAGCGGCACATGGAAAGATGGGCCGACGTCTAAAGTACTAACATAGGCATTGCTAGTTGTCACCGTAGGTGAGTCCTATATCCGTAGACAGGGAACACTACTGAACACTTCATTAAACAAAACACAGCGTTCTCATACATATAAGGGGCAGTCAAGTGACATGGAGGCAGATGAAAAAACTAAGAAGACAGTTTATTATTTCAAAAGTAATCGCCATAACTCTTAATACATTTATCCCACCGTGAGCCAACATGGTCTATACTTTCATAGAAAATTGTTTACGGTTTCCTGTGGAATCGTGCACCTCTTCGTCCCAAGTTTTTTCGACTACGCTGCTGAAGTTTCGCTGCGAAGCCATTA
Organism: Schistocerca cancellata; assembly: GCF_023864275.1. Classification (NCBI taxonomy): domain Eukaryota; kingdom Metazoa; phylum Arthropoda; class Insecta; order Orthoptera; family Acrididae; genus Schistocerca; species Schistocerca cancellata. The sequence goes on along the minus strand of NC_064633.1, from coordinate 490,025,132 downwards.
CACATCCTCCATACAGTCCCGATCTCTCCCCTTGCGATTTCTATGTTTTTGGAGTCCTGAAGAAAGACATTCGTCGCAGTCGATTTGTTTGGGACATAGAGATGCGCGTTTTGGTGCAATTACGGTTACGTAGGCAACCGCAAACATTTTTTTCCATAAGCCATATACCGTGTAGTCTTACAGTGGGATAAATGTTTTAACATCTGTGGCGATTACTTTTAAAGAAATGAACAGTTTACTTACTTTTATACATGTTTGGTTTTCATCTGGTTCTCCCATATACATACACATATTGTAGAGGTTTAAAGAGTCTAGGTTGGTAAAACTGTGAATAAGATCATAATTAGACGTGACTAGCGATAGTGACGTGTGCATCGCGAAAACAAGTGTACATTAGGCAGTAAGATTATATTGTAAGACAACAGAAGACAGCACACGCTGCTGTGTAGAATAGATGAAAAATAGAATGTAAACTGGATATAGCATACTCCATATAAGGACCAGAGACTGAAAGTATTGCTGAGGTCCTCGCCTCGGATGGCGAGTAGTAGTGGTAGTAGATTGGTCGATGTCTGCCCAAGAGCGAGAAGCTACACGTCTCCCCGAGGTACTCCCGTGTGGACAGTGGCATTCCATGAGGGGCGTTAAAACTAATCCAACATCATTTTTTCCTGACAGCATATTGGCTTTATTCAGTCTTCCAATACGCCGTATTATTCCCCACGGTTTGGCTACAAAGCCCTATTTTTTCAACACAATCTCCGTCCAATGTGACGGCCTTGCGCCACCTTACTGACATGGCCTGTATGCCTGAATGATACCGCTCTCCTAATCAACGTCGGAGCCAACGTTTTGTTGCATTAATACCTTCCCCATCATCCACGTACTGCTTCCCAAGGAGGGCATCTCCCATTGAGTCAAACCTATGGAAGGCGAAAGGAGCGAGATTCGAGCTGTATGGTGTATGAGGAAGATCAGTCCAGTGAAGGTTTGTGAGTATCTTCTTGGGTACACAAAGGTGTGAGGCCTTGCGTTGTCGTCGAGAAGGAGCAGTTCTTTGCATTTTTGTGTCGACGAACACGCTGAAGTCGTTTCGACAATTTCCTGGGGGTAGCACAATACGCTTGCGACTTAATCCTTGCAGGACGTCAAACGGAATAACCCCAGATTCCCAGAATGGCTCAAATGGCTCTGAGCACTATGGGACTTAACATCTGTGGTCTTCAGTCCCCTAGAACTTAGAACTACTTAAACCTAACTAACCTGAAGACATCACACACATCCATGCCCGAGGCAGGATTCGAACCTGCGACCGTAGCAGTCGCATGGTTCCCGACTGAGCACCTAGAACCGCGAGACCACCGCGGCCGGCTCAGAGTCCCAGAAGGCCGTCGCCATAACTTTACCGGCTGAGGATGCTTCTTCAGAGGATAGGTGATGTGGCGCCACTCCATGGATTGCCGTTTCGTATCCGGTTCGAAGTGATGAACCCATATTACATCGCTTGTGACGATATTCGACAAAAAAGTGCCACGATCAGCCTCGTAACGCGCAAGCAATTCCGCACGGGTGTACCTTCGTTACTCCTCCTGTTATGCAGCGAGGAGCCTAGCCGGCACACAGCTTTGAGTACCCCAACTGGTGAACGAGTGTGTCAGCGCTGCCAACAGAGGAGAGACGTTCAGCTGCACAGCGAGTTGTACCTTCGTTACTCCTCCTGTTATGCAGCGAGGAGCCTAGCCGGCACACAGCTTTGAGTACCCCAACTGGTGAACGAGTGTGTCAGCGCTGCCAACAGAGGAGAGACGTTCAGCTGCACAGCGAGGTGTTTCATTGAAATCCGTCGATCATCTCGGATGATAGTTTTCACACATTCCAAAATTGCAAGAGTCACAGCAGTGTGTGGCTGCCCTGCATCTGGGAGATCGGACAGGTTTACACGACTCACCGTGCTTTTGTTCACTACCAGGCCTCCGTAGACATCCTGCAAGCGCCTATGAAAATCTGCGATGTTCTGGTTTTCTGCCGAAAGAAATTAAATGGCAGCTCTCTGCTTGAAGCGCACCTCCGTTTCAGATGCCATTTTGAAGGCTACGAAAGGCGCCGCCATCTCTCAGAACTTGATGAAACTATAGGGGCTGAAACGGGAATATTCCACGATGTTCCACAACGAAAGCCACTTTTTTCGACCGTAATTGGCCGAGGAAAATAGGATTGATTCACTTATTGAACGCCCTTCTTATAAATTTAAACTATTTTCAATCATTCTACTTTCCTATCTTTTTTATACTTATTGCTAATTTTTAAACAATTTCCTAATTAGTCTTACGTTTCCAAGTATTTAAAGCCTGAGCGTATATTACAGTACAGAGAAACCAAATAACCTTCATTTCATGTACATATTAAAATTGTGAAAATACGACATGATAAACAGGATGATGATGTTTGGTTTGTGGGGCGCTCAACCGCGCGGTTATCAGACCCGAACCAATTCCCAACCTTTGCTCAGTCCAGTCTCGCCACTTTCATGAATGATGATGAAATAAATGATGATGGCAACACAAACATCCAGAAACCCTGACCCAGTCGGGAATCGCACCCGGGACCCCGTGCTCGGGAAGCGAGAACGCGGACGAGCACGAGCTGCGGACGTGATCAGCAGAAGGCAGCAAATAAAAGTAAGTAAATCATCCTCTGTGAACGCGCTCCTTCTGGACAACTCTGACGCTGAGAGCGCCTGCCAGTCGATGCCGCATTCGTGGTTCCCTGTGTGTGCTGTGCTGTACATCTACACCTGCAGACGTACTGTGCAAATCCTTGTGAAGTGCATGGCAGGGGGTACTTAGCATTGTGCCACATGTTTTGGGTTCTTCCCGTTATTATTGCGAATGGAGAGAGGGAGAACGAGTGCTTAAATGCGTTTGTTAGTACTGTAATTAGTCTAATCATAACTTCACGGCCCGTAGGGGAGTGATACATGGAAGATGTAGTGTAGTCAAGGAGCCCTACTTAATGGTGATTATTGGAAATTTTTTAGCAGGCTTTCAAAATGGTTCAAATGGCTATAAGCACTATGGGACTTAACATCTGAGGTCATCAGTCCCCTAGAAGGCTTTCGCGAGATAGTTTACGTCTGTCTAAAGCCATCTGCCAGTTCAGGTTCTCCAGTGTGACGCTCTCCCGTGGCTTTAGGTAACCTGTCACTGTATCTCCTACCCTTCTTTTCATAAGTTCAATGTCCCTTGTTAGTCATATTTCGTATGGGTTCCGTATACCTGAACAGTATTCTGAGATGGGATACATAAGCGTTTCGTAAGCAGCCTCTTTTGTCGACCGACCGTATTCTACGAATTAACCCAAGTCCAACGACTGAACCTATGTGATTGTACCATTTCGTATGCCTTCATATTGTTACATCCAGGTATTTGTATGAGTTGGTTGATTCCTCTTTGCTACTCATTGATATTGTGGTCATATGACTCTTATACGTTTTTTGAAGTGCACAGTTTTACATTTGTGAACATTTAAAGCAAGCCATTAAACTTTGCGTCAGTCCTGTGGAACTCTCCAACCCACTTCTGTGTCTCAGCGTACCATCGTTTCCGACACCTAGCTCTCACATCGTTTTCTTATCAACTCTGTTGTCCCTTCCGCTGGAATAAACAGGAGCAATGTATAGGCTGGTACCCAGGTTGACAAGTTCGGTCTTGCCAAAGGCTCTCGTATTTAATGTCATGCTCGCACCTTTTTCACGCGCTTCCAACGCCCCTTCTCGCCCATTTCGATTAGCAGAGCAAAGACATTTATCTGGTAAGAGGCACTCGTACCAGTTGCGTTTTTGTTCTCACGTCTTTCCATTAATATTACACATCTGTAGTTTCCATCTGATTTCTAACGGTAGATCTAGCCGTTCTTATCTCGAATTTTATTCCAGCTGTTTAAGCTGCACGCTTCTTCACCGCATTCAGAGTACAATTGTCACAACTATACAACAGCATAACCACCGTCATCCCTTGACATAGTTTTAATTGTGTGTCATTTCTTGTTTCGTTTCTAAGTTTTCTGTTTGCAATGCCACACAGCATTTCAACTATTTTTAATATATATATCAGGTCTTCATCTGGATTGTAGGAAATCAAGCATCCTAAGTGTTATAACGAGGAATAACACAATAAATGTATCACCGTTCTACGGTTTACTGATACAACACTGATACAAATAATTCTGTTATCAACCGCCAAGTCGCAGCTGTACACTTTATGGAACATTATATGAATTGATGGTGGTTATACCAATGTCCAGGAAATGCAGAATTCTGGTGAAATAACCAGTCCGCTGTCTTATTAAACCTAGTGAACGTTGAAGTCCAATTTCCAGCGTAGCATTCGGATTCGAAGTCTAGAGCGCAGCCAAATCAACATCGAATAGCAGGTCCACCGAAGGGTAGCACTCCAGAGTTGTGGAGTAGAACATAGCATGAGAGAACACGTTTCAAGGCGTCAATAGCGGCGTTAAATAAGGCTCAGTAGTTAATGGAGCCGGCGGCTGGGGTCGCTGTATATTCTGGGCGACCAATCGCTGTGGTTTGAAGCGCGCACGACGGCGGCCTGCTATGTTAGTAGCGGGCCGCACACGGAGAAGTGCGGCCAGCGATGCATTTCTCGGCCGCGCCTAATGGAGCGCGCTCCTGCTCGGTGCGGAGCTTTAATAGGGGTGGATACCGCAGTAGGTAGTTAAGTTTGCTGAGGTGTTCGATTGTGGTGTTTCAGTTACAATCATTGAACAAACAGGGTACTCTTCCTTGAATGCCATTAATTTCCATTTGTTACAGGAATCACTAGCTCGTAATTCAACTGAGTTCAAGAGTTGTTATGTGGCCAATCAAATCGTGCGTGAGTCTAGTTGGCTGGAAGAATGATCTGATGATTAGGAAATAAATTTTTGAAGTGCGAAAATCCTCAGCCCTGATAAATTCCATTCAGCCAATCACTCGTTCGCGCAACTCCATTACTGAAGTATTCAGTTCCGTTGTATGATCCCAGCTATACCACCACTAGCTATTTGGTGCAACTATCGTATCGCTTTCACACCTTGCATTAAGGCTTCAATAACATTCAAACACAATGACGCGGGCTGATTATTTTATTGTACTTCAATTCTTAAAACTGCTTGCAACAGACCAGAGGAGATATTTGCGGAACGAATATTCGCTGATCGATCGTGGCGTAGAGTGCTAAACACACTGGACTCCCTTTCAGCACGAATATGTTCCAAATGCACGTCCCACCGTCGTGATTTCGATTTTCCTTGCATTCCCTTAATCGCTTGAGGAAAATGCCGAGGTAGTTCCTCTGCAGAAATTACCAGTAGACATCGCTACCGTACTCTGAAATTTTGTGCAATAGTTGACTTTACATGTCAGTAACACATTCATTTCAACTAGCAAGATATACTAGAGTGCAAAGAGTACTTTGCGTCGTGGCAACACTGTGTAGATTGAAATGTGGAAGCACGTCACGTTTATGGCTCGCGATTTCTTGACTCCCTAGCCGGCCTGCAGTATCCCGTATAGTTCTGACAGCGTAATGAGTCGGGCGAAGCACACGCTGTTGGATGCCGTGATGCGGTGCTGGATCAGTGGCTGGGAACACACGAGCGGACCCTTTGCGCCGGCCACGTTATTACTATTATTTTTTATTATTGTTAATAAATCATTATTACTACGGAAAGCCCAAAGATCCCGCCTGTGTATTCCATCTCCGAGACTCTGAATTGGCCAGCCAAGTCCTTATTCGCAGTACACACACTCAGACTTAAATTTGACTTTAAGTACGACAGTTTTTTTGAGACTTTGGCATGATTCCAAGTTCAAATTATTTCCGTTTCTGCAAAAATATGACACTTATTTTGCATGACAGTTTAAAGAGATTGCAGCATCTGTAAGAAGAGAAAAAAGGGAAGGCCGAAACAGCAAATAATTGTGATGTGGGCTGGGAGCTGAATGTGGCACCTAGATCCGCGGCTGCGGAGAACAGTGGAAGGAGCTGCTCGACACAGCGCGTGCAAGATCAACCAAGAGCTGGAGCGCTGCACCATGAAACTCGGTTCCCACGTGTTTTGCCATACTGGGCTGCGTCTCGTCAGCTTGCAGAGACTGGCTGACACGAAACCACCAAGTGGCTCAGCGAGTGTAGTGTCTTACCCCATCCAACAATTGTGAGGCAGGAATGGTAGGACAGGAGACTAAGATTTAACGTTCCGCTGACGACGACTTCATTGGAGAACAATCTTGGATCTGGGAAGGAAACTGGTCGTGCACGTGTGTTAATCAGCTTAGAGAATCCACGGTAAAACTACATCAGGATGGCAGAACGGGGATTTGAACCCCAATAGTTCCAAAGTGAGTCCAGTGTCATACTATTGCGACATCTCGCTCGATAACTACTTCAAGACAGTCCAATCTACCCTGGAGAACACAGTGAAAATTAAAAGTTTGTGTTGCACGCCATTAGGTATGTAACGTTTTTGCTTCACCCTATTTACCTTCCCAGTGCCATTCAGTATCATTACTTTCGGTACTCGATCTGCGTATCTAATCTTTACCGTTCTTCTCTAGTACCACATTTCGCCGTAAATACGAGACATCATATCCAGGCGGACGATACAGTGTCTGGCGAAAGGCGTGTGACATCGAGGTTACAGATGCCTGGCACGCGCAGTGTTCTATTTCGTGGGCGACGTCTCACTTGCTACTGTTGAGCGCCTCCTTCCCCTGGAATCTTCTCCGGAGCCATTAAAGGGAAGGGCCACATTCAGCTCCCGACCCTCGTCGCAGTCGCGGTGGTAGCCTTCTAATTTGCTCTTTCGTATTGTCACTTTTCGTTCCCTTCAGACGGATTTATCTGAAAATAGATCTCATATTTTCAGATGTTACTTGCTATTACGCATGGTCCACTGAAATAAAAGAATTTCGAAATGTTACAACCGTCTGTTCGTATGCATCGTTTTTCCATTCCCGTTCGTGTATTTTTCCCTTTCCATTCTTCTCCCATCCGAGCTTTTCCTTCGTTTTTAATGATCTAGTCATCGACAGGAAGTTAAATCTTCCTCTCATTATTTCTGCTACCACGTCGTTGCAAATTTCAATGTTAAGCCAGTTGTTGTTCACCTTTTTTATTTCTCTATGTTTATCCGTAACCGATATTCCCGCCAGCGACATGTCATGGATTGCGCGGCCCCTCCCTCCGGAGATAGAGTCCTCCCTTGGGCATGGGTGTGTGTGTTGTTCTTAGCATAAGTTAGTTTAAGTTAGTCTAAATAGTGTGTAACACTAGGGACTGATGACCTCAGCAGTTTGGTCCCTTAGGGATTCACACACATTTGAACTTTTTTTTTCGCTATTCCGTACTAACAAAGCTTTCTGTCCATTTCATTCAACAGGTGATCTAAGTCTTCCGCGCGTCTGGCCAAGACGAACACGTTTTTTGCAAATCTTAATATTTGTACCTGTTCCTCTTGCTCTTTGTTCCTCTTCTTCGACGTACAAGTTGAACGGCAGTCGAGATACACTATGTGATTAAAAGTATCCGGATACCCACAGACACATACGTTTTTCATATTAGGTTCATTGTTCTGCCACCTGCTGCCAGGTACTCCATATCAGCGACCTCAGTAGTCATTAGACATCGTGAGAGAGCAGAATGGGGTGCTCCGCAGAACTCACGGACTTCGAAAAATGGTTCAAATGGCTCTGAGCACTATGGGACTTAACATCTATGGTCATCAGTCCCCTAGAACTTAGAACTACTTAAACCTAACTAACCTAAGGACATCACACAACATACTTCGAACGTGGTCAGGTGATTGGATGTCACATGTGTCATACGTCTGTGCGCGAGATTTCTACACTCCTAAACATCTCTAGATCCACTGTTTCCGATGTGATAGTGATGTGGAAACGTGAAGCGACACGTACAGCACAAAAGCGTACAGGCCGATCTCGTATGTTGACTGACAGAGACCGCCGACAGTTGAAGAGGGTCGTAATGTGTAATAGGCAGACATCTGTCCCGACCATCAAACAGGAATTCCACACTGCATCAGGATCCTCTGCAAGTACTATGACAGTCAGGCGGGAGGTGAGAAAACTTGAATTTCATGGTCGAGCGGCTGCTCATAAGCCACACATCACACTGGTTAACGCCAAATGACGCCTCGCTTGGTGTAAGGAGCGTAAACATTGGACGATTGAACAGTGGAAAAAAGTTTTGTGGAGTGACGAATCACGTTACACAATGTGGCTATCCGATGGCAGGGTGTGGGTATGGCGAATTCCCGGTGAACGTCATCTGCTAGCGTGTGTAGTACCTACAGTAAAATTCGGAGGCGGTGGTGTTATGGTGTGGTCGTTTTTTCCATGGAGGGGACTTGCACCCCTTGTTGTTTTGTGTGGGACTATCACAGCACAGACCTACATTGATGTTTTAAGCACCTTGCTTCCCACTGTTGATGACCAATTTGGAGATGACCAATTCGGAGATGACGATTACATCTTTCAACACGATCGAGCAACTGTTCATAATGCACGGCCTATGGCGGAGTGGTTACACGACAATAATATCTATGTAATGAATGGACTAGCCTCCACAGAGTCCTGACGTGAATCCTATAGAACACCTTTGGGATTTTTTGGAACGCTGACATCGTGCCAGGCCTCAGCGACCGACATCGATACCTCTCCTCAGTGTAGCACTCCGTGAAGAATGGACTGCCATTCCCCAAGAAACATTCCAGCACCTGACTGAACGTATGCCTGCGAGAGTGGAAGCTGGTTAAGGGTGGGCCAACACCATACTGAATTCCAGCATTACCGATGGAGGGCGCCACGAACTTGTAAGTCATTTTCAGCCAGGTATCCTGATACATTTGATCGCCCCGCCTTTGGTCCCTTTTAACACGAACTCTTATCCCACAGAGTTTTCAATTAGGGATAGGACTCATTTTCTACACTATGAAAAGTATACACAATTATCGCGAGAAACTCGTCATGTACAGAACAGCTGTAAATTGAAACACTAAGGGACTATATAGTTATGTTCAATTACTTTGCGCCTTTCCGTTTTTTCTCCTTGTGTACCATAGACGATCCCTCCCGTCATGAACTCTCGTATGAGGTACGTCTCTATCCAGTGCTTAGTCTAATATTTTTCAAAATTTGAGTCGCAGTTGCTGTACATACGACTGCCCAGTGCTGTATTTCGAGTTGACGCTGTTGCCTCTTATGTAGTTTACTGAACATGTAAAACTTTCTACATGTTTTGCTCGCAGTTGTACTTGGTACTAATTGTTGCCACAACTGCCTCATGGTCATTGATACCAGCTTCAGTGCGGACGTCCCCAGAAAGGTCAGGTTTTTCTGTTCACATTAGGATGTCAGTGTAACTTCGTGCACGTACATACCTTTACGGGTATGTAAATTATTACGCTTTGAATTCTCTGTGATAGGTAGAACGACCATTGCTAATGTTAGTGTTGTTCATGTTTAGTGTTGTTACTAGGCCTGGTAGGTTATGTAAAAGGCGAGAACAATGAACAATGTCAGCTGTTGAGTGATCACTGTGAAGGACGCGGAGATACCACGTAGTCGTCTGAGACAGCGTTATTAGCTGCCGAGAGAGTTTGCAAGGCGCCTCATTGCGGATTTCCACTTGGCTGGCTGCTTCAATTGTGCAGCATCCAGATTTATGGGGCATTCGCATGTGACCGTGTCCCAGTGTTGGACTGCATGGGGAGCGTGAGGGAAGGCATACTCGTCGTCAAGGTTCCAGTGGACCACGTCTGACCACCACGAAGGTGGATGATTGTCTTCTGCACCAAGTACATCGTAACGTGTTCATATCTGCACCTGCTATCCGAGAACAAGTAATACATTCACAGCAACATTCTGTGTCATGCCGCACCGTTGGTCGGAGCCCAGGAGCAGCCGGACACAAGTGATTGACTCCCTGCCACGTTCCATGTAATCCAGCACCGTTGATAAGGGACTAGCGTCAACCGGACAAGGGAAATACCGCCCCATGCTTAGGCTGCCGTTAACACCACAACAAAAATGGCTCTGTTCGAAGTTTTGTCCTCAGTAGGAAACATGGACTATTGATGAATGGCGTCGCATTCTGTTCAGCGATAAATCGCGGTTCTGCACTAGCGCGGATGTCAATCGTCAGCGAGCTTGACGGCTGTCAGCTACAACTGTTGTGGGCCAACTTGCGTCATGCCATGATACAACGGCTTTATGATGATGACGTTTCGTTTGTGGGGCGCTCCACTGCTCGGCCATCAGCGCCCGTACAAAGTCCGAATTTTTACAAACTCCAATTTTTCAGACAATCCATTCGAGCCACTGTGACGAATGATGATGATGATGATGATGATGATGATTGTGGTGGTGGTGTTGGTGGTGGTGAAATGATGAGGACAACAGAAACAGCCAGTCCTCGGGCACAGAAAATCGACAACCCGGCCGGGTATCGAACCCGGGACCCCGTGATCCAGAGGCACGCTAGCCACTAGACCACGAGCTGCGGACAATGGCTTCATGGCGCCCTTCCCAATCGAGCCAGTGCATGCATACAGGTCAGAGGGGCCCTACAACATAGCGATCAGTCGACTCATGTTTTTTACAAATTTGACTCCTTTTGTAATCAGTGAAATAAGGTCACATTCCTTCTCAACCCGTAAAGCTTCATTTCGTTTCATCTTCTCCTTCTCGGTGCTAAACTACACTGAGGGAAAGAAATCGCAACACCAAAAAATAATTTATGTAGAATAATGAAAGTTCCAGAATACGTTTGTCTATGTAACATATTTAAGTGATTAACTTTGCAATGTCACGGGTTAGTGTAAGTGCATTTTGTTGTAGAGGTGCTGGATGTCATTTTGTGGAATGGAGTTGCATGCGTGTTTCATTTGCCTAGTCAGAACAGGGACGGTTGAGACTGGTTGTGGATGACGCTGGGTTTGTTATCCGATGATGTTCCGAATGTGCCCTATTGGAGACAGAATGGATGATCGAGAAGGCCAAGGCAACATGTCGATACTCTGTAGAGCATGATGGGTTATTCTGTTGCGAACATCCCCTGGAAAGATGTTAATGAATGGCAGCGCAACGGGTCGAATTACCAGACTGGCGAACAGATTTGCACTGAGGGTGCTCGGGGTAACCACGAGAGTGCTGCTGCTGTCATACAAAATCGCACCCGAGGCCCTAATTCAAGGTGTAGGTCCCGTGTGTCTAGCACGCAGACAGGTTGGTTGTGGGCTCTCACCTGGCTACTTCTAAGCGACACGCAGCCATCACTGGCACCGAGGCATAATGAGATTCCATTACAAAACACAAAGACCGTCAGCCTGCCCTCCATTAAACCCTCGCCTGCCAGCACTGAAGTCTGGAGGTCAGTGGAATGCACATTACAACCGATTTAGAACAGTTCGTTGCGTCACTGTGGCGCCAACTGCTGCTGAATGCAGTAGGATGTGCCAGACCCATGCGCCGAAGACGATGATCTTCCCTCTCGGTAGTGCCAAGTGGCCGTCCGGAGCCCAGTCTTGCAACCGTACATTCCCGTGACCATCGCTGCCAGCAAGGAAAGTCCAGCTTCTCGTAGCTCTATTACACGACCTCGTTCAAACTCAGCGAGGTGCTGATAATGGCGTCTTTGTTGCCTTTTGACTAACGTCAACTCATCACGTCGAATCTCAAAGGTAACTAATGCTCACGACAGTTACAGCGCGTATTTAAAGCAAAGCTGATTTGCATCCTCATAGCGCCACTCTCATGCGTCTGGCGCGAATTTTGAAACGAGATCATCTTTCAGATGTAGAAACCCACCTACCAACTTCCGTTTATGCCTCACAGCTCCTTCTTGGTGCTGCAGTTTGTTTCTGTTAGTGTATTTTTGTCAGGCAGTGTCTTGTTGTCACGAGTGAGCTTCCAAACTACGTAACCGGCGCAAGCCTCTGAAACTTACTGAGGTCAACGGGTAAGGAGCAGTCGCGATATGGCCACACTGGTTGCGGAGGCTGGTAAGCGGTAGCGGCCCGAGAGCTGGCGGTGTCAGCGACAGCTGCGGCGGCATTTAAAGAGCAGTTGTGCTAGGGCTGGGCAGATGCGTGTCGTGGCGTGGCCGGCGGCACGTGGCGCGCGGCGCGACGCGACGCCCGTGTGACGTGATCGATATGCTGTTTGTGCAGCGCGGTGACGTCAGCCGATCCAGCGGCGCGGGCGCGGGCGCCAGAGCGCAGCCGAGCCGGCGTCTGGAGGAGCACTGGCCGCGACCGCCGGCCGCCCGCCGCCGCCTCGCCTCGGCTGCCGCGCTCGCTTGGCGCCGGCCGCCGGCTTTCCCACACCGTAGCCTGACCGCTTTAGGGGAACATTCTCACCCGCTTGTAAATAAAATTCTTTCTGAATTTTCTCGAACTTTTATCCTCCGCAAGTGATTAAACGCACTCGTACACGAGCTTTCAAACGCGTGCTCTTCGGCCTTTGTCAGGTGATGACAGTGTACGAGGTGTACTCGTCTGAGAGGCCGTGGATATATAACCACCTGATTTGGCTGGAAGATCGCGAAAGATTTTGTTATTTTTCGTCGCCACGAGACAATATATTCGTACAAAATTTTTTCATTTATCTTTCCAGCATAAGATCACGCATAGTGTCATTACTGTTTCAAACTTCTTAGAAAGTCGTCATCAAATTTAGTGAAAAAAGAGACATCGAAATGCGAAAAAAAACGTTGTTTCAGATACTACCGATCCGTCTTCACACCTACTAAAATTGCAAAAAAAAAAAAAAAAAAAGGTTCAAATGGCTCTGAGCACTATGCGACTTAACTTCTGAGGTCATCAGTCGCCTAGAACTTAGAACTAATTAAACCTAACTAACCTAAGGACATCACACACATCCATGCCCGAGGCAGGATTCGAACCTGCGACCGTAGCGGTCGCTCGCTTCCAGGCTGTAGCGCCTAGTACCGCACGGCCACTCCGGCCGGCACTAAAATTGCACATTTTTCATATGGGTTTCATTTTATTCATTTAATACATAGTATGTGCATCTTCGTCTGATTTCCGCTTACATCAGGAAGCGTCGTCTGCATGCACATTTTCTAAGTAACATTGGCACTGAGCTTTTGGGCGAATTTCAGTTGGACATGCAGCACTACGCACTTCGTGACGTAAAACACGACAAAATATCGCACCACTAACGTGCATAACGTAAATAAACATTCAAAAGGACCATGATGCACACCACATCACTGTGGTGGTCAAACCAATCAAACCAGCCTGTGGCTGATGACTGCTCTACCCGAGTTGACAGTGCAATTAGGTACCTCTGTCGCTGTCTGCGTTGTCGATTTCTTTAGCGTTCAATAACAATAGCTTTAAAACTTGTGAAATACTGAAACTATCATCCACATAGAAAGCCTCCTACATCGATGGTCAAAGATCTATAGTACGTATGTTTTCATTATGCGCAGTAACATCTGGAACCCAGGCGCGACGTCACAGTCGTCTGAGTAATCAGCTGCCGAAAGATGTGTTCCCTAAGATACTGGCTATATAGATAATTATTATAACAGTATGTTTCGAAACCACACTCCCTGAATACACCACAGCGTTGTGTTTTCAGTAGTGTTTAGCGATGAGACTTATGATCTTTTTTCCGTTTACTTTACGAAATGCTATTTCTATTTTTTTCGGCTGTGGATTTGTTTCTTGAAGTTTCTTCCATTCTTACAACAAGAAACCTTCAATAATAAATACTGCGTGTTCACGACGTGCGATTAATATCAATGGTCGATACCCGATAAACGTGTTGGTGGATGATTTGGCGGTGTTGTCAGTCATGTCTTGTGTTAATTTAACCACCACTGAATGTCGTTCAGTTAGCCAAATTATACGGCATAAAGAATTCATTTCATTTTCTAAACTAATATAAAATTTGATATCCACTGAGCGACTTTCATACATTGGGCCTTTAGGGCGGCAGGGAACTCCACAGGTGTTACCGAACGAAATGGCGCATTGGTTAAGGAACGGGACAGCCGCTGGAAGTAGCGGGATGATATTTGCAGCGCAATTCACAGCTAGACTTCCCGTGCTTCCCCTAAATCGGTAAAGGTAAACGTCCACAGGTTTGTTCTGGAAGTACACGCGTGACAACTACTTCAATTCCAGTCCCATCCGAGAGTGCATACCGTCTCTAATAACATCGTTGCTGACAGGTGTTGAACCTCCATCTTGCTTCACATTTTCGCAACTTTCTTCAATAAAGTAATTCTAGGACAGCGGATATAATTTATTTGTAATAATGTCCAACAAATGCGCCCAGTGGTTTTAAAACTGATCTTCGCCGGAAGAAATGCATTGTTTCGGGAGAACCTCCGTTGCATTTGGAAAGAACAGACTGATGCCAGTGGTAAGTTGACGCTTCATTTCTACCCGACCATCATGTTCGGATAGCTCAATTAATAAACCGTTGTCTGCGAAAAGCTGTTGTCTGGACTCGAGTACCCACGTGGCATACAGTTTCAATTTATCGCGTATAACCATCTTTTTTTTTAGTATCAGTTGTACTTATCTCCTCTTTTTTCAGGACCCTTCCAACTGAAAGTCACCGACCTGCAGCAGATATAAGGACTAGAGTGTTATCCGAGACACATTATGGGGCTATGACAAATAATTTATAGCGTGAAAAAAGTGCGATCGAACTTCGGGACACTTTCCTGACGCACTGAAGAAGGAAACATGTAATACGGATATGGGTCCGGGAATCCTTTGTTCCCATCTTACGAGGGAACTGTCCAACTCGATATACAGGAAGAATACACCGAAAGAAACACGGCATTAAAATTTTGGCCGCTAACACACACTGGAAATATTTCTAAAACTGTTGAAAATTGCAAAATTCGTAACTCGTCGTGTGGCTGGAGAAAAGGTCACCCCTACCGTAGTTGTAGCAGACAGAGCATGCGCAACACAGCAGACATACATCCTCTGCTAACTACCCATCGGTAAACAGATAACACGGCGCAACTTGAACGTAATTTATAAAGTGAATTTGTTTCCGTTGATAGTTCCTCCGATACAGTTGTTCACAGTTACTGTTCTCTCGAATTTACAACTCATTTAATATTCGTAATAATTATCAGTTGCCTTTGCGGTATCGGTAAGTATTAACAGCGGAGATAAAACTTAATTAATTTTATTTTTGTTTTCTTGGTATATACTTGCATCTGTCTTTGTACATGTTCAGAGTTTCACAGTAATGATGAATCCAATTAATGTTCCCGATCTTGCAAAAATGAAGTATGAAGGATATGGTATGCAGTCGAAGTCACATACTTCTCCTGAAGACCTATCTATGTGTTATTTACTAGTTAATTTCTTGGACATTCATTCGAATGATGTCGACATTTCGTTAGACACATGAAACTACTCTGACGGTTCCGTGAATTGTGATTCGAACCATGAATGTTGTGCTAATTTAAGTCCAGAGCAAAAATAGAGTACCTTCCTAGCCCAAAGAAAACATGTTCCGTAACAGCTTTTAGCGATAAATGAAACGCATGAGAAAATTTGAACGTGAATTGTATGAATGGAGGAAAGATTTACAAGAAGTTTGAAATATATCCCAAATAAAACTTGCAAATGTGTGAAACAAAAACTATTCGAAAGATTTAGAACTGCTCGTGAGAGTGAATGCACCGATACTAGAGGAGATCTAGATTATGCCGTATTTTACGAATTGCAAGTAAAATAAACATTACTGATTTCCAAGCGTCTTCAACTAGTTAAACATATGCAGCAAATCATACGGAAAAGAAAACCGCAATATTACGAGTTTTACTTCAAGTAAACGTGTATACTGTAGAAGGCGACATTAATGGACAATACTATAGAGAAATTCGTAGTTGACTTGCTCCAGTTATTTTCTGAAGTGCTTTTTATAATGCCAATCGAACTGCGTGCAAACCGGATTTCATCGTTTCGATCGAAAAAAAAAGACAGTTTCACTTGTGCAGTCGATGAATGCTACGTCATATTCGCATAAAGACTGTATCAGTGGATTACCGTTTTCGCAACTTTATATCTATCTTCATGAACATCACAGCAAATTTGGACTAAAAATTAAAAATCAGATTTTTTTGCAAAAGTGTAACAGTATTTTGCAAAAAAAGTAACAGAATTAAGAAAAATGAGAAAGAATAATTTTCAGTGCTACAGTCAAAATGCCTTTGTACCATTTACAGACAATAATTCATAGCTTTTGTTAGACTGTTGGCTAGACATAACGACACCTCTGTCTTTAGGAGGACGACAAAACGACTTAATGTAATCTGGTTTCCACCCGGAACTAATTGTATGCTTCAGCCTCTCGATAAAGAAAATGATTGTTTTCGTTATCCAATATTATGCTTCACATGTTTGTAATGACTGCAGCAAATAAACAAGAGACTGTTGCATCGTTAGTAAAATATACGTTTTCATAAATTGCCATAAGAACTGTGCTGCAGGTATTGTTATAGAATATTTCCTGTCGACAAATTAAGGTCCCAGTTGATGTAAGTCGTCTGTAATGTAACATCATAGACTGCCATGATTTTCTTTCCTGTGCTAGTCACTTGTGTAATAACTACATCTGCAACAGTTTAGCTGTCGATATGACCTGCAAATTATTCAAAAATTGATCATTTGAGACATTTTTGGTGTGGACAAGTGGTTGAAATTCGTGTGTGTTCTTCGTGCGGCAAAAATTACTAACTTTAACATTTAAGAAAAAAAAATAATTGTAGCTAAAATTTTGATAGTGCGTTCCTTCGGCGTATTCTTCCTGTGTGAAAAAATTCAGGGTAGGAGTCGACATGTCGGATTGAACGATTCCCATGTTGGATTTCATTTTTTTTTACAACTCTTCATAATACGGTATTCAAATGTGTGTGAAATCGTATGGGACTTAACTGCTAAGGTCATCAGTCCCTAAGCTTTCACACCACTTAACCTAAATTACCCTAAGGACAAACACACACACACACACCCATGCCCGAGGGAAGAATCGAACCTCCGCCGGGACCAGCCGCACAGTCCATGACTGCAGCGCCTGAGACCGCTCGGCTAATCCCGCGCGGCTCAGAATACAGTAGTCACTAGAAACATCCAGGTAGGGAGGCGTACGACACGAAACACTTTTTCTTACGTAGAATGTTCAAAATGTCCTATTTCTTACGCTTGATGGAGTTTATTGTTGTAGGAAGAGGTAGACTAGTTCTGTGGTCTAACATATGTTCTCAGGACGTAAATCCATGAGATTTTAATTTGTGTTGGTATTTGAAAACTCTTGTGTATCGAACCTCGGCACAAGATGCAGTATGTCTTCGTGTACATATTGTGGAAGGCTCAGAAGTCAAACGCAGTACTCTCGTCGCGTCCGAGAATGAATGGGACGACGGGTTGATACATACTGAGCTTCCAAAAGTGATGGGATACCCCTTGATATCGTGTGGGACTTCCTTTTGCCCGGCATAGTGCAGCAATTGCACGTGGCACAGACTCAACAAGTCGTTGGAAGTCCCTACAGACATATTGAGCCATGCTGCCTCTAAAGGCGTCCTCAATTGCGATGTGTTTCCGGTGCGGGATGATGTGCGCGAACTGACCTCTCAATTGTTTCCCGTAAACGTTCGGTATGATTCTTGTCGCGCGGTCTGGCTGGACAAATCATCCGCTCTAATTGTCGAGAATGTTCTTCAAACCAGTCGCGGACAGTTGTGGCCCGGTGACATGACATCGTTGTTTGGGAATATGAATGGCTTCATATGATCTCAAAGTAGCAGAACAATCAGTGATCGGTTGAGTTGGACCAGAGAACCCAGTCCGTTCCACGTAAACACAGCGCACACCATTGTGGCGCCACCACCAGCTTGCACAGTGTCTTATTGATAACTTGGATCCACGGTTTCATGGAGTTCGCGTCACACTCAAAGCCTACCATCAGCTCTTACCAACTGAAATCAGCACTCATCTGATCAAGTCACAGCTTTCCAGTCGTCAAGGCTCCAACCGATATGGTCACGATCGCAGGAGGGGCGTTGCAGGCGATGTAGTGCTGTTAGCAAAGGCACTCGCGACGGACGAAAGCTACTATAGCCCATTAACGCCAGATTTCACCGCAGTGTCCTAACTGATACGTTCGTCGTACATCCCTCATTGATTTCTGCGGTGATTTCACTCAGTGTTGCTTGTCTGTTAGCACTGAGAACTGTACTCAAACGCTACGGCTCTCTGTCATTAAGTGAAGGCCTTCGGCCACTGAGTTGTGCGTGGTGAGAGGTAATGCGTGATATTTGGTATGCTCGGCACACTCGTGACACTGTGGATCTCGGAATATTGAATTCGCAAACGATTTCTGAAATAGAATATCCCATGCGTAGCTCCAACAACCATTCCGCATTCAAAGTCCCATCGTGCTGCCACAATCACATCGTAAACCTTTTTATGTGAATCACTTGTTACAAAAGACAGCTCCGCTGTAGCACTCCCGTTTTATACTTCGTGTACACGATACTACCATTTGTTTATGTGCATATCGCTATACGTTGACTTTGTCACCTCAGTATATGTTGTAACGATACAAGTATCATTACCACCTTGTATAAACTGTTTCATTTCAATAATATAGAATTTTTGCGTAACTGGTTATTGTAAGTATCAGCCGTGCACAGCTAGATAGCAATATATAGAAGGCAGTGAGGTGTTACAGCAAGCACAGTATGCTTGTGCCATCTAGCGGTAGCAGCGATAAAATGAGCTCACCTAGCAGCTAGATAGATAAATTAGCACTCTTAAATCGTAGATATATTTTTGAACTTTACTTTTTAAATAGTGAATTGTGTACCTTGACTTTAGTTTTAATACACAAGGAACTTCAACGCGAGAGGGTTTTGGCGGCAAAAGTTCCTCTTTTTTTACTCGCTAGAACGTTCTCTAAGTAGAAGTGGAAGGCAGTCTCGAGAGACGTGTGAAATGGTGAACACTTAAATTACGTTGTGGTGTTAAATTTAGCATAATTGTTGTAGAAGCCTCGGATGGACGAGATAAAGTTGCTATTATTGATTCTGCAGTGTTTTAACCAGCTGTTACCCAAGGAAGAATAAGTGGCTGTATATATTTTATGGGCCAGTTCGAAGTTGTATGCCGGCTTATGGCATGCATTCCGTTGCAGCAAGATCTTTTGTGCTGGCCAAGTATGACGATACTTCGACATCTGAGCCACAATGAAAATCTACACGTTCATCATACTGTAGCAATTCTCGTTAGAGGTTAAAAGCAGTGCTCACCACCTTTGAAAAGACTTAAGTATGTTTTTTATACTAGGGCGGCGTGGTGTAAAAGTCATCACCTTCTTTCTCTCTTTGTGATGTTATTTGAGCTGGTTATAAATATAACATGTTCTAACTTTCCATTCCTGGCATCAATGAGTGAAACATCACAGTGTTGCCAAAGAATTTTACCAGCTATTTAGCTATAAATATTACTACAAATTGGAAGCAGTTTTGCAGAAGAATACACCAGAAGGTACTGTGTAATTTTTCTTAACTAGAAAAACACTGTGGTGGCATTTCAATGTGTTAGTGCTAACTGTGTGTTCCCTAAAATTAATGTACTTTGAAGGGTTGTAGAAAACTAGTTCGACAATGGTCGTTCAGTAAATAATGCCTAAATTTTTTTTATTTATTTGCATTTACATCCGTTAATATAGATACATATAGATAAACGTTCTCATAGGTAGTTCAGATTTTATGTTTATTCTGTATCTGTGCGAAGTTACAAACAATTCCTACTGATAGCAGAGCACTAGTGAAATATCGAAGTGGTGTCTACGCAAAGCATTAACTACAAGCAACGTGCTGTAATTGATTTCTTGGATACGGAGAAAGAAACCTCGGTGAATATCCATAATCGTATGCTTGCAGTGTATGGTAAAGGTGCAGTTTGTAGGAGTACTTTTTGCCCATGGGTAAGGAGAGTTAAAGCACGAGGAAAAGCAGAAACTGAGCTCCATGACCGGCGCTGTTAGGAATGTCCTGTCACAGCCTCATCCTTGCTACAGCACGGACCTGCCACTCACGGACTCGCAAATTGTTTGGGCTCCGAAGTGTTCTGTACGTGGGATCCTCTTTGAAGATGATAAGATCGTAATTCATGCAGTGAAAAAATGTCTTCGAGCACGGGACAAGAGCTTTTAACAAGAGGGCATACGTGCTCTTATTCAACGCTGGCGCATAGAACGTCGTGTAAAATGTTGACATTTTCCTGAAATTCTAACTCTATAGGATAGAAGTGCTCCGAGAAAAACATTTAGTTATTGAACGACCTTCAAGTTATAGAAGTAATGCGTTTTCCTTTCCTGTGTGTGAGGAACGTTTACTGGGAGTTTGGCACTGCCTGTTTTTACGCCCTGTATAGCGAGTGATAATCCCCGCCGGCTTCTGCTAATCAGTGACTTACCAACTATCGGTGTCACTGAGTTTTGGGTACCGTGTACAAGTCAGATACCTCGGTGGCGTATTTCTGGTTTCGTTTTACTATAGCGTATATGTGAAGTGTACAACCCGTACAATGGAGCAACAGCAGTGTATATGGAAACAACCTGCATTGTTGAAGTAAACGAATGAAATATCTAACGTTATCAACCCTGTCGTACAGTTTCCGTTGTCACGTGGCGGTCTGTTTGTCCAAAAATTCTTTGCACAGCTAATTGTATGTCTTCCGTCCCAAAACATTCGCAGCGGTAGAAACGTTTCGAACATGAACTGTAGAGAGATCCCATCCGTGGTAATGTTCGGCCATCTCCACCTACACCGCTTGGCCGATGCTGACACCAGCTATCATATCTGGCCTTTTCTTTCGCCATCTTCTTATTCTCGCCCTGCTGTTCCCGTGTCCATGTACCTGTAATCACCGTACTTTATACTATTCTACGACCGCAAGTTGGCTACATAAGAAACAGTTGTCTACTTGTCAGTTGTATGAAGTGTGGCGAAGGGAAGAATGAAGTTGGGAGAGAAGTTGCATATTCATTACTGCAGGTCTAACTTTCAGACTTGCAATGTTTAGCTTTTTGGTTTCAATTCGTTTACGTGCTTCGTACTTCCAGACTTGACCGTACGAGACTTGCTGACGCTAACAACGTTGGTCGTATAGCCCCTTCCTCTGTTTATTGACCTTTTGTTTTTAAACTTATCTGCTAAATGCCCTTTAACATGCTGCAATCCAATATTATCTAAATTATACAGTTCTCTCTGGATTGCTACTGCAAAATTAACAATTATTTTTCTATTTCTGAATTGTACTAATGGTTTTCCACGTGTCTGTTTACTCTAATCGTCTTACCCGTTTCTCATGTGTCTTTCCTGATGTTTGGAAATAATTTTTTCGCACGAGTATTCCTCGTTTATCTGCGTAATCGCTCGAGCTGTAATTTCGCAACTATTCGATTTCACAAAAACGAGCCATTGGTCATTGTAGGCAGCTATTAACGATATACGTAACCTTCAGACCTTTAGAAAACCTGGTGCTCCATTCCACATCACATGTACTATTGCGTTTATCACGAGAAAATGTGTTTTCAATAGTTTTTGCTACGTAATCTGAACGGCAGCAAACAGGTAGTTCGTCGTGTGATGCCCAGACTGAGGACCCCTGCAGACCAGGCTACCCGCGTCTCAAATCGCGCATCCGCTGCACTCCGCGATGGTTAAGGGGACTGCTGTCGAGTATTAGCTTTTATCGTCACGCTTTCTACTTAAGACTTTATTTACGCTCCCGTTTCATTGAAAAAATGAAGTGATGTTAGCAGCTAACATTAGCTTCGGAAGCCACCTCTATAGGAATCAAAATGGTTTTCGCAAATAGCGATCGTCCTAAACTCAGGAGATAACGGTGACCAGGTGAATCCCGTGTTCCTTCAATTCCAAAAGAAGTTTGATATGGATTTGCATTGCTGAATAGTGAACAAAAAACGAGCTTATTTACAATGTGATCAAGTTTGTGACGGAATTCGGAACTTTCTAGCAGATGAAATCCGCGTCTGCTAACGAGTTCTCTAACGCACGCCCGTACGTTGGAGCTCAACTCGTAGGTAAGCCGGTTCGGATCCTGGTGGCGGAAGAAATTTTCACTGTCAGTATTTGGTCGACAAGGGGGTTGGCGTACCTGATCACCAGTTTTTGCACCAGTATCGTAGGTTAAATCTACATCCTTCCGCATTGTCTCATGAAGTGAGGGCATGTTGATGGTGATCCATCCACCGGATGAGGGCGTTAAGCTCGACGCCCCCCTATTGCTATTCCCAAGGAATAGGCTATGTGCCGGCATCGGATTTCACCCTCTCCCTTCCTTTTATTCATAACATCATCGCTAGACTGTGCAAGCACTCATCAGTCATCCCGACGACACAGATACACACTTGACGATTCATAACAGGTGGCAGGAAGGCAATGGCAAACCACCTGCACCAGAACCGTGCCTAGGACGGCGGTGCACGATTCCGGCACCTGCTCCCTTGCGCTCATTTCCCATGGGACTATTTACTTTACTAGAAATTTCAGGAGTAATCAAAGTCGTATAAGAAGGCATCTGCCGTTCACGATATATGTAAATAATTTGATGGATAATATGGGAGGCTGTGTCGGGTTGTTCGCGTAAGATGCCGTTGTATACAGCAAAGTCGCAACGACATGAACTTGTGAAATGCAGAAATTCGTACGGGAGTATGAACCATTCGTGCAGGGACTGCATTTGGAATCTCAGCCTAAATAATTGTAAAGTATTGCGATTAAATAGCTGGAAAGAAGCAACAATCTGGAAGTTACTCGTTAATTCACGCGTGAAAGAAGATACAAAACCTTCGTTCGAACCATTCTTGTGCATTGAGCCTCATTCTGGGATGCTTAACAGATTGGATTAATATAAGAATTAGCGAAGATTTAAATGAGACGAGCACCTTTCGCCGTAGATTCGCTTAGTAAAAACGAGAGCATTTTTCAGATTCCAAACAAACTCCAGTGGCAGATGCTACAAGAGACGATGTGTGTCACGAAGACCTTTATTGTTAAAATTATATCTAAGAAGAATCAAGCAGCACAAAAGTTACCCTCCCATTAACCTCAAGAGCAGACCATAATGATGAGTCAGAGAAACTTGTGCTGATAAGGAGATTTACCGGCACTTTTCCCGTGCACCATTCGCGAATGGACCAGGAAAGAATACAAATAATAATGGTGATACAAGGCAAAAAACAAACATCTGTAGAAGAACTGCAGGGCGTTGAAGGAATAGAGAGACCGAATAGGTAGATATTTTGGGTGTGCAAATCATCAATTCATTCTCAACACTCAGTTCCAGTGCATAACAGTGAAGTAGTACGCATGTTGCTTTTGTTGTTTGCCAAGGCTTGAAAAAAGAAATAAAAAGTAAGTTCATAATTTTAGAACCAATTATAAGAATTGTATGTTCGTAGTTTTTCAATTATTTTTCATGACTGCAAGTATTAATGGTGATTACGTCTTTCTACTGGATTGAGAAATTCTTTACTGGAGTCGTTGAGAAATGAATGGGACTGGCCGTGCATAACGAGCAAAGTTACTGTAACCGAATGCAATAGAATCATTTACAGTGTAATGGAGATGACAATACTACTCATGGTATTCTCATTGTAGGTGTGGAAATGGTTGAATACTAGATATTAGCAACGTGAAGTCTTCTGCCATTTCACAATTAGGGAAACAAGTGATCACTAATATCGTAGCCATAGCTAGACTGCTTGAAATGCTTGGCCGGCGATGTCAGGCTAGAATCACATGACAGGTGGCTCTAAAATGTGAGGAATACACTGCAGTCACAGATCCTAAAGTTGTCATTTTCCGTCACTGAAAACAAGATGATAAGCTATAGTTTAGAAATCTTTCCCAAGGGGAAAGAGTAAAAGAAGCTAGAAGACACTATGTGAGTTGGAGCTGCGAGGCAGTGTAACGATCAACGAAACTGAGACGACAGTTAGATAGTGCGACGAACGAAAAGCGGAGAAATAGAACCAACTACCGTAGACGGTGAACGCATTAAAATACTGACCAGGCGAATATAGGGAAGAAACTGAAGGAACTGGATCGGTGATGATGATGGACTTACACTAATGAGCCCAAACATTGTGACCACTGCCAGTGGCGAGACTGAATGCAGCGAGGTGGCGTTGCAGACGCTCCGCGCGGTAAGGAATGTACTATGTTCAGTAATTAATGCAAAACATTTTTTTTCTGAAAGCAGGTTTTGCTTTATTCAAGATTCCAGTGCACCATGTTATTCCTATATTTCAACATAATCTCCGTTCAATGTGGAGGCCTTACACCACCTTATTGGGAGGTCCTGTATGCCCGCATGTATGCCCCCGTATTGCTTCCCGCGGAGTGTATCCTTCACAGGACCAAGTAGATGGAAGACGGAAGGTGCCACATGCAGGCCGTAGGGTGGATGAGGAAGAACTGTCGAATGAAGTTTCGTGAGCTCCTCTGGGGTGTGCGGGGCATTTTTATGGCGACGAACACACTGAAGTCGTTTCTTCAGTTTCCTGACAGGTAGCACAATACACTTCAGAGAAGGTAGTTGCAGTGCGAGGAAGGGAGCACATCAAACAGAATAATTCCAGAGGACCACCGCCATGACTTCACCGACTGAGGGTGCGGCATTGAACTTTTTCTTCGGAGAATAGGTAGTGTGGCGCCAGTCCATGACTTACCGTTTCGTTTCCGGTTCGAAGTGATGAACCCAAGTTTTATCGCCAGTGACGATGGTCGACAAAAAGTTGTCACGACCAGCCTCGTAACGCGCAAGTATTTTTGTTCAGATGGTCCTTCGTTGCTCTTTGGGGTCTTCTGTTAGGCGGAGAGGAACCCCGTGGAGACACACCTTTGAGTGGAAGTGTGTGTCAGCACTACCAGCTGAGACGTCCAGTTGAGCAGCGAGGTGTGTGATGATGATCCATCGATCATCTCGAATTGGTGTTTCCGCACGTTCCAACACTGCAGGAGTCACAGCTGTGTGCTGCCGGCCGGCACGCGGGATATCGGACAGGTTTGCGCGACCTTGTTGCGACGATGACAGACGTCTCGCCGAACGGACCTCCGTGCCTTTGTTCGCTGCCTGGTCTCCATAGACATTCTGCAAGCCTCTATGAATATCTACGATGCTCTTGTTGTCCACCAAAAGAAACTCAGTGACAGCTCTCTGCTTGGGAAGCACCTCCGTTACAGACGCTATTTTGATGGCTACCTATAGCTCCGCCACCTGTCGGAATTCATAAAACTATAGAGACTAAAGCATGAATACTGCACGATGTCCCACAACAAAGTCCCCATTTTTAGACCGAAATTGGACGAGAAAAGAATGTGTTTAATTCTTTATTGAACCCCCTCTTATATAAGCGGAACAGAGACTAGTGGGGAAGCAACTTCGCGACGATACAGGTCGTAAATGGGCAGCTCGTAAATGGGCAGCTCCACAGAGACACGCGCCTTGCAGAGGGCAGATTGTTATGGGCCGATGACTGACTGGGAAATAGCTTTTCGGAAATGGCGAAGCTCGACGGTTATTCGCGTGCTACTATCGTGAAAATGTAAGATGGTGAAATCACGAGTGGGTAGGAGGTGTTGGACGTCTACGCCGCACCACACAACATGAAGGTAGGGAACGTTCCCGGTTTGTGAAGCAGGTTAGGCGGCCGTCTGTGGCAGATCTGGCGATTGAGCATATTGCTGTTTCAGGTGCAAGTATTTCTAAGCACATTGTTGAACATGGGATTCCGTAGCAGACTACCTCTTCTTCCAGAATGAGATTTTCACTCTGCAGCGGAGTGTGCGCTGATATGAAACTTCCTGGCAGATTAAAACTGTGTGCCCGACCGAGACTCGAACTCGGGACCTTTGCCTTTCGCTGGCAAGTGCTCTAACCTTGGTAGAGCACTTGCCCGCGAAAGGCAAAGGTCCCGAGTTCGAGTCTCGGTCGGGCACACAGTTTTAATCTGCCAGGAAGCAAGTGCTCTAACCTTGTGCCCGCGAAAGGCAAAGGTCCCGAGTTCGAGTCTCGGTCGGGCACACAGTTTTAATCTGCCAGGAAGTTTCATACCTCTTCTTGTTCCTCTGTTGATCCAACGACATTGGCGATTACAGTTGCAGTGTGCACAGGTTCATCAAGATCGGGTTGTAGATCGATGAAAACGTGTCGCCTGGTCGGATGAATGTCTTTTCTTATGTTCGTGCCGGATACACCACTATCCAGACGAATGGCTTCTCGAAACATGCACCGTGCGCGCCGCGGACACAGGCTAGTGAGTGCCGTATTATACTACGGGAGACATTCACCTGGGTTCTATGGGATCTGTGTTATTAACCGAAAGCACCGTAACAGCTGTGGACTGTACGAACATTATTGCCCGCTAATGCCATCCCTTGATGCTTATGTTTACCCCAGTGGCGATGGCATCTTCCAGCAGGGTAACTGTTCTTATCACAAGGCCAGAATCTTGAGACTCTGGTTTGATGAGCATGAAGTGAAATGATTATTATATCTTGATCACTCAATTCGCTTGATCGGAGCCCGATGGAACACGCGTACAACGTTGTGCAGCGCTAACTACGACCTAACGAGCCACCTCCCCTAATTTAGGGGAATCGCGTGACCCGTGCGTAGATGTCTGGTGCAAGATACCTCCGGAAACCTATCAAGGACTTGTCACATCCATGCCACGTAGAATCGCTGCTTAACTGCGTTTGAAAGATGGAGCAGAACACTTAAGCATGTGGTCATAATGTTTTGGCTCATGACTGTATTTATCTATCGTTGTTAAAATGTTGGCAGGTCGTGGTGACACATGAGGCTAATGAGGAACAGTGCAGGTTTCAACAAAAACTGTAGTGACTGGATGTTTGGGAGAAAGTTGGCTTTATTGTATAGGCACTAGCTAGTGAAGCCAGCGCAGCGCCCACTACACTGTACGTCTTATCACCAGCTGCTGTTGCATTCGTCTGAATTAAACTATCTTCGCTTTCGGTTCAGTGGTGGAAAATTATCAAATGGGCTATCTTTATTTTAGTATAGGGACGCTGAGTGTATTAACTGAAGCTCAGATTATTCACGGTGCTGATTTTGTGGTATGTGCCGCAAAGTAGATACTGGGAATGCCAGGACTGTTTCACAAAGAAGCGAGTTGATTGTGTGGGTAGAGTTGTTGTTGAGACTGTGTTCAAGAGTTCGCCCCAAAAACGAAAAAGCAGTGAGTGAAAGCTGGGTGGATGTTCATTTTGTCTGCAGAAAAGCTTACGGCTAGTGTTTCGTGGGCTTTGAAGCAAAAAAAGGGCATGTACTTGCTTTGTCAACGGAAA
Organism: Schistocerca cancellata; assembly: GCF_023864275.1. Classification (NCBI taxonomy): domain Eukaryota; kingdom Metazoa; phylum Arthropoda; class Insecta; order Orthoptera; family Acrididae; genus Schistocerca; species Schistocerca cancellata. Next base: position 489,997,641 of record NC_064633.1, on the reverse strand, counting down.
GCCTGTTAGATGTGAAGAACGTTTTGTAGGAGCATTCGCCGGCCGGAGTGGCCGAGCGGTTCAAGGCCCTACAGTCTGGAACCGCGCGACCGCTACGGTCGCAGGTTCGAATCCTGCCTCGGGCATGGATGTGTGTGATGTCCCTAGGTTAGTTAGGTTTAAGTAGTTCTAAGTTCTAGGGGACTGATGACCTCAGCATAATGCTCACAGCCATTTGAACTATTTTTAGGAGCATTCACCCTGTCCAGCTGTTTCGACAATTCGCCTCTGTTTATTTTCCCGGGGACTGGGTGTTGTGTAGTCCTCATCTCATCATCATTACTATCATTAGACTGTGTAAAATCTGGACTGTGTAAAAATTGGGACTTTGTATGGGCGCTGATCGCGCAGTTGAGCGCCCCAGCAACCAATCATCATCATCATTATCATCAACAACATCAACATTGAAATTTAAGGTTAGAGAAGGTTTGATTGTAGTGACGAGGCTACGGCAGACGTGGATGGGATACTTGGGAGACTATCGACAATCGCAATTTGGGAGTATTATCTAGGAGAAACGTAGTGTAGGGTGCACTGACCTAAAACTGGACTAGGTCACATGTAAGCGGGTTTTCGCTGCTATTGGCGAACTCTGCACTTGTCGTGACAGCGAGGCGGCGTCGATGCGCAGCTGAGAGCGATAATCGCCGTCCGTGGTGTGGCTAGATTGCGGCCGAGCTGCGGGGGCGGCAGTGGGGGCGGCCTCGGCGGCCTCAAGTGGCCGCGCGCTGCTATCGACCTGCCGCCCCCGCCGCCGCCATGACACCCACCCGCACCGCACGCCTGCCTCAAAGCGACGCCGGGCCCACACCCATGCCGCACTGTCGGAATGTCGCCGGCCGCGGAACCTTTAGGGGTGGAGTCGCCTCCCGCGTTACTCGGCCGCAGTCGTCCCAGTTCTCGGAGACCATCACTCCAGTACCACAGCCAATGTCCCCAACAAACTTCAGCAACCAACGAAACTTTGATTAAAAAACATTGCGGTTCTTATAGATAAAAATTGTTCGGTAAACGTTCAAATAGTACCACTCCTGCAGTTTTGTAGGTGTTTCATAAAACCGTAAATCAAGCAGTAGATGAAAGATAGGTACTGCTTATTTCCAACAGTCTTTTATTGTGGGCTTGTTCTTTGCCAATGTACTTCGCAAGTCATGTTTCAAGGCCATTCGGTTCCCTGCTTGCGGTCTGATCACTACTTTTCAAGGAAATATAGTTTCAGACCTGCAGGTTGTTGTGATTCCTTATACTTGGGACCTTTTCGGTAGCAAAACACACTCAACCTATCTTTCTATTAAATGTGGCAGTTTTGATGTACCAGAACCTGTTTACGCAATACTGTCTTCGCCAACTCGAGAGATAGAACTTTTCCCCGAATGCACTGTCCGAAGATGTTCTTTCATTGATTAAAACCGGTTATACAACCAAGGCATTTACTTTTTTTTCCATATTCCAAATCATAAAATCACCACGATTGGATGGACAGTATCAGAAAGAAACAGAAGAGTAAATGTGGCCTGTCATTTTTTTAAACACAATATGGAGTTCAGAACGAAGGTACTAGAATTTATGATGTTAAATCTTTACGGTCACCACTTCTAATAATAATAATAATAATAATAATAACATTTAATCACTTTTTGATCACTTTGTACACGTCACTGACAAAATGGTATACAGTCCACAGAATGTAGATAATGTAATATGGAAACATTTTATCGTATTAATTGTGTACAATGAAAATCTAATATTCAATTCCTATCTCGTATATGAATACATTTACATAAACACGCATACACACACAGCTTCACACATGTAATTTCAATTGCACAATTATTGTTGCTCTTCTCCAAGCCCACTTCAACATCTTACAGGATGTTCGACTGCCTTGGTTCCTTCACAACTCTGTTGTGTTTGTGTTATCAATTTCTTCCTCAGCAATTTCTTCCTGATTTTTTTCCCTTCATTTTAGCATGTGATTTTTAAAAGCGTGGTCATTTGCCCTCTTACCAGTTTCAGTGAATGGATGTTCAAAACTATGAGTACTACTCTCTATGCGATAACATATATTAACGTCCACCTCACACGCTTCATTTGTTTTCCCATGCAGCATGCCTTTGCAAATATTATGTCCAGCAACAGGGGCAAGACACCAAATACATTGGAGGAAGCCGCCGCCATTGCCACCACCACCACCACCACCACCACCACCAAACTAGACAGAAACTGCTATCATATGGCAGTGAGACAAGGATTTTAAGTGAGGCGACCATCAAAAAATGTGGAAAATTATCGACTAATGATTGAGATACGGAGGACGGGAATTTTCGAGAGATAGAAAAGTAAACTTAGGGATCAGGGAACATTCAGCAATGGAATATGTGATTATGACGCCAATGAAAACGAAATGGATGTGAGTGGGACATTCTTCCTTCCAATGAATGGTAGACGCACCAAGGAAGTCTCTGCTGGGTTTCAAAGCAGAAGGAAAAGACACAGAAAAAGTCGAAAGGAGGCTGGTAGTTGACATTCTGTTGGCGTGGATGCTTATAGCTGAAGACCATAATGATGAAAAATATTGATAAGAGCTGATCCCAACAGTAGACGTAAAATGGGCCGTGATGAACGAATTAGTGTTAAAATTCTAACAAAATAGGGCAACTGATTTTTTTTTAATACGGTAATTTACTTTGGTGACTAACTGTAATCGAACAGTATTTTTGATCTCCAAAAAGTGTTCTTTTATTTCGTTGGTGGTAATTACCACCAAGTTCTGGGCTACTACTCTACCGATTCCACTGCAATACAACCTGCAAGAGGAGGAACTGATTAGGCAGTATGGCGCTCCAACACAAATGAGTTCCGACCATATATGTCGTACTGTACAAATATACAATGAAGCGCCAGAGACACTGGTATAGGCATGCATGTTCAAATGCAGACATATGTAAACAAACAGAATACGGCGCTGCGTTCGGCAACGCCTATATAAGACTACAAGTGTCTGGCGCAGTTGATAGATCGGTTACTGCTGTTGCAATGGCATGTTATCAAGAGTTAAGAGAGTTTGAACATGGTGTCGTAATCGGCGCACGAGCTGGAGGAAACAGCGTCTTTGAGGTAGCGATAAAGTGAGGATTTTCCGTACGACCATTTCACGAGTGTACCGTGAATATTAGGAATACGTAAAATATCAAATCTTCGTCATCGCTGTAACCGGAAAAATATCGTGCAAGAAAGGGACCAATGAAGACTGAAGCGAATCGTTCAACGCTACGAAAGTCCAACCCTTCCTCAAATTACTGCATATGTCAATGCTGGACCATCAACAAGTAAGTGTCAGCGTGCGAACCATTCAACGAAACATCATCGATATGGGCTTTTGGAGCCGAAGGCCCACTCGTGTACCCTTGATGACAGCGCGACACAAAGCTTTACGGTTTGCCTGGGCCCGTCAACGCTGACATTGGACTGTTGATGGCTGGAAACATGTTGCCTGGTCGGACGACTCTCGTTTCAAATTGTATCGAGCGGATGGACGTGTACAGGTATGGAGACAACCTTATGAATCCAGGGACTCTGCATGTCAGCAGGGACTGTTCAAGCTGGTGGAGGCTCCGTAATGGTGTGGAGCGTGCACAGTTGAAGCGATATGGGACCCCTAGTACGTCTAGATACGGCTCTGGCAGGTTACACTTACGTAATCATCCTGTCTGATCACCTGCATCCATTCATGTCCATTGTGCATTCCGACGGACTTGGGCAATTCCAACAGGACAATGCTATAGCCCACAGGTCCAGAATTGCTACATGTTGGCTCCAGGAACACTGTTCTTAGTTTAAACACTTCCGCTGGCCACCAAACTCCCCAGACATGTATATTATTGAGCATATCTGATAACAACGTTCTGTTCAGAAGAGATCTCCACCCCCTCGCACTGTTACAGACTTATGGACAGCTCAGGATACATGGTGTCAGTACCCTCCAGCACTACTTCAGACATAAGTCGAGTGCATGCCACGTCATGTTGCGGCACTTCTGCGTGTTCCCGGGGGCCCTACACGATATTAGGCAGGTGTACCAGTTCCTTTGGCTCTTCAGTGTATATGCCGAAGTTATTAGATTAAGAGTCGATCAAGTACTCGGTGGAAAGGAAGATACTATTCAACACTATATAGTTTACTGTCCTCACAGGAGACGCCGTCGTTTCCACAACGAAACTTCCGTTTTGCAGATTGGGACACGCTCCAAACGCTCCTTATTTGAAACTTTATGTCGAACATGGAGGTGAATTCGGAACCATGCCTGCTTTCCAATTTTCCACGAAGCCATATGCAAACCTTGCTGAACTAGCGCTCCAGGGAGTTAGCGAGACGTATACGAAATGTAAAATGCTTGGATCGACTCGCAATGAAACACAAATTAATAAACTATTTCAAAGTTCAAGCGTTGTTATTGAGAAGAATCACAAAGAAATCATGTACTGAAAGGATATGCAATCAGCAGCACATTTTAAAATATAACATTAACACCAGATATGAAATGGAAATCTAATTCCACAAAACAACTGTACAAAGAGCATTCTCAAAGAAAAAAAGCCTTTGAACTTTGGGGAGAAAATATAGAAGTAGGGCCAGAGCATCCATACCCCAAGTTGTAACAAATGCTATGAAGCGCAGCAGTTACAACCTAATGATGAGACACAGCTGCATCAGTAAGGTGTTGCTTTTAGCCGGCCGGAGTGGCCGAGCGGTTCTAGGCGCTACAGTCTGGAATCGTGCGACCGCCACGGTCGCAGGTTCGAATCCTGCCTCGGGCATGGATGTGTATGATGTCCTTAGGTTAGTTAGGTTTAAGTAGTTCTCAGTTCTAGGGGACTGATGACCTCAGATGTTAAGTCCCATAGTGTTCAGAGCCATTTGAACCATTTGTTGCATTTACGGCATGGTAATGACGATGACCACCAACGGTTTCGTATACTTTTCCATTACTGGCACTTGTTAACCGTGTCGCATTGCACAGTAACAAAATCCTCAAACTCTGTTTTGCCCGATGCCGAAACAGGGAATCGACTAGGAAGCTGAAAATAATCGTAGAAGATACACATTTTGGCCACTTCTTGTCATAGAAATACCTCGACAACGATGATGACCCAGAATACAGTTCACAATCTCGTTGGTAGTATATTGGACTCCCAACGCCAGCTAGTTGCCGAATTCTCGGTGCTACGGCCACACCGCGATGACACGTAACTCGTTCGTCCGAGAACGTACCTAGAATCTTTCTTGGCCCCAAAAATGCGAAATACTTTACTGTCTTTGCTGTAAGGAGAGTTTTATGAAAGGTGTTAGAACTTGTGAAGAAATGTACACTGTCCACTCTAATTAATGTGACCACTTGTCAAAAGCCTGAGTAAACCACCTTTTGCAGTGCGGACGCTGAGAGACATGCAGGAAGAGTGTCAGTGGTATTCTGGAATGTACCGGCAGAGATGTGGAGCCATGCCGACTCCAGTGCTGTGGCCAGCTGCGCTAGTTTCGCGGTCTACATCTAGATCTACATCTACATCTATACTCCACAAGCCACCTGACGGTGTGTGGCGGAGGATACCTTGAGTACCTCTATCGGTTCTCCCTTCTATTCCAATCTCGTATTGTTCTTGGAAAGAAAGATTGTCGGTATGTCTCTGTGTGGGCTCTAATCTCCTCATCGTCTCTTCGCGAGATATACGTAGGAGGGAGCAATATATTGCTTGACTCCTCGGTGAAGGTATGTTCTCGAAACTTCAACAAAAGCCTGTACCGAGCTACTGAGCGTCTCTCCTGCAGAGTCTTCCACTGGAGTTTATCTATCATCTCCGTAACGCTTTCGCGATTACTAAATGATCCTGTAACAAAGCGCGCTGCTCTCCGTTGGATCTCTTCTCTCTCTTCTATCAACCCCATCTGGTACGGATCCCACACCGGTGAGCAGTATTCAAGCAGTGGGAGAACAGGTGTACTGTAACCTACTTCCTTTGTTTTCGGACTGCATTTCCTTAGGATTCTTCCAATGAATCTCAGTCTGGCATCTGCTTTACCGACGATTAATTTTATATGATCATTCCATTTTAGATCACTCCTAATGCCTACTCCCAGACAATTAATGGAATTAACTGCTTCCAGTTACTGACCTGCTATATTGTAGCTAAATGATAAAGGATCTTTCTGTCTATGTATTCGCAGCACATTACACTTGTCTACATTGAGATTCAATTGCCATTCCCTGCACCATCCGTCAATTCGTTGCAGATCCTCCTGCATTTCAGTACAATTTTCCATTGTTACAACCTCTCGATATACTACAGCGTCATCCGTAAAAAGCCTCAGTGAACTTCCGATGTTATCCTCAAGGTCATTTATACAGGGTTATTACAAATGATTGAAGCGATTTCACAGCTCTACAATAACTTTATTATTTGAGATATTTTCACAATGCTTTGCACACACATACAAAAACTCAAAAAGTTTTTTTAGGCATTCACAAACGTTCGATATGTGCCCCTTTAGTGATTCGGCAGACATCAAGCCGATAATCAAGTTCCTCCCACACTCGGCGCAGCATGCCCCATCAATGAGTTCGAAAGCATCGTTGATGCGAGCTCGCAGTTCTGGCACGTTTCTTGGTACAGGAGGTTTAAACACTGAATCTTTCACATAACCCCACAGAAAGAAATCGCATGGGGTTAAGTCGGGAGAGCGTGGAGGCCATGACATGAATTGCTGATCATGATCTCCACCACGACCGATCCATCGGTTTCAAAATCTCCTGTATAAGAAATGCCGAACATCATGATGGAAGTGCGGTGGAGCACCATCCTGTTGAAAGATGAAGTCGGCGCTGTCGGTCTCCAGTTGTGGCATGAGCCAATTTTCCAGCATGTCCAGATACACGTGTCCTGTAACGTTTTTTTCGCAGAAGAAAAAGGGGCCGTAAACTTTAAACCGTGAGATTGCACAAAACACGTTAACTTTTGGTGAATTGCGAATTTGCTGCACGAATGCGTGAGGATTCTCTACCGCCCAGATTCGCACATTGTGTCTGTTCACTTCACCATTAAGAAAAAATGTTGCTTCATCACTGAAAACAAGTTTCGCACTGAACGCATCCTCTTCCATGAGGTGTTGCAACCGCGCCGAAAATTCAAAGCGTTTGACTTTGTCATCGGGTGCCAGGGCTTGAAGCAATTGTAAACGGTAAGGCTTCTGCGTTAGCCTTTTCCGTAAGATTTTCCAAACTGTCGGCTGTGGTACGTTTAGCTCCCTGCTTGCTTTATTCGTCGACTTCCGCGGGCTACGTGTGAAACTTGCCCGCACGCGTTCAACCGTTTCTTCGCTCACTGCAGGCCGACCCGTTGATTTCCCCTTACAGAGGCATCCAGAAGCTTTAAACTGCGCATACCATCGCCGAATGGAGTTAGTAGTTGGTGGACCTTTGTTGAACTTCGTCCTGAAGTGTCGTTGCACTGTTATGACTGACTGATGTGAGTGCATTTCAAGCACGACATACGCTTTCTCGGCTCCTGTCGCCATTTTGTCTCACTGCGCTCTTGAGCGCTCTGGCAGCAGAAACCTGAAGTGCGGCTTCAGCCGAACAAAACTTTGAGTTTTTCTACGTATCTGTAGTGTGTCGTGACCATGTGTCAGTAAATGGAGCTACAGTGAATTTATGAAATCGCTTCGATTATTTGTAATAGCCCTGTATATATTGTGAATAGCAACGGCCCCACGACACTGCCCTGCTCCACACCTGAAATCACTCTTACTGCGGAAGACTTCTCTCCATTGAGAATGACATGCTGCGTTCTGTTACCTAGGAACTCTTCAATCCAATCACACAATTGGTCTGATAGTCCATATGCTTTTACTTTGTTCATTAAACGGCTGTGGGGAACTGTATCAAACGCCTTGCGGAAGTCAAGAAACATGGCATTTACCTGGGAACCCGTGTCTATGGCCCTCTGAGTCTCTTGGACGAATAGCGCAAGCAGGGTTTCACATGATCGTCTTTTTCGAAACCCATGCTGATTCCTACAGAGTAGATTTCTAGTCTCTAGAAAAGTCATTATACTCGAACATAATACATGTTCCAAAATTCTACAACTGATCCACAGGAGGTGGTCCCATAGATTCTCAATTGGGTTTAAATCAAGCGTGTTTGGAGGTCAATGGAGTACGGAAAACTCATCGTGATATTCATCGATCCATGCACATACGCTGCGTGCTGTGTGACACGTTGCATTGTCCTGCTGGTAGGTGCCGTTGTGCCAAGGAAAAACAAATTGCATGTGGGGATGGGCATGGTCCCCAAGGATAGGTGCTTACTAGTGTTGATTCATTGTGTCTTCGAGAATGACGAAATCACTCAGAGAATGCCACGTAAACATTACCCAAGCTACAACGCTCCCTTTTCCGGCCTGGACCCTTCCGACGATTGTTGCAGGGTGTTTGCTTTCAGACGCATCGCGCCGTACACGCCAATGGCCGTCAGTCATCCACATAGGCGACCCGTCGCCACTCAGTGGACGTCTAGTTGTATTGACGTGCAGATTCCAGCTATCGTCGTCAGTGAACAGCAGGCGGTGTGGGTGAATGAAGCAGGCGCCTGATGCGGAGGCCCATACGCTGCAGAGGTCAGTACTCAGCAACGTTCGTTGAACGGTCGTTGAGGAGACACTTTTGGTAGGTAGCCCCTTGATTCATCCGGGCTGCCTATTGGCCCGTATACATCTCCGCAGCTGTCTTTCGTCCAAGTCATCTATGGTCCGTGGTGCACCAGTTGCCTCGGCGTCGGTTCTGTATAGCGCCATTTTGCCACGCACGGTATATTTTAACCACGACGGCACGCGAACGGTTTGCAAACGTAGCCGTTGCGGAAATGCTTCCACCCTTGGTCCGAAAGCCAACTATCATGCTCTTTTGAACTTCAGATAAATCGAATGGTTCAAATGGCTCTCAGCACTATGGGATTTAACTTCTGAGGTCATCAGTCCCCTAGAACTTAGAACCACTTAAACCTAACTAACCTAAGGACATCACAAACATCCATGCCCGAGGCAGGATTCGAACCTGCGACCGTAGCGGTCGCGCGGTTCCAGACTGTAGCGCCTAGAACCTCTCGGCCACCCCGGCCGGCCGAACTTCAGATAAATCGCTCCGTTTCCGTACTACGGCAATGACTGCACTGCTTTGCCTGCCCCCGACTCCTTTGTATACCCTCCACTGCTAGTTATGTGGTCACATTAATGTGACTGGACTTTGTGTATCAACCATCACATCTCAACCCTGTTTTTCTTGCTGACCCGAAATTCAGAGAATCAAAACAAGTCAGCAGTAGCTAATACTATGATGTTTTTGCTCATTTCGCCAGCGTTTCATTGATATGGCTGTTTACAGCAACAAAGAAGAGTGAACATCGTTTGTTGCTAACAAATCTACTGTAATAAGACGACTTCAGTAACGCTTCAGAAACGTTCTGTTCTGCGTGGCACACAGTGCATCAAAATGTTAGACCACAAGTGTGTGTCATAGCGGAACGCTTTACCACCCTTCTTACATATCAGATCTTCAATTATTCTGGATCGTTTAAATGTGGATTCCCAAGATTACGATACCTTGTATCTCCACACGGAAATGGAGACAAATAAGTGGGACTTCCATGTAAAAGATGAGTTTTTACTATTTAATATTTTTCGCTACATCTGTCAGATTGTGTAACACGCCTAGCGTACAAAAAAGTATCATTCTTCACAACATTTTTTAAAATATGTGCAAAGTATTGCATTTTAGTGGTAAATTAATGTTTTTTCGAACTGTGGCGACACGTAGGTCTCATAGGACCATTGGCATTACACTCCAGTCGTTTGTGCACCTGAGGCTCGTGTATCATCACCTGATTTATTCCGTTTTGGCATGTTTGCCTTCACCCCTGTGTGGGTGTAGTAAAGAAATGGAAGCCGATTCTTGATATAATAGATGAGAATAGCCACGCTACTTTCTGATCTAGCGAAGTGTTGCAGTGGACTCGCATTCGTGAGGACGATGTTTCAAATCCATGTCTGGCAACCCAGATGTAGGTTTTCCATTGTTTCCCTAAATCATTTACGGCAAATGTCGGGGTGGTTCATTTTTAAATCATCCAGGTGATGTCATTCCCTAGCCTTACATTATCCGAAATTTTACTAAGTCCCTAACGACCTCTGTTGACTGGATGTTAAACCTTAAACTTCCTTTCTTGCTACTCCTGGGATCAGTAAAATGGTATCGAAAAGCTGCAAATGATCAACCTGTAAGAATTTCTACAGTCTGGAGTGCTTCTTCAAGGTGGTGTTGGAAAGAAGAGACAGATTACAATAATTTTCAGGTTCCGTACCGCTATCGGTAAGAACGGAACGCTAATAGGGTCACCTTGTTGCCTGTCTGTCCGTCTGTTAAGAACCCTTTTTCTCGGAAACAGGCAAACGTATCAAGTTGAAATTTATCTCACTTCCCATTGGGCTAGAGTCATGTAATTTGACACGAAACAAGGTTTCACACTACAGTTAAAGAAAAAATCCGAAAGCAATCAATTTCTAATTATTTCACAAGAAAAAATATTTCTTTTCTCATTTGCTGTCCGACGTTAAACTTTAAATTAAAACAATCAATAGCTATACATTCAGACTGACTGGGTCGCAATGATAAAAATCAAGTAACAGGCAAGGAATGACTTTATCACTCATATGACGCGTTTCGGTGGTAGTCTGCGAATGTTTGTTTCACATACAACTTGAAACGCCATATCTACATGCAGTAATCGCTCCTGGATATATGATGGATAAATTCCGAAACGCGTCGCGTGAGCAGTAAAGTCATTCCTTGCCTGATGTTTGACTTTTACCATTGCGACCCAATTCAGCCTAAATGAAGAGCTATTGATTATTTTAATAATGATCGCCTGCCTCCTGCATGTCATTCACATTTCTGTTACTCAAATTAAAACAGTCCCGAAAATCTTGTATTCACTGGGACCGATATCTTGCAGGTATCAGTGCCAAAGTAGACAAAAATGGTACAGACTCTCGATTCCCGTGTGGATGAACTGTCTACATACATAATTAATTTGCCACGGAACCCTCAGTGCGCAAGTCGTACTCGCACCTGGCAAATTTTTTTCTCTAAAACTGAATTTAATTTTTGTACTGAATATGTACGGAGACAAAGAGGAAAATATTCTGCTTCGTTATGAGCGTGAATGATAGGAAGTTGCTATAGATCAAACGGTGCCACATTTTGTGTACAATCCAATAAGCTAAGCATAGTCACAAGCGCTTGCATTATTTTAACACAGTTACAAATGACAAATGCGATTTCATTACGACGCCATTCAGTGTGGATTCGCACGGTGTGGTTGCTATTAAGCCCTCTGAGCCCAGTTTGATGTCACTTGGCACTCACGTTGTTAATAAAGGTTTTTAAATCAGTTTTTCGTATTATGTAGTTTTGGCGCCAGCATTAAAACTTATATAAGGAGTGCATTGCAGCTGTTGACGTGTTACTTACTTTTGTTTCAGGTGAGTTGACGCTGTGCAATGCCGCGCCGTATTGTAAGTTGGGACCTGTTTGTGACGCACTGCTAGACTATTTTTAAGTGTCCTCATCAGGACTGACTGGACGTGCTGTTCTTTGCGAGGACTCATCTCTCACGCGTAATGCTACTGCGATTTAACTCACTCAACAGGTGTCACTGAGCAGATGAGGAGAGAGTACCGTTGAGCAGACGAGAGGACTGGAATGACGCGCCGTTCCAGCGATGACTGGCCATATCCAGGAAATTAGCTGAAGCCAGACAAACGAGGGGAAACCCGAGTGCGGTGGCAGCGCACTGTCGATGAGCAGCACGCGCCTCCGTGGTAGACGGTGCACGGCGTGCGTTGGCTGCTCACGTTTCTCGAACGCGTCGGCTCTGGTCTGTTCCCTGCCTCATTCGTCTCCGCTGGCGGAGACTGTTTCCTAGCGGGGTAATAGATACCAGCATATAACGTACCAGTACTGACTTTTCCACTCGACGTGACATACTTACGTTAAAGAATGGACTCTTCTTAACTCTTTCCTCGCGCTGCTACGTTTTTATTCTGTTTACGTGCAATTCATGTTTATCCTACTAAGGGGAAGTCTAACGTCAGATACTTCCCATATCGCTTAGTAGCGTCCATTCTTTTATGAACTAATCCGTTTACAAGAACAAATTGTGAAGTAGCTGATTACACTGCCTGCCTACGTATTTTATGGCAGCTACAGGACAACGTAAAAGATGCAAATGGACTGAAAAATGTTCACGTAGTTGGTACAAAAGCCGGCCTTAGCGTGCAAAAAGACCAAGGACCTGAACACAGAGACCATCTGGAAAACTGGCGGTCAAGTGGGAGAAGATGTTAACAGCTTCCGTTACCTCGAGGAAAGCATAATAGGCAGGTTACAGACCAACAAGACCATTACAGACAGGTACCAAACGCTGCACAAATTACAATATGTTGCATAGATGACCTATGGAAAGGAAAACCTGTCCAGGAACGCTAAACTGAGACATTATACGTCGACAATCAGAAACACCATATTATACGCAACGAAGACAACCACCTTGGGCAAGAAAGCCTGCTTCCGGCTGGAAGAGGAGGAGGAAAGAAATATGTTGAGAGACATGTGTGGCACGAATAAACAAGTCGGGCAGGATACATAGATCAAGACAGTAGCTGTATGAGAATGCTGAACCGATTTGGAGCGCGATAAAGAGATTTGCCGGCCACATTATTATGTTGATCAAAAAGATACGGAATGCGTCGTGCTGAACATGGAATAAATGAATGAAAGATGTCAGGGACGACTCCAAAACAGTTGGAATAACTGAAAAAAATTCATACCCACCATTGTAGGATAGGTCCAGCTATAGGCGTATACAGGATGTTTCAAAATTACGCCCACAAACTTCAAAGAGACGTAGAATGTGTCTTTTGGAATTGCATGAGGGTAGGAAATCGTGTCCGGAATCGTCGTCCAATATCGCCACAGAGTGTCGAAGTTATAGGCGCCGGCGCCTGTGTTTATATAGGGTGATTCCATGACGGTGATAGAAACTTTCAGGGATGATAGAGAAGGATAAAAATGTAAATTTGAGTTACGGGACCCTGAAGAGATGAATACACTAAGCAGATCCAAAAAGATGTAGGGTGCAGTAGGTACTGGGAGATGAAGAAGCTTGCACAGGATAGAGTAGCATGGAGAGCTGCATCAAACCAGTCTCAGGACTGAAGACCACAACAGCAACAACGGGACGCTGGTCCGGAATCGAACAAGTCGAAAGTTATAAATGAAAATCGTTGTCAGATCTCTGACCGTGTAATACTTCTGCCGGTATTGTCGTTGCTAAGATTGTAGGGTAGGCAACTTTCAGAGATGGGAGTGTGGATTATAATAAGAAAAAAAATGTCAGGTAAACATTGGCTCTAGAATGCATACCTGAGAAGCTATGAGCAATTTTTCATCTTCGCTACTTTGAATCACATTTCTTCTATTGAAAAATGCTCACAGCTCTTTTTTTTTAGAGTCCATGTTTACAAGACATTTGTTCTTGTTTTACTCCATACTACTACCTCTGAAAGTTGCTTACCCTACAATCATAGTAACAACAATATCGGTACATGTATTCCACTATCAGAGGCAACAGAACGATTTTGTATTATAACTTTCAACTCGTTAGTTTCCGGACCAGGGTCCTTTACCTCAGCTTGACACATATACCCTTCTGCATCATCCATGAAAGTTTGTATCATCATCACGGAATCACGCAGTACATACATGCATGTACAGCCGCCGGCGCCTATAACTTCGACGCTCTGTTGCATTGTTGGGTGACATTTCCGGACACGAGTTTCTAGCCTCATTTTGTTTCTCAAGACACCTTCTACATCCCCTCGAAGTTTGTCGGTGTAATTTTGAAACACCCTGTATATGAAGAAAACCAGGAGGAGCGAGAGAACGAAGAGGTATTGGGAAGAAATAAGACGTACTGGACAAGTCACCCCTGATCCTAAAGTGTCGAAACGAACAAAGTAAAATAAATAATTTTGTATAATATTCTAGGGTCAGCAAGAAGTATATTAAATTGGCGCCGTAAGGAAATAGTTCTGACAGAATTTATTTTATCGCGAAATACGTATCTCCTTACGATACAAGAAATCACTTTAGTGACATATTCTAAAAGAATACATTGGTCACTAACTATTTTAAAAAATGCGTATGTAGTATTTTTGGCGCCATGGCAGCAGATCTGTGCGAAACAAATTCAGCGATACAACTCTTTTATATGTCTGACAAGAAATTACAGAGTCAAAATACAATTCACCTATGGATATTTGTGCTGTTACTGAATACCACCCGAAGCTTTACGCCACTCTCGACGGGAGCTAGACAGGGCTTGTACGATGTTTAAGCAATTCTCGACGGATATTCGCGTCGTCGAGACAAGACGAAGTTCACTAGGTACAAATTAAACTGATAGATTTTCGGCAGTATGTCATTGTCTTTGATACTGTGAATATTTAAACCTTGGTAAAATCTGATACTCAACCATAACTTTGTGTCTCATAGAGGCGGCGCTAGTTTTCGTAGGAGTGGAGTAATATTTTCTGCAGCGCGCCATTCAGGCGGCCGAAACTACGGCAAAAAATAATATTCATTGTAGTTTTACGTCGTGATTTCCTGTCAACCCAAGAAAAACTGATTTTGCTTCATATAGGTCTGCTATTTTGACGCAGAAAATATAATACTTTCAGTTTTAAGAAATTAAGGTCTGTATCTTGGTGTTTAATTAAGTTCCAAATGCTTGTTGCTCTTTGTTTACGAGCCCATGGACACTAATCGTCTAAGAGGTTAGAAGTATGTTTTGCAAGTCAAAAGTTATTTGAGGTGAAAGAGGTACGCGCCTCACACTGTATGTTTAAAAATTTAGAGACAGGGCTTGATGCTGACGCTCCAATTTATGTATATGACCATAATAAGCCGTGCAATAGAAGCTGTTGACGTTATTGCTTGTTTTGGGCTACTCTCTGTTCAGAGTGGCCAACGGTAAGAAACGGGCTTGCTGGTTCGCTAATCGTGTATTTTTAATCATTTTACGTATCTAGAGACAAAATATCATTCCTCTACGGACAGAGCACTTATTAGAGCACACACGTGGTGCATTTAATATTCATATCAGTTTGTTACAAGTATTTTTTAAATGGCATCGATTGAAGTTTGTAGTGAATTGTGAACTATTGCCCGTTAACAGTTCAGCATTTCTCAATTAACTATTGCCGGGCTGTACCTGTATCAGATTTACAAACGCGGAAGTAAGTTTCCTGCCACCTCTCCTGCAATAGCAATCAGAGTAATAAGTTGGCCGAATCTGCCAACATATTAATGATGGAAACAGTAAAAAGCATCTCCCAGCTGCCACTGGTTCACTGTTAGCGGAACGCTGAATTCAGCTGTGGACCGCCAACACTGAAGCAAAATGTGGGCACTGAAACAGTCTCTCAGAAACTCTGTCCAGCTATTAGGCAAAAATTGGGAGTCTTTTGATAAACACGGTGGTCTTGATATCTCTCGGTGGGTGTTCTTTGTATGTTTTATGTAGGTGACTTGCCAAATGATAAGGAACGTCACTGTAAACTCCTCAGTTTACATAACGATTACCTGAGTTAACGAAAAGTACCGGGTGATCAAAAAGTTAGTATAAATTTGAAAACTGAATAAATCACGGAATAATGTAGATAGAGAGGTATAAATTGACACACATGCTTGGAATGACATGGGGTTTCATTAGAACCAAAAAAATACAAAAGTTCAAAAATGTCCGACAGATGGCGCTTCATCTGATCAGGATAGCAATAATTAGTGTAACAAAGTAAGACAAAGCAAAGATGATGTTCTTTACAGGAAATGCTCAATATGTCCACCATCATTCCTCAACAATAACTGTAGTCGAGGAATAATGTTGTGAACAGCACTGTAAAGCATGTCCGGAGTTATGGTGAGGCATTGGCGTCGGATGTTGTCTTTCAGCATCCCTAGACATCTCGTTCGATCACGATACACTTGCGACTTCAGGTAACCCCAAAGCCAATAATCGCAAGGACTGAGGTCTGGGGACCTGGGAGGCCAAGCATGACGAAAGTGGCGGCTGAGCACACGATTATTACCAAACGACGCGCGCAAGAGATCTTTCACGCGTCTAGCAATATGGGGTGAAGCGCCATCCTGCATAAACATTGTACGTTCCAGCAGGTGTTTATCAGCCAGGCTGGGGATGATGCGATTCTGTAACATATCGGCATACCTCTCACCCGTCACGGTAGCAGTTACTGACGTTTTGCTCTCCAGCGCCATCTGTCGGTCATTTTGTGAACTTTGTTGTTTTTTGGTTCTAATAAAACCCCATGTCATTCCAAGCATGTGTGTCAATTTTTACCTCTCTACCTACATTATTCTGTGGCTTATTAAGTTTTCAAAGTTATACTGACTTTTTGATCACCCAGTATAACGCTGTATTGAAAAAAATCAAGAATAGACTTTTACTTAACAGCGCATGACAGAGGGTCTATGTTGGCGATCAATATGATGAACAATAGTCACATCAAGACACGGTCTGAATGTGTGTGTGTGTGTGTGTGTGTGTGTGTGTCCTGTCACTTTCTTTCAGTTCAATCGCGTTTCTCTTCCACCTTGCCGCAATGTCTGCTCGTGTGATCCATCTGGTTACCTTTAGTAAAGCGATAAAAGTACCATACAGTTTTCTAAAATTAGTTCTTAGTTTCTTGTAGGAAAGTAGTATCTATATTTAATCACTGAACTTAGGTTGTATGCTGTAATGTGAAAACGATAATTGGCCCAGTCCCGTGTTTCCGATACGGTACTCAGTCGGGAGGCGGGGTTGGGCAGGACAGAACAGTAGTGCACGACGGGACTCAGCGGCGTGCTACTGTCATCGTGCGGAGTGTCTGTGTTTGCCTCAAGTGTATTATTATCATTATTATTGTTGTTATTGGTGTCGTCATTGTTAGGTGTGCCAGTAGTTGGGTGGTTAAGTTCCGTTGGTTTTGACAAGAAATACATGTTGTACTTCTATGTATCACATATTAGATGAAATTAAACTAAAGGAGGCCATATGTTACAATACCTTCAATTTATATTAAGGAAAATGTGTTAATGATGTTATTGAGAGAAGTATTCTACTATGGAGAAATTCACAGAATTGTTTTCTGACTAGTCGTCCAGCAATTTGTATTCGTATTTTGTATAATTTATAAAGATTTCAAGTTTTCAGTGTAAACAGATTTGATAACATTTGTCCATTTTGTGTAATATGTGAAGGTCCATCTCTTTTCATACCTTGTGTTATGCATTGATGTTCTCTATAGCGTTTTGAATGTGTCGCATTGCGGCCTATACCGGTACATGTATTCCACTATCACAGGTAGCACAACGATTTCGCTTTATAACTTTCAACTCGTTAGTTTCCGGACCAGGGTCCTTTACCTCAGCTTTCATGGGGAATGGTAAATATGCAGGGATGTGGCAGGAAAGATCATTCGAAGCAAGTACGTCCCTAAGTATGGGGTCTAAAATGTGTATCTTAAAGAGTTAAAAATGACGAACAGTAATGGCAGTTGACAGTGAGTAACGCCTGGCTGTGTGCGCAGCCCGCATAGCGATTTCGCTCTGCGTGCAGTCGGGCGCTTGGCAAGAAGGCGCTAGCGGATGCGGACGTCGGTGTGATAGAGACCGGAGTAGTACAGTTAGTATGAAAAATAGAAGCGATAGCGTCTAAAGGAAGATAGTTCCGGTATCTCGACCCACATCCCTAAAAAATACGGTTGTCATGCGTTCACCAATAGAGTAACTTTACTGCCAGTATACCCCCTTTTTTTCTAGAAGCTTCATCCAACATTCGATAACGTTCACGTTCACGGGCCCGCTTTCGATTCCCAGCGGGGTTGGAGACTTTCTCTGCTCGAGGACTGGGTGTTCTCCTAATCATCTTTTCGCCAGTGTGGCGTCACCTGAAATGAGACTAGCAACTCAGCGGCCGAACTTCGTCGGATGGGGCCTCCCGGCCAACAATGCCACACAATCATTTCATTTGGTTCTAACGTGCTACTTTATATGTCTCTCTTTCGTCCACGTTTGTTCGCTCGTTTCGTCTCTGATGTAGTTCCCTTCATAAAATTTTTTGCTGCTGTCAGTCACAATTTTTATTTATCCATCTTGCCCAAGATACCTTTCGGATTATACTTCTGCCGCTGAAGCTGTTTTATCTCATGATGACTACTTACGTGTACTGCTCATATCCGCAGGCATCAGTTGGAAGGTTGTTTTTTTTTTCACACCGTAATGTGTCTCAGAGCAGACAAGTTTGCAAGTTTGCTGCTACACATATATCCCAAACGTCCAATGTGTAACCTATACAAGTGGTAGATGACCCAAGATAAGGAACTGATAGTGTGAAATGAATATTTACTTTTCGACTGACATAAACCTACAACAACCAACAACCTAACCACATACCAAATGTTCAAACTGAGGAAGACCAATCTCAGTTTACGCTGTATTTATGTCTGGACTAATGAAAAATCGTAACCCTCGT